>NC_135234.1:158572319-158877660 GCF_051348905.1 Ranitomeya variabilis
AGTGGACACACCTGATGAATGCTGCGATCCAGAGACAGCAGCGCTACCACTTATAACCACAGAAGGGAGCCCAAGAGCAGAATTCACAACAGTCATCTGTTCCACAGAGCCCTGCCCCCTACTCTGCTAGATAACAGGCCAAGGGTGTGTTGTTCCCCTCTATGGCAGTTTTGTTTTTACATTCCTTCAGACAAAACAACTGTAATTGGCAGCATCTGCCAAGCCAAGCTAAGAAGAGGCAAGAACACTGCCAACCTGAGCACCACCAGCATGCAAAAGCACATGGCAGCCAAGCACCCCAGTAAGTGGGCGGATTGCCTAGGTACAAAATCTGTGTCTGAGGGTGAAATCACTGTCCCTTCCGCTGTATTATGGCCTTCCCAATCTGCTGTCCATGAAGCAGGCACTGTTGCCTCCTGTCCACAACCTGCAGTTGCACAGACCCAACAGTCAGCAACCACGTCCAGTTCGTTGTCATAGCTCAGCGTTCACTTGTCCCTTGTCAGCATATATGTCTGTTCACAAATTGTTAGCTAGATAAGGCATACATATTCGTTAGCATTTTACATTGTCATTTGCTGCTTCGACCTTTCTTATGTCGGCAAGGCTTAGTGAGCAGCAGAGGGCAATGTTTGAATTCCAGCTTCTCAATGCCAGTCAGAGCAACACTCTGATCCCACGCATAACAGCTGCCAAGTGGGTGTGGATCACTGACATATGTGAGATTCTTCAAAACTTTGAGTACTGCACCAAGATGGTGAAAGTTGATAACGCTATTATGAGCGTAACCATCCCACTGCTCTGTCTATTAGAACAATAGCTGCAGAACTTCAAAGAGGCAGCTTTGAAAGCCGAGCAGGTGGTTATGGAGCAAGATTTTACAGTGGCTGATACCACACAGCCCAGCCTCACACAATATTCTCAGGCCACATTGGCTGAGGATGAGGAACAGGAGGATGGTATGAAGAGGAGGAGGAGGAGGCTATGTGTTGTGAGGAGGAGAGGATTTTTAGTGTTCTTCCTGGTGAGGACACTGAACTCTTGACTATTTGTAGTCTGCCATACATGGCAGAGTTCATGTCCAGATGCCTTTCTCAAGACCCTCGCATGAAACACATTTTGTCAAACATGAAATACTGGCTGTGCACCTTTCTTGACCCACGGTACAAGGAGAAATTTGCTTCTTTCATGTCCGAGGCAAATGTGCCATTTTTAGTGCATGCATGACACAGGGCCGTATTGGAAGACTTACTAAAAAGATTACCCTCACCAATGCTGCTTTCAGGGGTACCGGCTCTTTTCACTCACAAGAATTACAGGGGAGGGCGACGCACACCAGGTGAAACACGGGGAGGGGAATTGTCCACCAACTGGGCCATTTTCATGAAACTGTCACATCAGCAAGGGCTACCTGTGGGTGTAACTATGACGAGGAGGGAGAAGTTGACCAAGATGGTGAAGGACTACATAAGTCACCATACCAGCGTCCTTCCTGATTCTTCAGTGCCCTTTAACTATTGGTTGTCCAAGCTGCACACTTGGCCAGACCTCTCCTTGTACACCTTGGAGGTGCTGCCATGCCTACCAAAAGTGTGTTGTCTGAGCGGGTTTTTGTTTCAGCCGGTGCAATCATAATGGATAGGTGCACACGGCTGTCAACGGAAAATGCAGACAGGCTGACTCTTCTAAAATTGAACAAGGGCTAGATTTCCCCCAACTTTGTATGCCCTACGGAAGACAGCAACGCCATGTAAATGCAGCCTAAATGATTGATTTTTTGGGGGAGTTGTCTTAGCGTCCATCCTTTACCATCCAAACCCATTACCTCTTCCTCTCCTGCTTCTGCAACAAGTACTTAGTGGTCATCTATGTATACCTCATGTGCGTAATGTTTAATTTTTACATTTTGAAAACGGTGCATATTGTGCAATGGTGAAACTTGTACTTCCTACTAGTGATGAACGAGTATATTCGTTGCTCGAGATTTCCCGAGCATGCTCGGGGGGTCTCCGAGTATTTGTAAGTGCTCGGAGATTTATTTTTTGTTGACGCAGCTGCATGATTTACATCTGCTAGCCAGCATAAGTACATGTTGGGGTTGCCTGGTTGCTAGGGAATCCCCACATGTAGTCAAGCTGGCTAACAGATGTAAATCATTCAGCTGCGGCGATGAAAACTAAATCTCCGAGCACTAAAGAATACTCGGAGGACACCAGAGCGTGCTCGGAAATCTCGAGTAACGAGTATACTCACTCATCACTACTCCCTACCTCTACCTCTTGTAATAACTGTTAAATGTATTGTGAAGTCCCCACCACGGCCTCTTTCAGCGTATAGGACACAGACCCCTTGTGGTAATTTTTGGAAAACTTTGCACATTGTGCAAAGGTGAAACTTGTACTCCCTACCTCTACCTCTTGTAATAACTGCTAAATGTATTGTGAGGTGCTTATCACGATCTTTTTCAGCGTGTATGATACAGACTGCCTGGGGTAAGTTTTGGAAACCTTTGAGAGTAGAAATTTCACCATTGCACAATGTACAATCTCTACCTCTTGTAATAACTGCAAAGTGTATTGTGATATCCCCATCTTTCAGTTGGTCTGATACAGACCCCTTGGTTAATTTTTTTTAAAACTTTGCACATTGTGCAATTTTGAAACTTGCACTCCCTATCGCTACATCTTGTAATAACTATAAAGTATATTGTGATGTCCCAATCACAGCATCTTTCAGCTGGTCTGATACAGACCCTTTTGTAATTTTTTTAAAACTTTGCACATTGTGCAATTTTGAAATTTGTACTCTCTATCTCTACCTCTTGTAATAACTGCTAAATGTATTGTGAAGTTCCCATCAAGGCCTCTTTCAGCATATATGATACAGACCCCTTGGGATAACTTTTGGAAATTTTTGTACATTGTGCAAAGGTCAAATTTCTACTCTCAATCTCTATATATTCTATTATTATCATCTTTTTATTGTGTTGCCCTTCTCACGGTCTCTTTAAGCATGTATCTGGTAGCCTGATGTTCATTTTTGGGTCTGCACTTGGACATTTTGGAACATGAATGCATTAATATGTTCCACACAATTCTTCAGGTTTCAGTCTTACACAGAATATTAATATGAGTAATGAAACATACTCTATATATATATGCAGCTAGTTCAAAAATCTTACCCACACATCCCTTCATAAAGGGAAATTCGACATAATACCTCTGTTAGCATACACCATATGCTCCTCATATACGCAGCACACCAGTATGCAGACATCTTCTCCATGCTTTTACCATTTAGTTTTAGCTCTTTATCATCTATTTCAGCTTTTTTCCCATGCCCCCAGACCCGTTTGTTGGGTCCAGCAGAAAAATATTCATCTTTCCCATTGATTGCATTGGATTCGTTATTCGGTAAGAATACAGGGATATTAGAAATTATTTGTGCCAATTTTCCCGAATGCAAATATTTTAATATTCGCTCATCACTAATGGAAATCATAAGATCGATAGGCATGATAATGACATGCACATTTTCAAAGCTTCTCAATTTATTATTCAGTACTGAGCATGAGCGCTATATGCAGAAATATACTTACATTCCTTGGCATGCTATCAATGAGGTTATTAACCCTTTTGTCCATCGTGCTGTACCTGTACGTCATGGTTAGGGTACAAATGAATGGAACTGGGCAGATGGTGACTGTAATAACTAGCCAGCATCTGCCTGTAACAGCATAGATTGTTGCTGGAACCAACTCTGCTGTTTAACAATAAGTTTAATAAGTTCTTCCACTAATATCTGACAGTAGCATTTAAATATCATGATCGACCAGTATGCACTGTGTGTGTCTTGCTTCTCATCTCATCAAGCTCAGTTCATCCTAGGTTAAAGTCTCCTAGGTGGACTAAAAATAATGGGAAAAAAAGTTTTAAAAATATACATAATTGTTTAAATCAGCACCCGTTTTTTCCAGTTTTAAAATAAATAAATAAAATTATAAACATATTTGGTATCGCTGTATTCATAAATGACTGGTCTTTCAAAATCTTAAAAAATGTAAAACATACGTTAAATGATGGAAATCAAATCAAAACGCCAGATTTGCATTTTTTCAGTCACCGCAGTTCAGACAAAAAATGCAATAAAAAGTGATCAAAAGTGTCATCTTTACCTCAAAATGGTATCAATAAAAACTACAGCTTTGCACTTCAAAAAGAATTCCTCCAAACAACTCCATCAATGGAAAAATCTGAAATTTATGGGTATCAGATAATGGCGACACAAACATTATTTTTACCCCAAAAAATTTTCCACTATTAAAATGAAAATAAAAAAATAATACGTGCTTGAGATGGCCATAAATTTACTGACCTATTGACCTTGAGAATCATGTTCCAGGCCATTTTCACTGTGCAATGAATCTGGAAAAACAAACCCCCCCAAAAAAACATTTTTTTCACAATTTCACCCCACTTGAAATTTATTTCATGTTTTTCAGTACATGATTGGTTAAATGAATGGTGTTTTTCAAAACTATGTGGTTTTATGAACTGAAAAATTGAAAAAGTCATGGCTCTTGGAAAAAGAGGAAGAAAAAACAAAAACATATACTGTATATACTCGAGTATAAGCCGAGATTTTCAGTCCAAAAAAATGGGCTGAAAGTGCCCCTCTCGGCTTATACTCGAGTCAGGGTCGGCGGGTGAGGGGGAGCGACGACGGTCACATACTCACCTGCTCCTGGTGCTCCTGATGCGGTCCCTGCATGTCCCATGATCTCCGGTGCCAGCAGCTTCTTCCTCTGTTCAGCGGTCACGTGGTACCGCTCATTAAAGTAATGAATATGGACTCCACTCCCATAGGGGTGGAGCTGCATATTCATTACTGTAATGAGCAGTACCATGTGACCGCTGAACAGAGGAAGAAGCTGCCGGCGCCGGAGACCATAGTGCCGGAGACCATCTGTCTGGGAGAAGCTGCCAGGGACCATGCCGGGAGCAGATGAGTATTTCATATTCACCTTTCCTCATTCCACCGCCACCTCGTCTTCCACGTTCTCTGCAGTGACTGTTCAGGTCAGAGGGTGCGATGACGTATTAGTCTGCGCGCTGTCCTCTGCCTGAACAGTCAGTGCGGAGAGACGGGACGCTGAGGAGCAGCGGGCAGCGACGAGAGGTGAGTATGTCTTTTTTTTTTATTGCAGCAGCAGCATTACATGTGGCACATTGTTATATGGAGCATCTATGGGGCCATAATGAACTGCATCGAGCATTATATGTGGCACAATGTTATATGGAGCATCTATGAGGCCATAATGAACTGTATGGAGCATTATATGTGGCACATTGTTATATGGAGCATCTTTTGGGGCCATAATGAACTGTATGGAGCATTATTTGTGACACATTGTTATATGGAAATATATAACAAAGGTTGTAAGGCCGCACCCTAAAGCACCATAGTCTCTCTGGACTCAGAAGCGCACGTCCTTACCAGGGGGTCCAACCCAGTCCAAAGTACCAAAATGTAGATAAAGAAAGGACAGCGCCACTCCAGGATGTGAAGAAGATCAGTTACATCTTTAATCCGCCTCTTGTGAGGCGGATTAAAGATGTAACTGATCTTCTTCACATCCTGGAGTGGCGCTGTCCTTTCTTTATCTACACATTGTTATATGGAGCATCTTTTGGGGCCATAATGAACTGTATGGAGCATTATTTGTGACACATTGTTATATGGAGCATCTTATGGGGCCATAATGAACTGTATGGAGCATTATATGTGGCACATTTTTATATGGAGCATCTTATGGGGCCATAATGAACTGTATGGAGCATTATATGTGGCACATTGTTATATGGAGCATCTTCTGGGGACATAATGAACTGTATGGAGCATTATATGTGGCACATTGTTATATGGAGCATCTATAGGGCCATAATGAACTGCATGGAGCATTATATGTGGCACATTGTTATATGGAGCATCTATGGGGCCATAATGAACTGTATGGAGCATTACATGTGGCACATTGTTATATGGAGCATCTTATGGGGCCATAAAGAACTGTATGGAGCATTATATGTTGCACATTGTTATATGGAGCATCTTATGGGGCCATAAAGAACTGTATGGAGCATTATATGTGGCACATTGTTATATGAAGCATCTTATGGGGCCATAATGAACTGTATGGAGCATTATATTTGGCACATTTTTATTTGGAGCATCTTATGGGGCCATAATCAGCATTTGTGCAGCATTATATGGGGAATATTTTAATATGGAGCATCTTATGGGGATGGGGCCCATCATAAATTTTATGGAGCATTATATGGGAAGTCTATTGTATGGAGCATCTTATGGGGCCCATCATGAACTGTATGGAGCATTATATGGGGCTCCTGATTCAATATGGATATTCAAAAACACTTAACCTACTGATGTCTCAATTAATTTTACTTTTATTGGTATCTTTTTATGTTTGACATTTACCGGTAGCTGCTGCATTTTCCACCCTAGGCTTATACCCGAGTCAATAAGTTTTCCCAGTTTTTTTTGCAAAATTAGGGGGGTCAGCTTATACTCGGGTCGGCTTATATTCGAGTATATATGCTAAGTGAAAAATCAGCCAGTCGCAAAGAGGTTAATGGCCTAAATGTGCTACTATGGCCTGCAACGTCTACGGACTTGACTACCACCAAGCACATCAGTGACGTCATTTGCAATTGCAAAGTCAGCTGCCAACAGTGAGTCTTGATGGTTTTCATGCCCAAGCATTTAGCATTGAAGAACAATTTTTTTGAAGATACTGTGCCTGCGAATTTGCATATACATTGTCTTTAATAAAATGGCGCCAGCGATCTCCCAGCACTTGCACACAGCCGAATGCAGTGGGGACAAAATTAACTTTATTCTCGCAGCCAGCACTCGGTTTTAGTAATGGGGGCATGAGTGGTGCCACTTCAGTCACAGCTCTGAGTATACAGAGCGGCAGCTGTAAGCACCATTTTCACTGTTCAATATAATGGTGCCTATGATCGGCGCGTGCGCACTCCTATCGTGATGTCCTATTCTTCATTAAAATGGTGCCAGAGTCAGCGTAGGCGCACACCGCGATCTCCTGCACTATTTTATTGAAGACACTGTATATGTAAATTCGCATACACAGTGTCTTCAATAAAACGGTGCTGATGGGCCATATGCACATGCACTTCATTATATAGGACTTGATGGTGGCCCGATTCTAACGCATAAGGTATTCTAGAATATGTATGTAGTTTATTTATGAAGATTTAAGAATAATGCAATGAATACACAGGATTTTCCAGGTAAAATATATACATTATCAGTGAAGCGGTGTTTAAATCCCGCGCCAATATAAGTGATTGGTCGTGGCTGGCCGGAAGCGACCAATCAGCGCAGCAGGCTTTAAATCCAGAGCCAATGTCACTGATGGGTCGTGGCTGGCCGAGCGCAGCCAATCAGCGAAGCATGGTTCAAATCCTGTGCCAATTTGTGGCTGGACTGCGCTGCGACCAATCAATGAAGAGGTGTTTAAATCCCGTGCCAATATCACTGATTGGTCGCGCCTAGCCGATCAGCGCAGCGGGCTTTAAATCCCGAGCCAATATGCTGATTGGTTGCAGGCCGGGCACGACCAATCAGCGAAGCGTGGTTCAAATCCCGTGCCAATTCACAGCCGGACTGCGCCTGTCGTTGATTGGTCAAGGGCAGATGACGAGACCAATCAGCGATGCGGGATTTCCGTTACAGGCAAACAGACAGAATTAAACGATTATATAGTAGATACCCGATGCGTTAAAATCGGGCAACCATGTAATATTCACATAAACATTGGTGCTTACATTTATGTTTTAACCCATTGGACACACTGCTATTGTTTTTCTCCTGTCTTCATTTTAAGAGTCAAAATTTTATTAGTCATCTATCGCTATATGACAGCTTGTTTTCTACAGGATGACTTATAGTTTTCAAAGACACCATTTATTTTACCATATGATGAACTTAAAAACGGGGAAAATTTAATCCTCTCCATCACAGACTGTCCTCCATGTTGTTTTCTCCCTTACAGACTGTCCTCCATGTTATTCTCTCCCTCACATACTGTCCTCCATGTTATTCTCTCCCTCACACACTGTCCTCCATGTTATTCTCTCCCTCACAGACTGTCCTCCATGTTATTCTCTCCCTCACAGACTGTCCTCCATGTTATTCTCTCCCTCACACACTATCCTCCATGTTATTCTCTCCCTCACAGACTGTCCTCCATGTTATTCTCTCCCTCACAGACTGTTCTCCATGTTATTCTCTCCCTCACAGACTGTTCTTCATGTTATTCTCGCCCTCACACACTGTCCTCCATGTTATTCTCTCCCTCACACACTGTCCTCCATGTTATTCTCTCCCTCACAGACTGTCCTCCATGTTATTCTCTCCCTCACAGACTGTCCTCCATGTTATTCTCTCCCTCACACACTATCCTCCATGTTATTCTCTCCCTCACAGACTGTCCTCCATGTTATTCTCTCCCTCACAGACTGTCCTTCATGTTGTTCTAGTATTTGTATGTATTTTATTTATGAACGTTAATTGGTCGAGGCCGGCCGGGCGCGACCAATCAGCGACGCGGGATTTTGGTTACAGACAAACAGACCCTTAGACACTTATATATATTGATGAAACCAATATGAGATCTGTGAGAGTTTTGACGGCGGCACCCCACTACTTATCTGATACTCGGAGCCATGGCAAGGGAAAGTTCATTTTGCATGGAGCCAGTACACCACAGCTCCATACAATGTTTATATTGAAGTCAGGAGTGGCCTGATTAGGGAGTAGGGTACAGTGGGGGAAATAAGTATTTGATCCCTTGCTGATTTTGTAAGTTTGCCCGCTGACAAAGACATGAACAGTCTATAATTTTAAGGGTAGGATAATTTTAACATTGAGAGAATATCAAAAATAAAATCCAGAAAATCACGTTGTATAGAATATACAAATTTATTTGCATTTTGCAGTGAGAAATAAGTATTTGATCCCCCATCAACCATTAAGAGTTCTGTCTCCTACAGACAAGTTAGACGCTCCTAATCAACTCGTTACCTCCATTAAAGACAGCTGTCTTACATAGTCTTATTCGCTCCTCACTCAACCGCCTTCAAGACTTCTCCCGAATATCCCCATCCTCTAGAATTCTTTGCCCCAACACATCCGACTATCAACCACATTTGGATCCTTCAGACGAAACCTGAAAACCAACCTCTTCAGGAAAGCCTACAGCCTGCACTGACCCCACTGCCTCCTCTCTGCTACCGAAGCTACCGCCCCACCAACAATGGAGCGCTTGCAACCCTCAACCTATTGTCTCCTTCCCCACCATCCTGTAGAATGTGAGCCCACAACGGCAGGGTCCTTGTCCCTCTGTATCAGTCTGTAATGGTTAGTTTGCTTACTGTAAGTGATATCTGTAATTTGTATGTAACCACTTCTCATGTACAGCACCATGGAATCAATGGTGCTATATAACTAAATAATAATAATAATCATAATAATAATAAAAATAATAGTCACCTTTATAAAAGACTCCTGTTCACAGACTCAATTAATCAGTCAGACTCTAACCTCTAAAACATGGGCAAGACCAAAAAGTTTTATAAGGATGTCAGAGACAAGATCATAGACCTGCACAAAGCTGGAATGGGCGACAAAACCATAAGTAAGACGCTGGGTGAGAAGGAGACAACTGTTGCAATAGTAAGAAAATGGAAGAAATACAAAATTACTGTCAATAGAAATCGATCTGGGGTACCATGCAAAATCTCCCCTTTTGGGGTATCCTTGATCATGGGGAAGGTGAGAGATCAGCCTAAAACTACACAGGGGGAACTTGTTAATGATCTCAAGGCAGCTGGGACCGCAGTCACCAAGAAAACCCACTGTTAATACATTACGCCGTAAAGGTTTAAAATCCTGCAGTGCCCGCAAGGTCCCCCTGCTCAAGAAGGCACATATGCAGGCCTGTCTGAAGCTTGCCAATGAACACCTGGATGATTCTGTGAGTGATTGGAAGAAAGTGCTATGGTCAGTGAGACAAAAATTGAGGTCTTTGTCATTAACTCAACTCGCTGTGTTTGGAGGAAAAGAAATGCTGCCTATGACCTAAAGAACATCATCCCCACTGTCAAGCATGGAGGTGGAAACATTATGTTTTGGGGGTGCTTCTCTGCTAAGGGCACAGGACTACTTCACCGCATCAATGGGAGAATGGATGGAGCCATGTGCCATAAAATCCTGAGTGACAACCTCTTTCCCTCCACCAGGACATTAAAAATGGGTCGTGGCTGGGTCTTCCAGCAAGACAATCACCGAAAACATATAGCCAAGGCAACAAAGGAGTGGCTCAGAAAGAAGCATATTAAGGTCATGGAGTGGCCTAGCCAGTCTCCAGACCTTAATCCCATAGAAAACTTATGGAGGGAGTTGAAGCTCCGAGTTGCCAAGGGACCTCCTCAAAATCTTAATGATTTGGAGATGATTTGCAAAGAGGAGTGGACCAAAATTCCTCCTGACGTGCGCAAACCTCATCATCAACTACAAAAACATCTGACAGCTGTGCTTGCCAACAAGGGTATTGCCACCAAATATTAAGTCTTGTTTGCCAGAGGAATTAAATACTTATTTCTCACTGCAAAGTGCAAATACATTTATATAATTTATACAATGTGATTTTTCTGGATTTTATTTTTGATATTCTATCTTACAATGTTAAATTAACCTACCCTTAAAGTCATAGATTGTTCATGTCTTTGTCAGTGGGCAAACATACAAAATCAGCAAGGGATCAAATCCTTATTTCCCCCACTGTATATTTGCCCTGTGGGCTTGTTTCCTTGTTTCGACTTTTTAAGGCCACCCGACCACCTACCAGCTGGCAGCACTGTACCTTTAAACACATGTGGATGTGTTGGCATGGCCTCATCGCAGCACTGCAAACACGCCAACGCAGCCCGCTGTTGCGCTGCTGTGACTGGTAAAGTTAGATCATACTAGTTTTATGATGTAAGATGAATGTATCAGAGGATCAATACTATAGACTAACAAAAGTATCTCCTAAAAACTAAGTTTATTAATTTTTTTAAAATCACCCCAAAACAAAAAGCAGCTAACACTACAAGAAACAGATAATACCTATCCAACCAGATAGGTGACTAAACAGCAATAATGGTGTGGTGAACATCTCACAATGAGACTATCACTAAATGGGGTTATGCTGGCTGTATAAACCCTCTGATAAAAATATGCATAGTTGTGTTTGGGTATATGGTAAAGCAGAGTTGTCTATGTGTTTTGGAGCAGTAGTGTTCTCTGTGTTTTGATGAGGCACAGGGCCGGACTGGCCATCGGGCAGTTCTGGCAAATGCCAGAAGGGCCGGTGGCAGTAGTGGGCCGCTCGAGTGTGCCGCTGTCGGCACACTCTCCCCGCTGTCGGCGCACTCCCGGCCCCGCATTCAACTATACCGGCGTCATAGACGCCGGTACAGCTGAATGCAATGATGGAGGAGAAAGCGTCTGCTGACGCCCCCTCTCCCATCATTCCCCGCTCTGCCTGCCGCTGACACTGCGTGTGCGCGATGACGTCATATCATCGCGCACCTGCTGTGTGACCGGGCGGGCAGACTGCGACTGCTGAGACCAGAGCCAGAGCAGCGCGGGGCAGGAGGAAAGGTGAGTAGAGTGTTTTTTTGTTTTTTTTTTATCAATGAGTGATGACTGGATTGTGGAGCTATTGGGGGGGGCTGTGCTGCATTCCATTCTATGGGCCTCTGCTGCATTATATTCTATGGGGCTGGCTGCGTTCCATTCTATGGGCCTCTGCTGCATTATATTCTATGGGGCTGGCTGCATTCCATTCTATGGGCCTCTGCTGCATTATATTCTATGGGGCTGGCTGCATTCCATTCTATGGGCCTCTGCTGCATTATATTCTATGGGGCTGGCTGCATTCCATTCTATGGGCCTCTGCTGCATTATATTCTATGGGGCTGTGCTGCATTCCATTCTATGGGCCTGTGCTGCATTATATTCTATGGGCCTGTGCTGCATTATATTTTATGGGCCTGTGCTGCATTATATTCTATGGGGCTGTGCTGCATTCCATTCTATGGGCCTCTGCTGCATTATATTCTATGGGGCTGGCTGCATTCCATTCTATGGGCCTTTGCTGCATTATATTCTATGGGACTGGCTGCATTCCATTCTATGGGCCTCTGCTGCATTATATTCTATGGGGCTGTGCTGCATTCCATTCTATGGGCCTGTGCTGTATTATATTCTATGGGGCTGGCTGCATTCCATTCTATGGGCCTCTGCTGCATTATATTCTATGGGGCTGGCAGCATTCCATTCTATGGGCCTCTGCTGCATTATATTCTATGGGGCTGGCTGCATTCCATTCTATGGGCCTCTGCTGCATTATATTCTATGGGCCTGTGCTGCATTATATTCTATGGGCCTGTGCTGCATTATATTCTATGGGGCTGTGCTGCATTATATTCTATGGGTCTGTGCTGCATTCCATTCTATGGGCCTGTGCTGCATTATATTCTATGGGCCTGTGCTGCATTGTATTCTATGGGCCTGTGCTGCATTCCATTCTATGGGCCTGTGCTGCATTGTATTCTATGGGCCTGTGCTGCATTGTATTCTATGGGCCTGTGCTGCATTCCATTCTATGGGCCTGTGCTGCATTATATTCTATGGGCCTGTGCTGCATTGTATTCTATGGGCCTGTGCTGCATTCCATTCTATGGGCCTGTGCTGCATTCCATTCTATGGGCCTGTGCTGCATTCCATTCTATGGGCCTGTGCTGCATTATATTCTATGGGCCTGTGCTGCATTATATTCTATGGGCCTGTGCTGCATTCCATTCTATGGGCCTGTGCTGCATTATATTCTATGGGGCTGTGCTGCATTATATTCTATGGGGCTGTGCTGCATTCCATTCTATGGGCCTGTGCTGCATTGTATTCTATGGGCCTGTGCTGCATTGTATTCTATGGGCCTGTGCTGCATTCCATTCTATGGGCCTGTGCTGCATTCCATTCTATGGGCCTGTGCTGCATTATATTCTATGGGCCTGTGCTGCATTATATTCTATGGGGCTGTGCTGCATTCCATTCTATGGGCCTGTGCTGCATTGTATTCTATGGGCCTGTGCTACATTCCATTCTATGGGCCTGTGCTGCATTCCATTCTATGGGCCTGTGCTGCATTATATTCTATGGGCCTGTGCTGCATTGTATTCTATGGGCCTGTGCTGCATTGTATTCTATGGGCCTGTGCTGCATTCCATTCTATGGGCCTGTGCTGCATTCCATTCTATGGGCCTGTGCTGCATTCCATTCTATGGGCCTGTGCTGCATTATATTCTATGGGCCTGTGCTGCATTATATTCTATGGGCCTGTGCTGCATTATATTCTATGGGGCTGTGCTGCATTCCATTCTATGGGCCTGTGCTGCATTATATTCTATGGGGCTGTGCTGCATTATATTCTATGGGGCTGTGCTGCATTCCATTCTATGGGCCTGTGCTGCATTGTATTCTATGGGCCTGTGCTGCATTGTATTCTATGGGCCTGTGCTGCATTCCATTCTATGGGCCTGTGCTGCATTATATTCTATGGGCCTGTGCTGCATTATATTCTATGGGGCTGTGCTGCATTCCATTCTATGGGCCTGTGCTGCATTGTATTCTATGGGCCTGTGCTGCATTCCATTCTATGGGCATGTGCTGCATTCCATTCTATGGGCCTGTGCTGCATTCCATTCTATGGGCCTGTGCTGCATTCCATTCTATGGGTCTGTGCTGCATTATATTCTATGGGCCTGTGCTGCATTATATTCTATGGGGCTGTGCTGCATTATATTCTATGGGGCTGTGCTGCATTCCATTCTATGGGCCTGTGCTGCATTGTATTCTATGGGCCTGTGCTGCATTCCATTCTATGGGCCTGTGCTGCATTCCATTCTATGGGCCTGTGCTGCATTATATTCTATGGGCCTGTGCTGCATTCCATTCTATGGGCCTGTGCTGCATTGTATTCTATGGGGCTGTGCTGCATTCCATTCTATGGGCCTGTGCTGCATTGTATTCTATGGGCCTGTGCTGCATTCCATTCTATGGGCCTGTGCTGCATTGTATTCTATGGGGCTGTGCTGCATTCCATTCTATGGGCCTGTGCTGCATTGTATTCTATGGGCCTGTGCTGCATTCCATTCTATGGGCCTGTGCTGCATTGTATTCTATGGGGCTGTGCTGCATTCCATTCTATGGGCCTGTGCTGCATTGTATTCTATGGGCCTGTGCTGCATTCCATTCTATGGGCCTGTGCTGCATTCCATTCTATGGGCATGTGCTGCATTCCATTCTATGGGCCTGTGCTGCATTCCATTCTATGGGCCTGTGCTGCATTCCATTCTATGGGCCTGTGCTGCATTATATTCTATGGGCCTGTGCTGCATTATATTCTATGGGGCTGTGCTGCATTATATTCTATGGGGCTGTGCTGCATTCCATTCTATGGGCCTGTGCTGCATTGTATTCTATGGGCCTGTGCTGCATTCCATTCTATGGGCCTGTGCTGCATTCCATTCTATGGGCCTGTGCTGCATTATATTCTATGGGCCTGTGCTGCATTCCATTCTATGGGCCTGTGCTGCATTGTATTCTATGGGGCTGTGCTGCATTCCATTCTATGGGCCTGTGCTGCATTGTATTCTATGGGCCTGTGCTGCATTCCATTCTATGGGCCTGTGCTGCATTGTATTCTATGGGGCTGTGCTGCATTCCATTCTATGGGCCTGTGCTGCATTGTATTCTATGGGCCTGTGCTGCATTCCATTCTATGGGCCTGTGCTGCATTCCATTCTATGGGCCTGTGCTGCATTATATTCTATGGACCTGTGCTGCATTCCATTCTATGGGCCTGTGCTGCATTATATTCTATGGGGCTGTGCTGCATTCCATTCTATGGGCCTGTGCTGCATTATATTCTATGGGGCTGTGCTGCATTATATTCTATGGGGCTGTGCTGCATTATATTCTATGGGCCTGTGCTGCATTGTATTCTATGGGCCTGTGCTGCATTACATTCTATGGGGGCTGTGCTGCATTACATTCTATGGGGCTGTGCTGTATTACATTCTATGGGGGCTGGCTGTATTACATTCTATGGGGGCTGTGCTGTATTACATTCTATGGGGGCTGTGCTGTATTACATTCTATGGGGGCTGAGCTGTAATGCTGGATACAGCTGTAATTATATGTTATATAGTCGTGTTACACTCCCCTCACTTCTTGTAGCCTATAAGTGTACAAAGATATTATACAGTCACCATGTGACAAGTGGGCCTGTGTGACTTCAAATGCCAGGGCTGAATTTTAGTCCCAGTCCGGCCCTGATGAGGCAGATTAGTGTGTGTGTTTGTTAGCATAGTTGTGTGTATGTGTTCTGATGCAGCAGAGTTTTGGGTGTTTTGGTGTAGCAGAGTTTGTGTGTTTTGTTGTACCAGTGTTCAGTGTGTGTTGTGGTATTGCAGTTCTATGTGTGTTTTGGTGTTAGAGTTGTGTAAGTGTTTTGATGTAGCAGTATTCTGTGTCTTTTGATGTAGCAGTGTTCTTTGTGTATTTTCATGTTTCAGTGCCATGTGTGTGTATTTTGGTTTAGCAGAGTTGTGTGTGTTTTGGTATAGCTGTACTGTGTGTGTTCTCTGATGTAACAGTATTGTGGGTGTTTGGGAGTAGTAGAGTGTATGTATGTTTTGGTGTTACAAACTTGTGCTGAGGGTGGCATCAGACTGTGTATGGGGGAATGCACTGTGGTGGCCGTGCACTGAATGTGGAGGCATCATACTATGTGTGGGGGTCATCATACTGTATGGGGGGTCTTTTCAGGCCATGAAAGAGATACAATGCTATATAGTGCATATAAAGGACTGGTCGAGGTTAGGGTACTGCATACTGTCATAGTGTACAGTGAAAATCGACAAGTCACATTGTGTGTCCCTCTTTCTATGTTCATTCAACATTCAATGTTTGGAGGCACACTTTTCTATACTAGACCTTTTTTCAATGCTGTAGCATTCAATGCACATTACTGACTTAGTAGAGAGAGTACATTTGAAAAACATAAAAAGGATATTCAAAGGCACCTCTCTGCAGAGCCATAGATTGTAATGGTCAGATCTAGTACAATGGTGCTTAGGTTTGATCACCTTTACACCAGATATGTGCTTTATAAGGCTGTGTGCACACGATGCGGAATTGGTGCGGATCCGCAGTGGATTTTTCTGCTCAGAAATGCTGCAGTTCCGCACTGTGATTTACAGTACAATGTAAATCAATTGGAAAAAAAAAGGCTGTGCTAATGGTGCTGAAAAATCTGCATGAAAACCGCTGCGGAACAAAAGAAGTAGCATGCTACGTCTTTTGTGCGGAACTGCAGCGTTTCTGACCCCTTACATAAAAGAAATCCGCAGTGGTAAAAACTGCAGAAAATCCGCATCAATTCCGCATCAAAACCGCACTAAATCCGCTGTAAATCCGCACCTACGGTTTCTGCCAGGAGATGCGGATTTTGTGCGGAAAATTCTGCACCCCAATCCGCAATTTGTGCACATAGCCTAAGAGTGTAGAAAAGCACAGCATGCCATGCTTTTTTAAACTTTTGTATGTCCTGGTTAAAGATATAAGTAAAGGTGTATTACTTCTGACTATTGCAATCTATCAGGGCCGTACATAGAAATCATGGGGCCCCAGAGCAAAAGTTCTAATTGCCCCCCCCCCCCCACCAAAAAAATAGAAAAAAAACCTGTTGGGGTCACAGAAGAGCACAACTCACAACTTTCCAGCCCTTACATAGTAATTTTCCTCCTGCTGGAGTTCTAGATTCATCTTTCATTGCCCCCACTAAAGTATGATGCCAACGAAAGTGCCCCCCCCCCCCAAAACAGTATGATACCCAATGGTAAATTCCTCCACATTAGCCTCCACATGCACAGCATAATGATCCTACTGTACCCTTACTAACCTCCCAAGGCAAAGTATGGTGACCCCAACACAATATGATACCCCAACTGTGACCGCCACACAGCCCTCCATACAGTATATTGGGTCTACAGTATAATTGCCCCACACCTCTCCACACTGCTGGGAGTGGTCACGGACCGCTCCCGGCACATTAACCCCCAAAACACTGCGACTAAACATGATCGCAGCATTCCGGCTGCATAGGGAAGCATCGCGCAGGGAGGGGGCTCCCTGCGTGCTTCCCGGAGAAACTCAGAGCAACGCGATGTGATCGCGTTGCTCTGAGGGTCTCCTACCTCCTCCCTGCAGGCCCCAGATCCAAAATGGCTGCGGGGCTCCTTCTGGGTCCTGCAGGGAGGTGGCTTTCAAGCGCCTGCTCAGAGCAGAAGCCTCCCTGCAGTGCCTGTCAGATCGCTGATCTGACACACAGCTTTGCAAAGTGTCAGATCAGTGATCTGACACTATAGTATGATGTCCTCCCCCCCCGGGACAAAGTAGAAAAGTAAAAAAAAAAATATTTACATGTGTAAAAAGAAAAAAAAATTCCTAAATAAAGAAAATATATATATATATTGTATTGTTCCAATAAATCTAAATAAAAAAAACAATAAAAATACACATATTTAGTATTGCCCTGTCCGTAATGACCCGACCTATAAAACTGTTCCACTAGTTAACCCCTTCAGTGAAGACCGTAAAAAAAAAGAGGCAAAAAACAACGCTTTATTATCATACCGCCGAACAAAAAATGGAATAACACGCGATCAAAAAGACGGATATAAATAACCATGGTACCGCTGAAAACGTCATCTTATCCCGCAAAAATTGAGCAGCCATACAGCATCATCAGTGAAAAAATAAAAAAGTTATAGTCCTCAGAATAAAGCGATGCAAAAATTATTATTTTTTATATAAAATCGTATCGTATAAAAGCTCCAAAACATAAAAAAAATGTAAATGAGGTATCGCTGTAATCGTACTGACCCGAAGTATAAAACTGCTTTATCAATTTTACCAAACGTGGAATGGTTTAAACACCCCCCCCCAAAAGAAATTCATGAATAGCTGGTTTTTGGTCATTTGGCCTCACAAAAATGGGAATAAAAAGCGATCAAAAAATGTCACATGCCCAAAAATGGTACCAATTAAAACATGAACTCGTTCCACAAAAAACAAGACCTCACATGACTCTGTGGACCAAAATATGGAAAAATTATAGCTCTCAAAATGTGGAGACGCAAAAACTATTTTTTGCAATAAATAGAGTATTTTAGTGTGTGATGGCTGCCAATCATTAAAATCCGCTATAAAACCCACTATAAAAGTAAATCAATTCTCCCTTCATCACCCCCTTAGTTAGGGAAAAATAATAACATTTTTAAAAATTGTATTTATTTCCATTTTCCCATTAGGGTTAGGATTAGGGCTAAAGTTAGGGTTAGGGTTGGGGCTAAAGTTAGGGTTGGGGCTAAAGTTAGGGTTAGGGCTACATTTAGGGTTGGGGTTACAGTTAGGGTTGGGGCTACAGTTAGGGTTGGGGCTACAGTTAGGGTTGGGGCTACAGTTAGGGATAGGGTTGGGGCTAAAGTTAGGGTTGGGGCTAAAGTTAGGGTTAGGGTTGGGGCTAAAGTTAGGGTTTGGATTACATTTATGGTTGGAATAAGGGTTGGGATTAGGGTTAGGGGTGTGGTTAGGGTTACGGTTGGGATTAGGGTTAGGGGTGTGTTGAAGTTAGGGGTGTGGTTAGGGTTGGGATTAGGGTTAGGGGTGTGTTGGGGTTAGGAGTGTGTTGGGGTTAGGGGTGTGGTTGGGATTAGGGCTAGGGGCATGCTCAGGTTAGCGGTGTGGTTAGGGTTATGGTTAGGGTTGGGATTAGGGTTAGGGGTGTGTTTGGGTTAGGGTTTCAGTTAGAATTCAGGGGTTTCCACTGTTTAGGTACATCAGGGGCTGTCCAAACGCGACATGGCATCTGATCTCTATTCCAGCCAATTCTGCGTTGAAAAAGTAAAACAGTGCTCCTTCCCTTCCGAGCTCTCCTGTGCGCCCAAACAGGGGTTTACCCCAACATATGGGGTATCAGCGTACTCAGGACTCATTGGACAACAACTTTTGGGGGCCAATTTCTCCTTTTACCCTTGGGAAAATAAAAAACTGGGGGCTAAAAAATAATTTTTGTGGAAAAATTTTTTTTTTTATTTTCACGGCTCTGCATTATAAACTGCAGTGAAACACTTGGGAGTTCAAAGTTATCACAACACATCTAGATAAGTTCCTTGGGGGATCTAGTTTCCAATGTGGGGTCACTTGTGGGGGGTTTCTACTGTTTAGGTACATCAGGGGCTCTGCAAATGCAACGTGACGCCTGCAGACAAATCCATCTAAGTCTGCATTCCAAACGGTGCTCCTTCCCTTCCAAGCTCTGTCATGCGCCCAAACGGTGGTTCCCCGCCCACATATGGGGTATCAGCATACTCAGGACAAATTGGACAACAACTTTTGGGGTCCAATTTCACCTGTTACCATTGGGAAAATACAAAACTGGGGGCTACAAAATAATTTTTGTGGAAAAAAAAAGAGTTTTTATTTTCACGGCTCCGCGTTATAAACTTAGTGAAACACTTGGGGGTTCACAGTTCTCACAACACATCTAGATAAGTTCCATAGGGGGTCTAGTTTCCAAAATGGTGTCATTTGTGGGGGGTTTCCACTGTTTAGGCACATTAGGGCTCTCCAAACACGACATGGTGTCCTATTTCAATTCCAGTCAATTTTGCATTGAAAAGTCAAACGGGGCTCCTTCCCTTCCGAGCTCTGCCATATGCCCAAACAGTGGTTTACCCCCACATATGGGCTATCAGCGTACTCAGGACAAATTGCAAAACAACTTTTGGGGTCCAATTTCTCCTGTTACCCTTGGTAAAATAAAACAAATTGGAGCTGAAATAAATTTTTTGTGAAAAAAAAATTAAATGTTCATTTTTTTTTAAACATTCCAAAAATTCCTGTGAAACACCTGAAGGGTTAATAAATCATATAGACCCCTCAACGTGACTTCAAATGTGATGTGGTCCCTAAAAAAAATGGTTTTGTAAAAATGAGAAATTGCTGGTCAACTTTTAACCCTTATAACTCCCTAACAAAAAAAATGTTGGTTCCAAAATTGTGCTGATGAAACGTAGACATGTGGGAAATGTTATTTATTAAGTATTTTGTGTGACATATCTCTGTGATTTAAGGGCATAAAAATTAAAAGTTGGAAAATTGCAAAATTTTCAAAATTTTCGCCAAATTTCAATTTTTTTTACAAATAAACGCAGGTAATATCAAAGAAATTTTACCACTATCATGAAGCACAATATGTCATGAGAAACATTGTCAGAATCATCAGGATCCGTTGAAGCCTTCCAGAGTTATAACCTCGTAAAGGGACAGTGGTCAGAATTGTAAAAATTGGCCCAGTCATTAACCCCTTCATGACCTTGGGATTTTCCGTTTTTCCGTGTTCGTTTTTCGCTCCCCTCCTTCCCAGAGCCATAACTTTTTTATTGTTCCGTCAATATGGCCATGTGAGCGCTTATTTTTTGCGGGACGAGTTGTACTTTTGAAGGACATCATTGGTTTTAGCATGTCGTGTACTAGAAAACGGGAAAAAAATTCCAAGTGCGGTGAAATTGCAAAAAAAGTGCAATCCCACACTTGTTTTTTGTTTGGATTTTTTGCTAGGTTCACTAAATGCTAAAACTGACCTGCCATTATGATTCTCCAGGTCATTACAAGTTCATAGACACCTAACATGACTAGGTTCTTTTTTATCTAAGTGGTGAAAAAAAAATCCAAACTTTGCTAAAAAAACAAAAAAAAAATTGCGCCATTTTCCGATACCCGTAGCATTTTCATTTTTCATGATTTGGGTTCGGATGAGGGCTTATTTTTTGCGTGTCGAGCTGGCGTTTTTAATGATACCATTTCGGTGCAGATACGTTCTTTTGATTGCCTGTTATTGCATTTTAATGCAATGTCGCGGCGACCAAAAAAACAAATTTTTTTCTCGCTACGCTGTTTAGCGATCAGGTTAATGCTTTTTTTTTATTGATAGATCGGGTGGTTCTGAACGCGGTGATACCAAATATATGTAGGTTTGATTTTTTTTTTATTGATTTATTTTGAATGGGGCGAAAGGGGGGTGATTTAAACTTTTATATTTTTTTTATTTTTTTCACTTTTTTTTACTTTTTTTTTTTTACTTTTGCCATGCTTCAATAGCCTCCATAGGAGGCTAGAAGCTGGCACAACGCGATCGGCTCTGCTACATAGCAGCGATCATCAGATCGCTGCTATGCAGCAGAAATGCAAGTGTGCTATGAGCGCCGACTGCAGGGTGGCGCTCACAGCTACCGGCGATCAGTAACCATAGAGGTCTCAAGGACCTCTATGTTTACTATTCAGAAGCATCGCTGACCCCCGATCATGTGACGGGGGTCAGCGATGCGCTCATTTCCGGCGGCCCGGCCGGAAGCGCCGGTTAAATGCCGCTGTCTGCATTTGACCTCAAATCTGTCCTAAGATAACATAAAACAAGTCGGCCACTCTCCTTCTCCCACCTGCTCTCTCTCTCTCTCTGCTTCTCCTCACTGCTGGAGACATATCTCCCATCCCTGGACCCCCACATCTCATACCTCCCATTACTACTCCCTCCTATCACTCCCCATCCAACATGAACTACTGCAATCTTTCCAACATAAAACCCGTGCCCCTGACGCCCACCCCCCTGCTCACTCTCTCTGGAGCACTCTGGAATGCCCGCTCAACCTGCAATAAGCTTCATATGATTCACGACCTCTTTCTCTCCCGCAATCTTGCCTTCCTTGGCCTCACAGAAACATGGCTAACACCCTCTGACACCGCCTCCCCTGCTGCTCTGTGTTACGGAGGCCTCCACTTCACCCACACTCCTCGACCCGGCAACAAACATGGTGGAGGAGTGGCTCCTTTCTTCAAACTGCACCTTTAACCCAATCCCGCCTCTTCCCTCCCTTATTCTCCCCTCTTTTGAAGTCCATTCTGTCCGCATCTACTCTCCCTCCAACCTCCAAGTGGCAGTCATATACCGGCCTCCAGGACCGGCCGCTGCCTTTATTGACCAATTCTCCACCTGGCTTCTTCACTTTCTCTCTGCTGACATTCCCACCATCATCATGGGTGACTTCAACATTCCCATTGATAACCTTCAGTCAACAGCCTCCAAACTTCTGTCCCTTACCTCATCCTTTGGACTTACTCAATGGTCCTCCGCAGCCACCCACACAGACGGGCATACACTAGACCTGGTATTCACCCGTCTCTGCTCTCTATCTAACTTCACCACCTCCCCTCTCCCTCTATCCGACCACCATCTGCTCACCTTCTCATCCCTGTCCTCCTCACCGGTCATCCACGTCCAACAACATGCGCACCCCCGCAGAAACCTTGCACACCTAGACGCCCACACACTCTCTGACTCCATCCTACCACTGGCATCCATATCCTCACACCACTAAAAAGCTCCGGCAAGTGTCCAGGGTTGCGGAGCGGCGTTGGAAGAAAACACACTCGCAAGATGACTTCACTGCATTCAAACAGGCAACACTCACTTTTAAATCTGCTCTCACCTCTGCTAAACAGGCCTACTTCACAACCCTCGTATCTTCCCTATCCTACAACCCCAAACAGTTAGTCAAAACCTTTAACTCCCTCCTCCCCTCCTCCGCCCCCACTGCCCCCTCCAACCTCCCTCATCTCTGCTGAGGACTTTGCCACACACTTTAAAAATAAGATCGACCAGACAAGGCAAGTCTTCATTGTTCAACCACCACAACCCCTTTGTATACCAGACCAATGCCCAAACCCCATAACATCCCTATCCAACATCACTGAACGGGGGCTTAACTGTCTCCTCTCCAAATCGCACCTCACCACCTGTGCGCTCGACCCCATCCCATCCCAACTCCTCCCCAACCTCACCACCACACTTATCCCATCCCTAACCCACCTGTTCAACCTATCACTAACTTCTGGCATCTTCCCTTCTGCGTTCAAACATGCCACAATCACGCCTATCCTTAAAAAGCCAACCCTCGATCCAACTGCTATGTCCAGCTATCGCCCAATATCGCTGCTCCCATTCGCTTCCAAACTCCTGGAGCAGCACATCCACGCTGAACTTTCCTCCCACCTCTCATCTAACTTGTTGTTCAACAATCTACAATCTGGTTTCCGCCCCCATCACTCAACTGAGACTGCCCTGACCAAAATCACTAACGACCTACTTACCGCCAAAGCTACTGGACAATACTCTATACTCCTCCTTCTAGACCTATCCTCTGCTTTTGACACAGTTGACCACTGCCTCCTACTACAGATCCTCTCCTCCTTTGGCATCAAAGACCTCGCCCTATCCTGGATCTCCTCATACCTTTCCAACCGCACATTCAGTGTCTCCCACTCTCACACTACCTCCTCATCCCACCCTCTCTCTGTTGGAGTCCCCCAAGGCTCTGTTCTAGGACCCCTACTCTTCTCAATCTATACACTTGGCTTGGGACAACTCATAAAGATCCATGGATTCCAGTACCACCTCTATGCTGACGACACTCAGATCTACCTCTCCGGCCCAGACGTCACCGCTCTGCTGTCCAGAATCCCAGAGTGCTTATCAGCTATATCCTCCTTCTTCTCCTCTCGCTTCCTCAAACTCAATGTGAACAAATCTGAACTCATCATCTTTCCTCCATCCCACAGATCTTCCTTACCTGACCTATCTATCGCAATCAATGACATCATGCTTTCCCCCGTACCGGAAGTCCGCTGCCTCGGAGTTACCTTCGACTCTGCCCTGTCCTTCAAACCGCACATCCAAGCTCTTTCCACCTCCTGTCGCCTCCAGCTCAAAAATATCTCCAGAATCCGTCCTTTCCTCAACCTTCAATCTACTAAAATGCTTGTGCATGCCCTCATCATCTCCCGCCTTGACTACTGCAACATCCTTTTCTGCGGCCTCCCTGCTAACACCCTTGCACCTCTCCAGTCCATCCTTAACTCTGCTGCCCGACTAATCCATCTCTCTCCTCGCTACTCCTCCGCTTCCCCCCTCTGCAAATCTCTTCACTGGCTCCCATTCCCTCAGCGTATCCAGTTCAAATTACTAATACTGACCTACAAAGCCATCCATAACCTGTCTCCTCCATATATCTCTGAACTAATCTCCATATATCTTCCCTCACGTAATCTCTGGTCCTCCCAAGACCTCCTTCTCTCCTCCACACTTATTCGCTCCTCAGCCAATCGCCTCCAAGACTTCTCCAGAATATCCCCCATCCTCTGGAATTCTCTGCCCCAACACGTCCGGTTATCCACCACATTCAGATCCTTCAGACGGAACCTAAAAACTCATCTCTTCAGGAAAGCCTACAGCCTGCACTGACCCCGCTGCCTCCTCATCACCACCGAAGCTACCGCCTCACCAACACCGGAACTCCTGCAACCCCCAACCTACTGTCTCCTGCAGAATGTAAGCTCGCAAGGGCAGGGTCCTCGCCCCTCTGTATCAGTCTATCATTGTAACTTTGTTTACTGTAAGTGATATCTGTAACTTGTATGTAACCCCTTCTCATGTACAGCACCATGGAATCAATGGTGCTTTATAAATAAATAATAATAATATTCCCATAGCATACCTACATATTAGTGCCTTATAGTGACCCGAAATACTGACAGGCAATAAAACTGCAATGCACTACACAAAAAATGTCACCATACCATGCCTAAATAAATATGCAATTTGCATCTTCAGAGAGGAAGAGGACTTAAACTATTTGAGGTAACAATCCTAAACATCAATTTTGACTCTTTTATAAGTCTGGCCACATGACTTAGGGCAGTGATTTTCAACCTTTTTTGAGCCGCGGCACACTTTTTATACTTAAAAAATCCCGAGGCACACCACCAACCAAAATGGCACAAAATGGTGCGTCCAGGTTTGAGATGAAAGTCTGCAGTCATTCTATGTGACTGCAGGCTTCTGAATTCTCACAGCGCAAGCACTGCACACTTTCAGGATTCTCCCTTGCCGGTGGCCAGAGTGGACGGTCATGACAGCACAAGTATGTGATTTGGATACTTCTGGTCACATTCTAACTAGACGTGTCCGGCCTCAGTCAATTCATTTTCATTGAATGAGGCCACACATGTCTAGTCAGCACGTGACCGCATGTATGTAAATCACCAACATCAGAGAATTATGATAGCAGTGTGCACTGTGAGAATTCAGAAGTCTGCAGTCACATAGTATGACTGCAGACTCATCACAACCTTGGACATCCCCTTTAATGTTCCTAACAAATAAAAATGAGAATTAGTATCACAAAAAAAACACATTTACATCCATGTACCTGATAGATGACGTTGTTTGTGGAGTCGCCTCTTTCTTTTCATCTTCACCTTGTCCAGATGCCATGATGACTCTTCTCATCCACCGGCAGAGCTCGTTTCTGCAGACTTCCATCTTCTCCTGTCTTCTGCAGCACATCCCGACACAACACCCTTAAAGATAGCAGTGTTATTATAATGCTCCGGAATAACAATATCTGCCCTAGGCTGAGCCTCTGAGTAAATAATTGCCCCTCACTTTATTCCCAGCACATAATATGACCCTCACTGTCCCTCTTATGGTACATGCCATCCACACTACCCTCTCTCTCTTTTCCATACTTCACACTGCCTTCTCATACGGTGTCCCTCATAGAGAGCCCAGTCTCTCTACTGTGCCCCTTCATTACACTCCTCCTACTTGGCATACTGTCTCCTCCTGGCTGTTACCCTCACACTACTCAGTATCTATTATGTGTCCACTCACACTTTCATCCCCCCATACTGTCTGCACACATTTCTAATAGCCTCCTCCTGTACATCCCCCCCCTGCTAACATACCCCTTTGCTCTCTCCATATTTCCTCCTCACACATTCCCCCCTCACACATTCCCCCGACTCCCCATACTGTCCTCACACATCCCATCACCGTTGCTCCCAGTACTGTCAGCACACATTTTTCCCCTCGCTACTGTGTCCACCCCCATCTCCCCACTCACCCCCACAGAATATATCCACTGCCCTTCCGATAGAATAAATCCATCCCCTTCCACAGAATAAATGCACCCTGCCCCACACATGCTAAATAAATTCCAGCCCCCCCCCCCACGTACACACTGAATAAATCCCCCACACACACTGAATAAATCCCCCCACACACTGAATAAATCCCCCCCCACACTGAATAAATCCCCCCCCCACACTGAATAAATCCCCCCACACTTAATAAATCCCCCCACATACTCCCCATAAACCCACCCCACTCTGAATCTTCGGTGTCTTCAGCTCCACAGCACAGGAGCACTTACCACCAAGTCTCTTCTTTCTCCTGCGCGCCGGATAGTGACGTCAACAGCGTGATCACATGACTTGATCACGCTGCTGGCGTCGCTCTGACCCGGCAGTCAGAGCCTCAATTGTACTCGCAGCTGGTAGATGTCTGCGAGTACAATTGATCTCCGGGAGCCGGCGCGCTGCAGCTTCTCTGTGCCGGCTGTCAGCTTGACAGTCGGCACAGAGAACAGCTGACTCCCGTTCCCCGCGGCACACCCGACCATGTGTCGCGGCACACTAGTGTGCCGCGGCACACTGGTTGAAAAACACTGACTTAGGGTACTGTCACACTCTGCAACTTTCCAACGATCACGACCAGCGATACGACCTGGCCGTGATCGTTGGAAAGTCGTTGTGTGGTCGCTGGAGAGCTGTCACACAGACCGCTCTCCAGCGACCAACGATGCCGAAGGCCCCGGGTAACCAGGGTAAACATCGGGTTACTAAGCGCAGGGCCGCGCTTAGTAACCCGATGTTTACCCTGGTTACCATCGTAAAAGTAAAAAAAAAAAAAACACTATATACTCACATTCCGGTGTCCGTCAGGTCCCTTGCAGTCTGCAACCCATAACCAGGGTTGCCAATTTAACTTATTATTTTTTCTGGACAGCTTATCAAAGATCACAAACAATGTTTTTTACAGGCACATTGGAAAACCTTAATAAATCCTTATGATTATAAGTGATCCATGTGTACAGCTCCCAATTCTGATAGGAGACTTCTGCTGCATTCACTGTAAACTGTAAAACAATGATCATTACAGTCAAAATAAACTGTAGAAGTTTCTTCAGCCTCAAAAAAATCTCAGCCACTCCCAGTTTTTTTTATAAATAGGGCAAAGAAGTGCCTTATTTTTTACGGACTGTACTGGAATTTCTGGACGGTTGGCAACCCTTCCCATAATGATGATTGCAATACAGGAGTCCTACAACAACATGAAGGTTAGAGGGAGCAGGGATATTGGGGTCTGCTGGGGAATGCCACCCTAGTGGGATGGAGGGGACTTCATTGTGTCAACCTGGACAGCAGGATAGGCTCTGACTGCACTCGCTGTTCATCACTCCTCAAATGTGCCGTTTCCCTGCATCCGCTTCTATGTGCCTGTCTTTGGAACTTTGTCACCTGAGCATGTTATACCATCTATGGCTGTGAACCTTTTTGGCTGCTGTTCTAGTAAAGTTCAACAGTTGCTACAGTTAAACTACCTCCTGACTCTCCTGTCTCCCCCAACCCTACTAACACCACGGGGAACGGCCCTAACCACCCCAACTAGAGAGGGAACAGTACAATGCCAGCATTAACCCCTGCACACCCACAGATGGGTGCCTCTTTTCACTAAACTAAAGCAACAGGCACGGCCACCACTCCCCATGTGCCAGTGCGAAGGCTCCGATCCATGCCTGGTGTACGGGTTATCTGTGCTCCACGTTTCACACCTATAGAACCCAAGTCTGGTAATGTTATTATTGGTCATCTTGTTCCTTAATATCAATTTTTCGGGGACTACAACATTTCCCCCATTTTAATTCTTCTAAAACCCTTTAAAGGTATGTGCACACGTAGATTGAATCTCTGCGGATTTTTCTGCAGCTGTTTTTGTAAATCCGCAGGTAAACCGCACTGCGGATTACCTGCAGAATTACCGCGTTTTCTTTGCGGATTTTGTGCGGATTTCACCTGCGGTTTTACATCTGCGGATTCCTATAGTGGAGCAGGTGTAAACCACTGCGGAATCCGCACAAAGAATTGACATGCTGTGGAATAAACAATGCGTTTTTTTCTGCAGCATGGGAACAGCGGTTTTTGTTTTCCATAGGTTTACATTGTACTGTAAACGCATGGAAAGCTGCTGCGAATCCGAAGCGGCCAATCCGCTGCGGATCCGCAGCAAAATCCGCAACGTGGGCACATATCCTCAACATCCCGTACCTGAGCAAGGAAGCCTGAATTATAGGTTGATGCTAGAAGAAAAAATAAAACCAGCTCAAACTACATGCACATTGTGCGTAAACTTTCTATGAAAACCTGTGCAATATAATATTGTGAATATTGTACTGCTCCACATTGAAGCAGAGCTCATATATAATATAAGGCAGCATAGAGCAGCCCTGGCTGCCCCTCTTCTGCAGCCAATCTCGCTTTTATTTGTTTATATATATTATCCCATAGCCCTGAAGCAAGACTGCTGCTTTAATGAATGTAGTGCGTGCGTACTTCCTCTGGGACAAAGATGCCGACTGGGCTATTAGCTATTTCACATCCAGGAAACCTGCTCAGCAACGCTCTGCCAGTTTTCTTTGTAATGAAAAAGTTCAGGAGTCATGGGGAGGCCAGCAATGGGATTCATATGCCAGCCCCAGACAGGAAAACGGAACTATAAACATTTCATTGAGCTGTAACATACCCACATAGAGAATAGGACCCCACAGGGAATTGTGTGGAAAACAGTTTGTATAAGGAAGTTCCCGCTAATCCGTTGGGGAACAGTCTGCTACATTTAGTAATGAGGGAGGTGTTAAAGCCGTAGACTAGAGATTGCAGAGGAAAATCTAAAAGTTAAGCGCTTTTAATAATACTATGTACACACGCACAGAAAAGAGCACAAAGTATAGCAATGTAGCCACTTACTGTGTGTATCGAGCAATCAGGAAATCTGTGGACCAGTGAGTGGGTGCAGCAGTCTGGAACTTGATAGAAAGTCCCATGAAGTAGACAAAAAAGGTAGTTTACCAGACTCCAGTAGAAAAATAAAAGCTTCCCTAGCAACCAGGCCACCCCATATGTACTTATGCTGGCTAACAGATGTAAATCATTCAGCTGAGGTGATGAAAACTAAATCTCCGAGCACTAAAAAATACTCGGAGGACCCCCGAGCGTGCTCGGGAAATCTCGAGTAACGAGTATATTCGTTCATCACTAATAGGGGTTCAGCTCAGGGCAGGGGACAAAACGTCTGAATGGGCCCCTAACCAGATAACCCTGATTACAACTATGGTGGAGCCACCTAATAATGGGTATAGAGGAACCTCAGCAACCTCTATAATGGTAGATAAAGGGCAGAACACACAAGAGATTGCAGTGCAGTTAGACATGATGACTTACAGCTGATGTTTTTTCTGGTGGAGTTGTTCATTTTTCACATCTGTTTCATCTACCCCAGACCAACATGACAACTTCTCCAACCACAACTCTTCTGCAGAGAAGACAACAAAGACACACTTGGCTTCTCACATTTCCAGCATCGTACCCATTTATTCCCAACCTGCAAAGCTCCTCATCCTGCTGATACCACAATACTGAGCCGCTGCCACAGCATGTGTTCTTATTACTGCACCTGCTGTGTGACACAATAACAGTGCTCATCATCTACATAGTAATACCCAATTGTGCCGCTTACAAAGTAAAACGCCTCCTTTGTCCCTGTCAAGATGGTAAAACAGACCTTTATATTAATGCCCTGTGCAAGTGCCCGAGAAAGCAGTGCACACGTTTTTCTCACTAGAAAATAATAATGCATAGTTTGTGCCCTAAGTAACAATAAGTGTCCACTTAACATTAATAATGTCCCGAGTAGTGTTGAGCGATACCGTCCGATACTTGAAAGTATCGGTATCGGAAAGTATCGGCCGATACCGTCACAGTATCGGAATCCAATCCGATACCGATACCCGATACCAATACAAGTCAATGGGACTCAGGTATCGGACGGTATTCCTGATGGTTCCCAGGGTCTGAAGGAGAGGAAACTCTCCTTCAGGCCCTGGGAACCATATAAATGTGTAAAAGAAAGAATTAAAATAAAAAATATCGCTATACTCACCTGTCCGACGCAGCCGGGACTTCAGCGAGGGAACCGGCAGCGTTGTTTGTTTAAAAATCGCGCTATTACTTGGTTACGTGAATTCCCGGCTTGTGATTGGTCAGGTCGGCCATGTTGCCGGGACGCGGACCAATCACAGCAAGCCGTGACGAAATTACGTCACGGCTTGCTGTGATTGGTCCGCGTCCCGGCAATATGGCCGCCCTGACCAATCACAAGCCGGGACGTCACGGGAGGCTGGACACGCGCTCATTTTAAAATGGGCGCGTGTCCAGCCTCCCGTGACGTCACGGCTTGTGATTGGTTGCGCCGCGATCAACCAATCACAAGCCGGGAGGCTGGACGCGCTCATTTTGAAATGGGCGCGTGTCCAGCCTCCCGTGATGTCACGGCTTGTGATTGGTTGCGCCGCGATCAACCAATCACAAGCCGGGAGGCTGGACGCGCTCATTTTGAAATGGGCGCGTGTCCAGCCTCCCGTGACGTCACGGCTTGTGATTGGTTGCGCCGCGATCAACCAATCACAAGCCGGGAGGCTGGACGCGCTCATTTTGAAATGGGCGCGTGTCCAGCCTCCCGGCTTGTGATTGGTTGACCGCGACGCAACCAATCACAAGCCGTGACGTCACGGGAGGCTGGACACGCGCCCTTTTTAAAATGAGCGCGTTTCCAGCCTCCCGTGACGTCACGGCTTGTGATTGGTTAATGGCGGCCATGTTGCCGGGACGCGGACCAATCACAGCAAGCCGTGACGTATTTTCGTCACGGCTTGCTGTGATTGGTCCGCGGCCCGGCAACATGGCCGCCCTGACCAATCACAAGCCGGGACTTCGCGTAACCATGTAAAAGCGGGAATTTTAAACAAACAACGCTGCCGGTTCCTGCGCTGAGGTCCCGGCTGCGTCGGACAGGTGAGTATAGCGATATTTTTTATTTTAATTCTCTATTTTACACATTTTAACATTAATGTTGTTCCGATACCCGATACCACAAGAGTATCGGAATCCCGGTATCGGAATTCCGATACAGCAAGTATCGGCCGATACCCGATACTTGCAGCATCGGAATGCTCAACACTAGTCCCGAGGCTTCCCTTGTACAGCTCCCATCTACACAATATGAATTCACCACAGCTCCCATATACACAGACTACGATGTCCCCACAGCTCCCCTATACATAGTATGATACCATAGTAATAACAGTTAGTAAAAAAAATTGGCATACTGAATATGAAACATACACTCACCGGCCACTTTATTAGGTATGTAAGAGGGTGAACTGTAGTCACACTGAGAGAGCACTAGGACCCTGTGGTTTCTGCCTGCTGCAGCAAGGGACAAATTCTGATACTGCCAGAATCCCGGAGACAATCTGGGCTGGTGGGTGGGGTCTGGTGTCTTCTGTGTAAAAATGAAACAAGGAAGTGAGTGAGAAAGTGCGGGAAGAGAAGACAGAAGCTGCGGTGATATTGCAAGGAGTCAGTGTGTGGACTTTACTGCGAGTGTGTAGAGAAAAGAAGCTGTGGAGAGACTTAGTCTTGCTAACGTTCCCCTGGAGAAGAGCCAATCTTTTGTTAACCTTTGAGAGACTTCGTTGCCAGCGTATTCTGAAGAAGAGCTAATCCATTATCTAAAAAGACTGAGACTTGACTAAAGACCCACTACGTGTTTGAGAGTCTGTGATTCCCTGTGCATTGATTGGAGAAACAAGTCTGACCGATTGCTGATACAGAGACTGACGGGTTGTCGTGGAAGCATTCCTAGGAGCTACAGAAGAAGAGACAATATCGTGAGGCCACTAACTAAGTCCCCGGCGTTTGGGCTCGGCATCTGCCGATCAGACAAGAGGAGCTTGCTGTAACTTATTGGCGCTGAAGATATAGACTGGGCTGCAGCCTGTGCGGATTCTTACCTGAGAGGAGATCTATCTCAGGATACGGTACCATAGCTATAGATACCCGGGTATCCCTGCGCAGAGTGTTTAATTGTTACTTTAGAGGTGTATCTAATATTAGAGTTGTGTAAGTTATACTCAGTGTGCCGTTCCAGGGACTCCCTTTATAACATTACAATCAATTTACACTTGTTCCTGTTTTAGTTTCCTTGTTAGGTAAATTTCTTACTAGTCTTTTGTAGCATACAGTTCTCAGGAGACCTTGGAGTGGCACAGTGATTTCAGCTGCTGCTGAGCTGGTGTATCTTTGGGGTGTATCTACTTTAATATTCTCCATATTACCTTTATTATTTTGCCTTTGAGTAAATACCGTTTGGAGATTTCTGCCTTAGTCTTGGTTTGTGACTCACTGGATCTTATTCGGACCTCTGGTCATTACATTTTTGGCGTAGTCGGCAGGATCCAGTGTTTGTCATGGACGAGGGCGAGGGTAGAAATGACCCCGCTGTACCCGCATCCTCCTCGGGGGTTGGGGTTCCCCTGGCAGCCGCGGCGATTTCGGGAGGGTATGTGCCTGTAGGAGCTTTACTTCAGCACATGCCGAAATACGACGGGCGCAATATGGCGTTGCAAGATTGGGCTGAGAGAATCCGGAGTATTCTGCGCATGTGTAATTTGACCCCCGTGTTACGCGCTGAGCTGGCATTAAATGCACTGGAGGGCGATATTAGACGTATGGTGATGGTGCGCCCAGAATCAGAGAGGGATACGTTAGAAAAGATTTTGGAACTGTTGGGAGTTTGGGGGGCCGAGCGCGTGTGGCCCAGCTTCGGTCCCTATTCTTTAATCGCCCCCAGAGAGAGTGTGAGTCCCTGATGCAGTACTCTAATATCTTGCAAGAGACGCTGAATGAGATGCAGCGACTAGACCAGGGGGCCATGGGAGCGTTCCGGGAGGTAGACCGCTTGCTCCGGGATCAATTCATCACCGGTTTAGCTAATAGACTTCTCCGGGACAAACTGTTGGAAATGGCCCGGGCTGCACCAGAATTATCCTTCTGGCAGATTTACCGAGCTGCAGTGGAAAGGGAAGAGAAATCTGCCCATGTGCCCGAGGGGTCAGTGAACAGTGCCCAGCTGGAAGGTGGGTCTTCAGGGTCAGGGGGAGAGGGGCTGGTGAGCGTGGTACAAGCTTTGCGTGCTGAGGTGAAGGAGTTGAGGCTGAAATTGTCTCAACTGACAGTTGATCCCGCCTCTACCCCCTCACGGGGGCCTCCTGCCCCACCCCCTGGAATGGTGACCCCACGGACGGCCAGGTCGTCCTATCAGAATGAGTCAAGCCCTCGTCCACGAGGAGCAATCACCTGCTGGAAGTGTGGACGCCAGGGACACATCTCTCGTTACTGCCGGACGCTTGCAGCCCCAGAAACTCCGTCACCGGCTTTAAACTTCCGGCCGCTGCCATGAGAGGGCAAGCAGCAGCGGCCCCACTCACACAAAGCCCTCGACGGAATGAGCAAGATTTGTTTGCATGTAGTCCAGTGATAGAAGCAGAATTTGAAGGGCGGAAGATGAGGTGCTTGGTTGACACGGGATCCGAATGTACTATAATGCCACTAGAAATATATGAGAGATACTTCAGTCGACTAGTGATTCCAGAGGATGGCCGAGTGATACGACTGACCGCCGCAAATAATGGTCAACTGTCAGTCAAGGGAATCGTGTGGATGCAACTAAAAATGTTTGGTCAAGAGCTGGGGCAGAAAGGGGTAGTACTGGTGGATCACCCCCCTAGAAGAGGGATGGAAGTGACGCTCGGAATGAACGTGCTGCGAGACTTGAATCACCAGATGTATGCCAGTGAAGGACCCCGATACTGGGCCCGTGCGACAAGACACCGACCCACACAGAGAATTCTACACTGTCTAGTGCTGAGTTGCGACTTGCTGAAAAGTGCGGTCCCAGGCGGCCGGGTGGGCCGGGTCCGAGTGCCATCGAGGGCCCCGATCCTGCTGGGACCAAGACAAGAGGAACTCTTAATGCTGCCTGTGGGAGCTGCACAGAGATTGAATGGGCTTGAAGTGCTACTTGAGCCCGTCCGAGAGGGTTCCTCATTCGCCAAGGTACATGTGGCCCGGTCTCTGGCGATTGTGAAGAATGGACGAGTGCCGGTCCGATGCATCAATGTTTTAGATGAAGCTGTTGCAATTCCTGCTGGAACCATACTGGCTGAACTGTTCGTGCCGGCAGAAAAGGTGCCGGAAAATGCCGGATTCGAACTGCGACCAGACCAACAGTCATCCTGGACCTTTGCGGTCGAGGTAGGCCGGGCTGAGCCTCCTACGGAGGAATGGAATGGTCATGTGATCATGGAACAGATGGGAGTGGATCGGGAGAAGCTGACTCCCGCGCAGTTGGAGCAGTTGGAGAGAGTTTTGTGGGAACATCAAGAGACCTTTTCCCGACATGGAGAGGATTTCGGGTGTACCCAGATGATTGAGCATGAGATTCCAACGGGGGATACTCCACCCATTAGAGAAAGATATCGGCAAATTCCTCCAGCGCTTTATCAAGAGGTGAAGAGCATGGTGGCCAGTATGCTGGACAACCAAGTGATCCGAGAGAGCCGGAGTCCCTGGGCGGCTCCTGTAGTCTTGGTCCGCAAGAAGGATGGGACACTCCGATTTTGTGTGGACTATCGAAAATTGAACGCCCACACCGTACGGGACGCATATCCCGTATTGAAGAATCCCTGTCGGCCCTGGGTCGGGCCAAGTATTTCTCAACGTTGGATTTGGCAAGCGGGTACTGGCAGGTCCCAATGGCTGAAAAAGATCGGGCCAAGACGGCGTTTGTCTTGCCAATGGGGCTCTTCGAGTTCAACCGGATGCCCTTTGGCCTCGCTACCGCCCCGGGAACCTTCCAACGCCTGATGGAACATTGCTTGGGCGATCTAAATTTTGAATCAGTCTTGATATATCTAGACGACATTGTGGTGTTCGGAACCTCATTTGAAGATCATCTGGAGAAGCTGCGTCAAGTTCTCCGGCGGCTCAAGAGCTACGGCCTGAAAATAAAGCCAAAAAAATGTCAACTGTTACGAAACCAGATTGAATATTTGGGGCATCTGGTGACCCCGGACGGGGTACTACCTTTAGACAGTAAGATCAAGGCGGTACAAGAGTGGCCACCTCCTTGTGACTTGCGAGAAGTGCGGGCCTTCCTGGGTCTAGCAGGATACTATCGGCGGTTTGTGCCTAAATTCTCACAAGTGGTGAGTCCCTTGAATGAACTTTTGAGAGGGACAGCGCTGGGTCCTCGAAATCGCCCCATCCCATGGGGGCCCCTACAGAAAAAGGCATTTGATGAAGTGAAAACCGCCCTAACGAGTGCCCCATTGCTGGCCTACGCCCGGTTTGACACCCCTTTTTTGTTGTATACCGATGGTAGTCTTCATGGGTTGGGGGCAGTGCTAGCACAGGTGCAGGACGGCCGAGAGCGAGTGATTTCTTATGGTAGCAGATCTTTAAGAGACTCCGAGCGAAATCCGGCTAACTACAGCTCATTCCGGCTGGAATTGCTGGCCCTGGTGTGGGCAATGACAGAACGCTTCGCCGAGTATCTAACAGGAGCGGAGGTGCTAGTCATGACAGATAACAACCCGCTAGCTCACTTAGAGAATGCAAAACTTGGGGCGTTGGAGCAGCGGTGGGTCGCCAGACTAGCCAAGTTCAATTACCGCATTAAATTTCGTTCTGGTCGAGAAAACGGCAATGCAGATGCATTGTCAAGAGTGCCCCTTGGGTCATCAGGGGAAGATGTTGACGAACAACTGGAGGACACTGAAACTCCAGTTTTGGGGCAGATACCTATCTTCCAAAGTGTGGTACACTCAAGTGGGGTGGCCACCGGGATGCCCTGTGTCCTGGGTAAAACATCCTCAGATTGGATAAGAGTCCAGGATGAGTGTCCGGACGTTGCACTTGTGCGCCGTTGGGTACAAAACAAGGCCTGGCCCAGTGCAGAGGACAAGGCTCAGTTGTCCATGGAAGGAATGAAACTCCTTCGACAATGGGATAAATTGTGTGTGGAACAAGGTCTTTTGTATCGTAAGGTGTACCTGCCATCGGAGCTGCAGCATCAGTACCAACTGATAATCCCTGTGGGGATGGGTCCAGTGGTCGCTCGTGAGGCGCATGAGAAGGGGGCCCATTTTGGAAGTGAAAAGACACTCCAGTGGTTGCAGCGAGTCCTCTACTGCCCTGAGTTGGGAGGGATGGTGTCCGACGCGTGTCGGCAGTGCCGAATTTGTGGGCTCAACAAAAGCCCTGAGCAGCGGGCTCCCACACAATCTATTAAAACTTCAGCTCCGCTGGAGCTACTCATGATTGACTACGTGTTGATAGGGTACTCTACGTCAGGGTACTCCTATTGCCTGGTGATGACAGATGACTTTACCAAGTATGCTGTAGCGGTGCCGACAAGAGATCAGACAGCCAAGTCGGCGGCTGAGGCAGTGTGCCGACATTTCTTCCAAGTGTTCGGGTGTCCGCAGAGAATACATTCAGATCAAGGGGCCTGCTTTCAGGGGACGCTGATGAAAGAGTTGCACCAGCTCTATGGTATCGAGCAGTCGAGAACAACGCCTTACCACCCTCAGGGTAACGGGGCATGTGAGCGTTTTAATCGGACCTTGTTGCAAATGTTGCGGTCCTTAGAGAGTCAGCAACAGACATGCTGGCCTGAGTATCTCCCCGAATTGATGTGGGCTTACAATAACAGGGTGCACAGTACTACTGGTTACTCGCCACACATGTTAATGTTTGGTAGACCTGGCCGAGACATTGAGGATTTGAACATGCCAGATCCCTCCTCCGTCCCCCCCCCGGACTGCATCCGAGTGGGTACGAGAACATCGGCGACGGTTAAGGGTGGTGCATCAGGTGGTGGGCGACCGTCTTCGCCAGGTGGTTCATAAGGACACGCGACCCGTGCAAACAGAATTGTTCTCTCCGGGAGACAGAGTGTTGGTGAGGACAAAGCGACGGTCAGGAAAGCTGAGTGACCGATGGGAGGCGATACCGTATCTGATAAAAAAACAAGTGAATCCTGAGATTCCAGTGTACGAAGTTGAACCGGTGGGGACAGGGGGGCCAACCCGTAATTTGCACCGTAACATGCTACAACGGTGCTGGTTTGAAGATTCGGCGCCTATTCCCCCAGAGCCAGAGGCCATGTCCCAAGGGGCAGGAACTCTGAATGATCTTGAGTTTGATGGTGTGCTTATTCCTGCGCCTGCTTATTTGCCCCCTGTGACCAATCTTGCCTCGTGTGATGAGAATGTTGAGAATGTGGCGGATGCTGTTGAGGAGAGTGCATCAGGTCAACTGCTTGGTCCTGACGCTGTATCGCGGAACATCGAGCCGCGGAAGGAGGCAACTCCACTTGCGCCCACTAACACGATCACGGAAGAGACTTTAGCTCCCTCTAGGGTTGCACCTGTTGATGTAGGACTCAGGAGAACTACACGATCTACGGCAGGAATACCACCTCAGCGATATGCTCAGGATGAATTTGAGTGGGAAGGTGTGTCGAGGACGTCAACCTCTAGTGGGGTGGCATGTAAGAGGGTGAACTGTAGTCACACTGAGAGAGCACTAGGACCCTGTGGTTTCTGCCTGCTGCAGCAAGGGACAAATTCTGATACTGCCAGAATCCCGGAGACAATCTGGGCTGGTGGGTGGGGTCTGGTGTCTTCTGTGTAAAAATGAAACAAGGAAGTGAGTGAGAAAGTGCGGGAAGAGAAGACAGAAGCTGCGGTGATATTGCAAGGAGTCAGTGTGTGGACTTTACTGCGAGTGTGTAGAGAAAAGAAGCTGTGGAGAGACTTAGTCTTGCTAACGTTCCCCTGGAGAAGAGCCAATCTTTTGTTAACCTTTGAGAGACTTCGTTGCCAGCGTATTCTGAAGAAGAGCTAATCCATTATCTAAAAAGACTGAGACTTGACTAAAGACCCACTACGTGTTTGAGAGTCTGTGATTCCCTGTGCATTGATTGGAGAAACAAGTCTGACCGATTGCTGATACAGAGACTGACGGGTTGTCGTGGAAGCATTCCTAGGAGCTACAGAAGAAGAGACAATATCGTGAGGCCACTAACTAAGTCCCCGGCGTTTGGGCTCGGCATCCGCCGATCAGACAAGAGGAGCTTGCTGTAACTTATTGGCGCTGAAGATATAGACTGGGCTGCAGCCTGTGCGGATTCTTACCTGAGAGGAGATCTATCTCAGGATACGGTACCATAGCTATAGATACCCGGGTATCCCTGCGCAGAGTGTTTAATTGTTACTTTAGAGGTGTATCTAATATTAGAGTTGTGTAAGTTATACTCAGTGTGCCGTTCCAGGGACTCCCTTTATAACATTACAATCAATTTACACTTGTTCCTGTTTTAGTTTCCTTGTTAGGTAAATTTCTTACTAGTCTTTTGTAGCATACAGTTCTCAGGAGACCTTGGAGTGGCACAGTGATTTCAGCTGCTGCTGAGCTGGTGTATCTTTGGGGTGTATCTACTTTAATATTCTCCATATTACCTTTATTATTTTGCCTTTGAGTAAATACCGTTTGGAGATTTCTGCCTTAGTCTTGGTTTGTGACTCACTGGATCTTATTCGGACCTCTGGTCATTACAGGTACACCATGCTAGTAACGGGTTGGACCCCCTTTTGCCTTCAGAACTGCCTCAATTCTTCGTGGCATAGATTCAACAAGGTGCTGGAAGCATTCCTCAGAGATTTTGGTCCATATTGACATGATGGCATCACACAGTTGCCGCAGATTTGTCGGCTGCACATCCCAAAGATGCTCCATACAAGGCAGGATGGATCCATGCTTTCATGTTGTTTACGCCAAATTCTGACCCTACCATCCGAATGTCGCAGCAGAAATCGAGACTCATCAGACCAAGCAACGTTTTTCCAATCTTCTACTGTCCAATTTCGATGAGCTTGTACAAATTGTAGCCTCAGTTTCCTGTTCTTAGCTGAAAGGAGTGGTACCCGGTGTGGTCTTCTGCTGCTGTAGCCCATCTGCCTCAAAGTTCGACGCACTGTGCGTTCAGAGATGCTCTTAGGCCTACCTTGGTTGTAACGGGTGGCGATTTGAGTCACTGTTGCCTTTCTATCAGCTCGAACCAGTCTGCCCATTCTCCTCTGACCTCGGGCATCAACAAGGCATTTCCGCCCACAGAACTGCCGCTCACTGGATTTTTTTTCTTTTTCGGACCATTCTCTGTAAACCCTAGAGATGGTTGTGCGTGAAAATCCCAGTAGATCAGCAGTTTCTGAAATACTCAGACCAGCCCTTCTGGCACCAACAACCATGCCATGTTCAAAGGCACTCAAATCACCTTTCTTCCCCATACTGATGCTCGGTTTGAACTGCAGGAGATTGTCTTGACCATGTCTACATGCCTAAATGCACTGAGTTGCCGCCATGTGATTGGCTGATTAGAAATTAAGTGTTAACAAGAAGTTGGACAGGTGTACCTAATAAAGTGGCCAGTGAGTGTATATACTCCTATTGTTAGAAAATCACCATACTGCCAGTATATGGACGAATATAAAATCGTCCTCCCACACTTTTTTGTTCGTATAGTATGATACCATCATAGTCACAGTATAATGTCCCCACAGCTCCCCTCTATAAGGTATGATGTACTTACAGCTCTACTACAGATATTATAATGCCCATAAAACTATATGATGTCCCAACAGTAGTCCCCACAATGTATGATGGCCCCACAGTAGTTTCCACACTTTATAATGGTCTTTTAGTAGCCCACACACTATATATGGGCCTTTTTTATAAGCTGTAATTGTGTTTGCCATTACTACCTCTTGTGGCCAGCATTCCACAGTCTGACTGCTCTAACTGTAAAGAACCCTTTCCTGTTTAGCTGCCGGAATCACGTAATGCCTGCACCTAGTCCTTAGTATGGTCTTTGAAGAAATAAGTCTTGTCATGTAAATGAGATCTACTCTGAGGCATCTTTTCTCTAAGCTAAACAAACTCAACCTTTCCAATGAGTCGCCCACCAGGGCAGTGGGGTACTCGGTACTGGGTCCGGTCGCTCTTAAAGGGGATGTCACAGTGGCTGCGACCCGGTCCGTGGCCCTGGGCACCCAATTAAAGGGGAATAGTCTTTTAAGGGGTATTGTGAAAGTCTATTTTCATGACGCCATCTGTGGTTCTCGGTCAGTAGGGATCGACGCCACTTAAAGGGGTCCTCTGGGGTGATGGTATGGTGGTTAGATGGTGATGCTTCCCACAGGTGAAGCGGGGTCCCCTGGGATGACAAGGTGTGTGGAAGGAATGGGGTATGCCGACGAATAAGTGGAGGACACAAGTTGTAAAGTCTTTACCTGGTTTACTGGTGGTAGAAGTCCACAGTCCCGGGTACCAGGCACAGGTGTGATGTGGTCTGGCCGGCTTGGAGGTAAAAGTAATCTCTCTCCCAGGTGAGGTCCGTAAGCCTTCCTACTGCGCTAGTATGTGAGGTCCCTGCTGCCTGAAGCTTGCTGGCAAAGTCCTCTCACTCCTGTCTTAGGACAAGTACCTGTAAGGCGGGCAACTTGAGCCATTTTACAGGGTCTGTATCACAACCCGGGCTACTATGGTGCTGCTTCACCTCCAGGTGTGGTGCGGGCAAATTACATACAGTTCTAAGCCCTCTGGTTCTGCTATGTGTCTTAGAGTTCCGCAAAAGCCTTGGGCTCCCGGTACCCTGTTTCTGCGCTTCGTCTCTGAGGGTGCCCGGTCACAGTTCCCCTCTGAGCCCTTTTTCTCTCCTGTGCTCCTTCCCTCAATTGCTTCACTGCAAGTCCTTTCCTGGAGCAGCAGCTCAGTCCTTGCTGCACGGCCCCATAGTCTGCACTCTGCTCCAGACTTCCTTTCTCCTCAGTGTCTTTCTCGATCTCCACTCCTTGGTCTCCCTGGACCAACTGTCTAACTCCTCCTCCAGACCAGGATATATAAAGCTGAGGGAAGCTCCCCTGAATCTGGGTCCTGAGCTCCCAGTCCTGGCCTGGATTCAGATTGTGTTGTGTGTGTAGGCGCTTACCTGGTAAAAAGAATCCTCCTTTCCTCCAAGCATGATATCGCCCTCCCCGAAAGGAAGGCAACATCACTGTATCAACCGGTTACCTGGGGTGTTACCCCAACCTCTCATCATATGACAGGCCTTCCATCCCTTGTAATAATCTAGTTGCCCGTCTTTGAATTGACTTTAACTTCTGAAAATCCTTTTTAAAATGTGGAGCTCAAAATTTGATCCCATATTCTAGATGTGGCCTCACCAGTAATTTATAAAGAGGTAACACTAGGTTAGGATCGGGGGCTTTTATCTCTCTTTTTATACATCCTAAAATCTTTATTGCTTTTGCAGCTGCTGCTTGACATTGAGGACTTCTTCTCAGCTTACTTGTAACCAGAATACCCAAGTCCTACTCTCTTCTGTAGTCCCGAGTACACTCCCATTTAATGAATATGCAGCTATAGGATTACTCTACCCTAGGTGCATTACTCTACATTTATCTACATTAAATCTCATTTGCCAAGTGTTTTCCCATTCAGCAATCTTATTCAGATTGTTTTGCAATATTGTTATGTCAAGGTCAGATTTTAATATCCTACATAATTTGGTGTTGTCAGCAAAGACTAACAATTTACTCTCAATCCCATCCACTAGGTCATTAATAAAGAGGATAAAAAGAATCGGTTGTAGCACAGTTCCCTGTGGTGCTCCACTACAAATTATATCCCATTTAGAGAACATACCATTTATGACAACTCTTTGTTTCCTGACATTTAGCCAATTCCTTAACCATCTGCATATAGTTTCCCCCAAACCTTTCTTCTGTAGCTTCAGTACAAGCCTGGCTTCACACTAGAGAGAAGTACGGACGAGGGTGAGGAGCAAAAACAACGCATTGCACACAGACCAATGTTTCTCTATGGGGCAGCTTCCATCAGACGTATATTTCGGGGCCGTATTTTATGGGCTGAGAAAATCGCAGCATGCTGCGATAGTCAGCATATTCCGCAAAAAATATGCCAATGAAAGTCTATGGGGGCGAGAAAAATACGGATTGCACACGGACCATGCGTTTGCGATTTTTCCAGGTGACAGGAAATGGGCCAAGCCATTATCAGGAAGCTTAGACATGCTAATTAGCTCAAAAACCGCTCCACGGAGTCCTGCAGCATGTCCTCCTTCATAAATGTGGAGATGCTTCTTGTTCTGGTCCAAGAAAGGCCAGAAATATGGGACCAGAGGGATGCACACTACTCCAACTGGGCCAGAAAAGAGGAAGCATGGAGGAGGATACGTGGGCTACTTTTCTATGATCTTGAAGACCGTCCACGTGAGGGACAGCAACAAATAAGTAAGTTCACTCCTGTTTTGAAAATAATATTATAAACTGCACTAAATAACAGGTTTTAACCCTATCCCCTTAAATCCTAGTCTGATGTTTTTTATACAATTATTATGAATGAAGATAATGTTTAAAAAATACAGCTTACTAGGCCATATGACTATGTAAAATCTCACTAAACTTGTTGATCCACTGTGCGCAATGTACTTATACATTATTTTATTGTCTGTCATTGCAGTGGAGATGTTATGAGACGCTGATGCAGCATCCACGACCAGTATAGGTGGGAACGCCAGCAGCGGGCCAGGAGTGGTGCTTCCGCACTAACAAAGCGGAAGTACATTTATTATAATCAGCTTGCTTTTCTGGATCCCAGTATGGATATCAGACCATAAGTTCATACATCACACCTAGTGTTGAGCGATACCTTCCGATACTCAAAGGTATCGGTATCGGATGGTATCGGCCGATATCCAAAAAATATCGGATATCGCCGATACCGATACCCGATACCAATGCAAGTCAATGGGACACAAGTATCGGAAGGTATCCTGGATGGTTCCCAGGGTCTGAAGGAGAGGAAACTCTCCTTCAGGCCCTGGGATCCATATTCATGTAAAAAATAAAGAAATAAAATAAAAATTGTGGATATACTCACCCCTCCGGCGGCCCCTGGACCTTACCGATGTAACCGGCAGCCTCCGTTCCTAAGAATGAGGAGTTTAGGACATTCGATGACGTCGTGGCTTGTGATTGGTCGCGTGACCGCTCATGTGACCGCTCACGCGACCAATCACAAGCCGCGACGTCATCGCAGGTCCTAAACTCCTCACTCTTAGGAACGGAGGCTGCCGGTTACATCGGTAAGGTCCAGGGGCCGCCGGAGGGGTGAGTATATCCATATTTTTTATTTTAATTCTTTATTTTTTACATGAATATGGATCCCAGGGCCTGAAGGAGAGTTTCCTCTCCTCCAGACCCTGAGAACCATACACTGGGAACTTCCGATTCCGATTTCCGATATCACAAAAATATCGGAACTCGGTATCGGAATTCCGATACCGCAACTATCGGCCGATACCCGATACTTGCGGTATCGGAATGCTCAACACTAATCACACCACATTACACATGTATTTCATGGTCATATGTTTTTTTTTTATTTCACACTTTCATAACAGAACTCAGTCCAACCTCACTGAGTTGCTGCTGCATGCTGGTGATGAAGGGCATGCCAGGGTCCATGTGCTGCTGCTGCTGCATGCTGGTGGTGGTGGAGGCCATGCCAGGGTCTAGGTGCTGCTGCTGCTGCATGCTGGTGGTGGTGAAGGCCATGCCAGGGTCCGGGTGCTGCTGCATGCTGGTGGTGGTGAAGGCCATGCCAGGGTCCGGGTACCGCTGCTGCTGCATGCTGGTGGTGAAAGCCATGCCAGGGTCCAGGGCTGCTGCTGCAGCTGGGACCTGGTGATGGTGGCCGACCTGTCATGGTCCGGGTGATGCTGCTGCCGCTGGTGGCAGTGGAGGATGTCCAAGCAGGAGCAGCAATTGGCATGGTGTTGGCGGTGGGCTGTCCAACAGCACTCGGCATGGTGGTGGTCCTGTAGTGGTGTCCGGCAGTGCTTGGAATGGTGGTGGCCATGCAGTGTTATGCTGCAGAGTTCAGCATTGAGGTCAAGCGTGCCAGTGTTGGCACAGGTGGAAATACCACCACTGGCTGCTGAAAATACCTACTCTGCTGCATAGCCTGCATGGAAGCAGCATTGCAGGCCTGCATGACACTAAGCTGGAGATCAGGAATAAGGTGTTCCGACATGCCCTTTTCAGTTTGATTAAAAAAATGATATGCTGGCCTCTGGAGGTCGGCTTTCACTTGGTCAAGGCTTCGGGTGACATCCTGGATAAGTGTATTCATAAGGTTGAAGGCACTATCCAGTCTGTCTCCCATCACCTTGAGTCCATCATGAAAGATTGAGCTCAAGTGCAAAAACTCGGGCATGAGTGACCTGTCCGAGGCCCTCTGCCGCTGACGGGAAGAGCCCCCCAAAAAAGAGGCAGAAGCAGAGGACTGGGACAGGGGAACACCTGATGGACCAGCTTCCTGGTCTCCAGTCTGTGTTGCAGGCCCACTATCTGCTGCTGCGCTGGTGGATGGCTGGAACGGGTCTCTGGCTGTTCGATGAAGGACAGCTCCAGAACCAGGATCAAGAGTGCTGCTCCAGGTGCTGTGAAAAGAAAAGAAAAACCTTAGTACCAAACATTTACAATAGTAAAAGCACCAACTCCTGTGGAATTGAAAAATACAGATTAGGCAATACAGCACAATCCAATACACCACAAAAATACTTACATTCTCTGGGCAAGGACCGGTCTCAAAAATGCCAGCATGCGGTGATGCTTATATTCTTGCTCCAGAACCACTGGGAACCCGGCTCTCTTGACGAAGGTCCTTGTTGAAGCGATCCTTCATCTAACGCCAACGTGTTCTGACTTTGAGCGCTGTTTAAAAAAAAAAAATGGTTAGGCAATACACTTTTGGCCGGGATCACACAACAATGTGTGATGAGGGAACTGTCACATGGCAGGGATTTGGGAATGATTCATGGCTGCAGAAGGGTCTTTATGAACTCAGCCTGATATAGCCGGTGCATATATCCGGAGCCTCAGAGGAGTATAAACTGTTAAACCATTAACCAAACGCTGTATGATAGAAAATAGAACGTATGCCTTTAAATGAGTCTCTTTTAAGAGCGGCATAGATGTATTCAGGCTGTCACTTGGGATAAATTTTATACATAGGAACGGAATTTTCTTCCTTGCGTTTGTTTTTCGAGCTTGTTGCTAACTTGATGTACCACCACTTTCAAGATATAACGATAGCACATTACAATGGGTATTCAGTAATAAGGGAGGTTTGAGAAGGCACCCTCCTGATGTTATCTGTGTTTGGATGTCATAGAGTGTAATGCTATAATCTGTCAGAATAACACGAGGTAAGACAAAGATTGGGGGAGAGTGTTAATAATTACCTCCATAAGATCCCATTTACATGCATAAGCATAGCACAGTACAAGATGCTATGAATCCAATAGTAAATTAAATTTGGTTACCCACAAGGAAGGTGGGAACCATTTACTATATGGGAGAATACTGAAACTGTGAAGCAAACTAACCACAAACCAGAATACAGTGTGGTGATGTATAGATTGCTATGAGACTGTGGCGATCCTAAATATTTTATTTGCACTTTATTAGTTTTTTTGTTGTTGTTTGCACCAGCACTTTATTGCACAGTTTTTTGCACCTTAGTAAGTGATTTTAAGGGATAATAAAGGTTAAGTTTTATATATAGATCCGCTACTCTGACCAACAGCCACAGAGAAAGGAGACTTATATATGCATACATACATTCTCTGATCCCCTCAATTAATATATTTTTTCCTAATACACTTTGATTTTGTTTATCAATTTATAGGTAGATGAACAACTAACTGCATCTAACCTTTATTAAGAGCTGTGTTACAAATGTTCATATTTTGGACAGTCTAAATCATAGGTATCAAATTTGGCTGGCAAGAAAATACCTTATGTCTTCAAAAGCTGGCCCACCAGTAGACTGCACATGTACCTAATACTACAAATCCCGCATTTCCTGTCGTGCATACTCCCTGGTTACTTACTACAAGGCTATTTACAACACGCCCCGTAGTAATCAGCTCCCCAGCTATGACATACTCCTTGACCGGCATTCACCTGAGCTGGAAGTTCCCTCTTCTTCTCCTCTACATCTCTGCGACCATAGCGCCTAAGACCCTCTGTCTTCTCCACAAGCTGGGCACAGGTTTGCTATTGAGCCGGTGCGGTCATGTCATAATTGACCTTACCCTTTTTGATCACTCCCTACCATCTTGACTCAATTATTATTATCAACTGCAATTATTGTTTATGTTCTTTTGATGTTCTTTATGCCACTATATTTCCTTCTATTTGAGAGGCACCACACCTTTTAGGCTGGAGTCACACTAGAGAGGAATACGGATGAGTGCTCAGCGAGAAAAAATCGCATAGCACTCAGACCAATGTTAATCTATGGGGCTGCTCCCATCATCGTTTTTTTTCTTGGCCGTATTATACGTGCGAGTGAAATCGCAACATGCTGCGATTTGCACCGTATATTGGCCAAGACTCGCCAATGAAAGTCTATGGGTGCGAGAAAAACTCACACACCACACGGACCATCAGTGTGACTTGCGAGAAATACCCTTTAGAAAAGCCGGCAATTCAGTGCAGTGTAATGCAAAATCACACTGACAGGCTAAAATAGAATAGATGGAATAAATGTCTACACATAGTAAAGGTATATATATATATATATGTTATTGACACACATATGTATAATAATAATAATCTTTATTTTTATATAGCGCTAACATATTCCACAGCGCTTTACAGTTTTGCACACATTATCATCACTGTCCCCAATGGGGCTCACAATCTAAATTCCCTATCAGTATGTCTTTGGAATGTGGGAGGAAACCCACGCAAGCACGGGGAGAACATACAAACTCCTTGCAGATGTTGTCCAAGGTGGGATTAGAACCCAGGACTCCAGCGCTGCAATGCTAACCACTGAGCCACCGTGCTGCCCGTATATATATATTTAATTCACGGAAAAAACAGTCGTGGGCACAATTTTCTCCGCCAGTGAGGGAAAACCACTGACTGAGGGCAGATATTAATAGCCTAGAGAAGGACCATAGTTATTGCCCCCCCGGCTAAAAAATTCTGCCCCCAGCCACCCCAGAAAAGATGCATCTGTAAGATGCACCTATTCTGGCACTTAACCTCTCTCTTCCCATTGCACTATAGCGGTGGCATATGGGGTAATAAGGGGTTAATGTCACCTTGCTATTGTAAGGTGACATTAAGCCTGGTTAATAATGGAGAGGTGTCAATAAGACACCTATCCATTATTAACCCCTTCATGACCTTGGGATTTTCCGTTTTTCCGTGTTCATTTTTCACTCCCCTCCTTCCCAGAGCCATAACTTTTTTATTTTTCTGTCAATATGGCCATATAAGGGCTTATTTTTTGCTAAACAAGTTGTACTTTTGAACGACATCATTGGTTTTAGCATGTCGTGTACTAGAAAACGGGAAAAAAAATTCCAAATGCGGTGAAATTGCAAAAAAAGTGCAATCCCACACTTGTTTTTTGTTCTGGCTTTTTTACTAGTTCACTAAATGCTAAAACTGACCTACCATTATGATTCTCCAGGTCATTATGAGTTCATAGACACCAATTATGTCTAGATTCTCTTTTATCTAAGTGGTGAAAACAAATTCAAAACTTTGCTAAAAAAAAAAAAATTGTGCCATTTTCCGATACCCGTAGCGTCTCCATTTTTCGTGATCTGGGGTCGGTTGAGGGCTTATTTTTTGCGTGCCGAGCTGGCGTTTTTAATGATACCATTTCGGTGTAGATACATTCTTTTGATAGCCCGTTATTGCATTTTAATGCAACGTCAAGGCGACCAAAAAAACGTAATTCTGGCGTTTCAAATTTTTTTCTCGCTACGCCGAGAAAATGTTCAGAAACTTTCCCATGCTAATGAGTTCATGTCCGGTCAGGTGGGGAGGCTCTGCAGGCAGCTTTTCATTCATTCCTCCATGGTTTACAATCGGAGTGATAGCATTAGCACTGCTCCCGGTTGTAAACTATTTAACCCCTTGAGATGGATGCAGCGTGGGACTTGATTGTACAGCGGACAGGTATGAGATATTGTCGCTTTTTTATTTAGTTTTTTTTTTAATAGAAGAACGAGGGCTTCGCTTGGATTGAGAGTGTAATAAAGATGGTAAGCCTGTGTATTTAATTATTTTATTAAAAGACTTTATTCTTAATGTGTGTGTATTTTTTAACCCATTCATACTATTGGAATAATAATGGATTGGTGTCTTATTGACACCTCTCCATTATTAACTGGGCTTAATGTCACCTTACAATAGCAAGGCGACATAAACCCCTTATTACCCCATATGCCACCGCTACAGGGCAATGGGAAGAGAAAGGGTAAAGGGTCAGAATAGGTGCATCTTACAGATGTGCCTTTTCTGGGGTGGCAGGGGGCAGATGTTTTTAGTCGGGGGGGGCAATAACCATGGTCCCTCTCTAGGCTTTTAATATCTGCCCTCTGTCACTGGCTTTATCTCTCTGGCAGAGAAAATTGCGCTGGAGCCCACGCCAATTTTCTCCATGAATTTATCCTTTAATTTAACACCTACAGCTCCAAAATTTTACACAAACACACACTACTAACATTATTAGTGACGGCCATATAAAAATCTAATGGATATGCAATGGTTTACTGTATGTAAACCATGTCTCATATCCTGTCAGGTTCGGTTATGTTTTCACAGATGCCGACAATAGAATTATCGGCTATTCTACTATCTAGCTCTGTATGAATTATAAAGATATATATACATGTGTCTCACTGACATATATATACTGTATATATATATATATATATATATATATATACATATAGATATAGACTGTATATATGTTTTCACGAATATTTGAGGCCATGGATCCATTATATGTCCATTTTGCAAGCCAGCGAGAAAGTCTCGTCATACGGATGACATACGGATGTCGCACGGATACTTTGAGGAGAAACACGGATGACATATGGATCACTGTTCGGGAACATTTGTGCGATTCTCGTCCGTGAAAAAGGACCGATATTTTATACATTGTGTGTGACTCCAGCCTTACATTCCTCTGTATACTGCGATCTACCATTCCCTCAATCCTGACATCTTCTGCATTACTGGGGTTCTACCTACTTTGGGCAAATTCCCCCAACCCATCCTCCCCCTTTTTCTCTTGCGAATAATATTATATATATCAAACTTGGCATGCAAGTTTTTAATTTTGTCCCACTGTGTATTTCATTTTGATATCCCTGGCCTAAATCTTGCATACTTTAGAGGGAAAGCAGATTGAAAACCACTAGAGTAAGTTAGACAACGTTTTCCAAAGTATAAGGTTACGGGTGGTTTTACTAGTTTCTTATAAGTAGTTCTGATTTCTGACTTTTTTATGCAGAATATAAAGCACTCATCCTTAGTAATCACACAGCTACAGTATGTATGAATACAGCCCAAGGCCCCAATGAACAAAAGGAATATCTTAGGCTAGGGTCACATGATGGTTAGTTCTCGCATCCAAGAGAATGAGTGCGATCACGCTAAGCACACTGTGATCAAACTCTAATGCAAGTTGCCACCCCCGTGCTTCACATTATGTATGGTGTTCTTTGGATGCAACTCAGCATTCTGTCTCCTCCAAACACAACAAGTTTTGTTTCTACCAAACAGTTCTACTTTGGTTTCATCAGACCATATGACATTCTCCCAATACTCTTTTGGATAATCCAAATGCTCTCTAGCAAACTTCAGATGGGCCCGCACATGCACTGGTTAAGCAGGGGGACACATCTGGCACTGCAGGATCTGAGTCCCTGGCGGCATAGTGCGTTACTGACGGTAGCCTTTGTTATGGTGGTCCCAGCTCTATGCAGGTCATTCACTAAGTCCCCCCGTGTGGTTCTGGGATTTTTGCTCACCGTTCTTGTGATCATTTTGACTCCACGGGGTGAGATGTTGCGTGGAGCCCCAGATCGAGGAAGGTTATCAGTGGTCTTGTATGTCTTCCATTTTCTTATTATTGCTCCCACAGTTGATTTCATCACAACAAGCTGCTTGCCTATTGCAGATTCAGTGTTCCCAGCCTGGTGCAGGGCTCCAATTTTGTCCTGGTGTCCTTTGACAGCTCTTTGGTCTTCATCATAGTGGAGTTTGGAGTCAGACTGTTAGAGGTTGTGGACAGGTGTCTTTTATACTGATAACAAATTCAAACAGGTACCATTACTACAGGTAATGAGTGGAGGACAGAGGAGCCTCTTAAAGAAGAAGTTACAGGTCTGGAAGAGCCAGAAATCTTTTTTAGGTGACCAGATACTTATTTTCCACCATAAGTTGCAAAATAAATCTTGCCAAATAAGACAAGGTGATTTTCTGGATTTGCTTTCTCATTTTGACTTTCATAGTTGTGGTCTACCTATGATGTCTATTACAGGCCTCTCTCATCTTTTTAAGTGGGAGAACTTGCACAATTGGTGGCTGGCTAAATACTTTTTTTCCCCACTGTATTACCAAAATGCCTGCATCGCTTCTACCTTCAGATTTGCTGCTATTTCCATACAACCACAGGAAAAATTAGATTCTGAACAACTTGAAGTAAATTTGTGTCGATTTTGCCACTTTATTTTTGCAAATTGCAGCAAAACAAAAAAATTGCGAGGTTTCCCCTCAGGCCATCTTCTTGGTTTAGGAGACAAACAATGGCTTTACCAACTTCTGGATGTGCCAATCTTAGTTTTCTACCTCAATATAAGCACACTAGGGTTTATCTGTTGAGTATGTGTTTCGAAATTTGTAAGCAATTACATTTCTGGAGACCTCACAGATCAATATCAAAGCATCCAGCCATCTAATCTTTCTCCACTGTTAATTTTCACTTAATAACTTTGATATATAATATCTAATGATTCTTGTCAATCTCTTATTGGTCAGGAACAATGAGGTTCTGCACAAACTGCGCTATATTTGCCACACTTTTGCCACTTTTTTTGCAAATTGCAGCATAACCAAAAAAATGCACGGACTCCTCCTGAGGCCTACTTCTTGGTTCAGGGGCCCACCAGGATACTCACCAGCTACTGGGTGGGCCAATCTGAGTCTGCTTCCTTAACAAAAGCACTAACTTTTCATGTTGTTGGGATTATCTTTTGTGTATGTCTTTAGAAATTTGTAAGCAATCGCATTTCTGGAGACCACGCATATGATTTTCAGAAGTTCTACCCCTCTAATCTTTCTCCAAAGTTAAATTTCACGCTATAACTTTGATGTATAAGATCTAAGAAAACTTCTCATGTAAATTAATTAATATCTGAGCTTTGAGCTATATTAAAAAACAGAGGTCCGTAGCTAAGTTTTACGCAAGACTTGCAGTGATTCTCCCTTGAACGAAGGTGGCACTGCTGCTGTATAATGATTGCTTAGGCATGAGTGGCTCCACACTGATCTTTATACTAATACAAGAAAAATATTCCTATTTGCTATAATCTGTGGTCTCAGGTAAGAGTGGCATGCCATAAACCTGAGAGGGTCTGATCCTACCTTTACCAGTCATTGTAGTCAGTAGTTAATATAAATTTAAGTATCATGTTACAATTTTCATGTTTACTGTATCTCAGAAATTTTACAATATAGGGTTTCACTTCTAAAGAGAACCAATGGACATTGCTGCTTGTGAGGACCAATGGCGGCTACAATAATTGTGGAGTTAATAAAAAACAGCCAGAAGGTGTAGCATGTTCCAAAATGCTTTGTAAAAATATTTGTAAAAATGTAAAGTGATTAGTAATAGAACTTGAATATTTTATCTAGAATTTTTAAAAAAAATCTAACTACCTTTGCCTGCTGGCATCTAAAGTGTAGGGTTTGCTTCTGGGATAAAGAATCAGTTAAGTGTTTTAAAACGAGTTTCAGAGAGTTTTTTGCATGCACTTTACCAAGCTACATTTACTAATGTTTTTAAAGAGGTACTCTTAAGTTGTCTCTTAACCAGCTCAGAGCAATGCAATCTCCTTAAAATTTCCTTAATTTTTGGCTTCTAGCATGGTGGACGCTCTTCCTTGAGTGACAGTTCTGCTGTAATACATTCAGCGGTCAGTGGTTTGTTCTGAGTTTACACTGTTATCTCTGGACTTACAGATAGCGATAATAAGGCATTTGAACAAGCGCACAGCTCCTGACAATACAAAGCAGAAATCATGTTATGGTTATGTTGCTAATGCAATAGTTGCCCCTCTTTAGAAGTTTCTCCTTCCTCTCTCCCTGCCTCTCCCTCTAACTATCATGTAGCTATGGTGTCAGTAACCTCTCCCTTCTTCTTCATTGTTCTTCCTCATCCACTGTCTGTCAGCCATCCTAGAAGCCCATGTGTTTGCAGCTTTGGTTCACAAAAGTCCTTTTTACCTACTGTATGTGTGCATGGTTATAGGATGGTTCGCCCCCAGCAGTTCGCCCCCAGCAGTTCACCCCCAGCAGTTCACCCCTGGTACATTTCGCCCCCGCACATGATGATGGATGGGAATTCATGAACTACAAGGGTACAAACATCCGTGGGCGAACTGCTGGGGGCGAAACATTGATGACGGATGGGAATTCATGAACCACAAGGGTACAAACATCCGGAGGCGAACTGCTGGGGGCAAAACATCCAAATCCCATGTGGATAATGACAAGAATTCAGCTGGAAAAATAACATTCTTCTGGAATCTTCATACGTGCCTCATGCAGTTAAGTTCAAGCTATCTGATGATATATCTACTTGAAAGTAGAGATAAGCGAATATGTTCGGATAACGATCGCCAAACATAAATTCGGCACAGATATGACACATTCGGATTCGTGATCAGAAACACAAGCAAATTTTCATAAAATTGAGAAAAATCAGTTAAGTTCAGTAAAAGTGTGGGAAAATATTTGTGTTGCCACTAAAGTATTTTAGCTTTGGCTAGGATTGTGGTAGTGAATGATGAGTGCAGGGCACGTATTTGATGAGGGGAGGGGGTGGGGAGAGCTCAAAGGAGCAGCACGCTTGTAAATTATTGTTTTTTTCTAACTTTATGAATGAACATTGTGGCTTTCCAATCAGGGCGCTGGAAACATCCTCAATGTGCAGACACAACAGCTTGTATCCCAGGTGCTAATAGATTTTAGCTAGGCAGTTGTTTCTAAGGGTACTGTCACACAGTGCAATTTTGATCGCTACGACAGTACGATTCGTGACGTTCTAGCGATATCGTTACGATATCGCAGTGTCTGACACGCAGCAGCGATCAGGGACCCTGCTGAGAATCGTACGTCGTAGCAGATCGTATGGAACTTTCTTTCGTCGCTTGATCACCCGCTGACATCGCTGGATCGTTGTGTGTGACAGCGATCCAGCGATGTGTTCGCTTGTAACCAGGGTAAACATCGGGTAACTAAGCGCAGGGCCGCGCTTAGTAACCCGATGTTTACCCTGGTTACCAGCGTAAACGTAAAAAAACCAAACAGTACATACTCACATTCTGGTGTCTGTCCCCCGGCGTCTCAGCTTCTCTGCACTGTGAGCGCCGGCCAGCCAGAAAGCAAGCACAGCGGTGACGTCTGATGTCACCGCTCTGCTTTCCGGCCGCTGTGCTTACACAGTGCAGAGAAGCTGAGACGCCGGAGGACAGACACCGGAATGTAAGTATGTACTGTTTGTTTTTTTTACGTTTACGCTGGTAACCAGGGTAAACATCGGGTTACTAAGCACGGCCCTGCACTTAGTTACCTGATGTTTACCCTGGTTACCCGGGGACTTCGGCATCGCTCCAGCGCCGTGATTGCAACGTGTGACCGCAGTCTACGACGCTGGAGCGATAATCATACGATCGCTGCGACGTCACGGATCGTGCCGTCGTAGCGATCAAAATGGCACTGTGTGACAGTACCCTAAGTCAGATAGTGTAGATAGCTAGTGTCCTGTGTGGCTTTGAAATCAACCTTCCAGCAGATTATTTTTTCCTTGTACCATTAGTGAGGTCCACAGACAAAGACAGCAGAGCACATTTCAAAGAAGTGTGTTGTGCACTGTTTCTATTGTGCTCCATGCACAAGTAGACCTTTCAAAATCAATTTCTTTCAGTTGCTAAACATGATTCAGCAAGGCATTTATCACCTTGTCATTTACTGTCGCAGAACATAATCCGTGTGCAGAGGGATTACAGAGTAAAAAAAATATTTTTTTCACTTGCTAATGTAATTTAGCACACCATATCTCTCCTTGTCGTTTAGTGGTGGTGAAATTCATCTTTGCGCACAGCTGTTGCAGACTAAAAAAAAAATATTTTTTTCTGTTACAAGCATGGTACAGCACTCCATATCCCACCTCATTTTGTGGTGGTGAAATTTATATGTGTGCAAAGCTGTTGCAAAGTTAAAAAAAAACTATTTTTTCTGTTACAAACGTGATACAACATGCCATATCCCACCTTCTCATTTTGGTGGTGAATGAAATTCATCTGTGTGCAGATCTGTTTCAGATTTAAAAAAAACTATTTTTTTCTTTTGCTAACGTGATTCAGCAAGGCATATGTCATCTTGTCATTTAGTGCTGCTGAACTTAATCTGTGTGCAGAGCTGTTGCACAGTAAAAAAAACTATTTTTTTAAGTTGCTAACGTGATTCAGCACACCATATCTCACCTTGTCATATAGCATCAGTGAAATTCATCTGTGTGCAGAGCTGTTGCAGAGTAAAAAAAAATATTTTTTCTGTCACAAACAGATTGTATACAGACCTTGTCCACACTAAAAAATACTTTCTTCTGTTACTAGCGTGATACAGTAGAAGAGATCTCTCATTGAAATTGTTTGGAGCATATACAGCTCTGGGAAAAATTAAGAGACCACCACATCAAAACCCTGTCATGGACAGCCCAATCTCCAGACCTGAACCCCATTGAAAACCTCTGGAATGTAATCAAGAGAATGATGGATAGTCACAAGCCATCAAACAAAGAACTGTTTACATTTTTGTGCCAGAAGCAGTGTGAAAGATTGGTGGAAAGCATGCCAAGACGCATGAAAGCTAGGGTTGAGCGACTTTTACTTTTTTGGGGTCGAGTCGGGTTTTGCGAAACCCGACTTTGTCAAAAGTCGAGTCAAGTGAAGTCGGCCGATTACCGCGAAAAGTCGGGGATCGACCGAAACATGAAACCCAATGCAAGTCAATGGGGAAGCATAGTCGGCAGTGAGTGGAGGCCAGGAAAACACCTACAGTGCCCATTTTAATGGCAAAAACATCCATTCTTGTTACTGAAGCTTGTCAATATTAATTTACTTTATAATAATAGTTAGGCATTGGAAATTGGGGGTCATTTGGCTAAAGTTGTGGGGGGTAGGGCTGGTTAAAGTTTTTAGTGGGCCCAGGAAACGTGGACTACGTCACGGCGGTGGAGCAGGGAGAGGTAAGTATTTCAACGTTGCAAGTGCTGTGATCCTGAGCAAGCAGGGGGGCCCACTCGTTCGCATTGGCACTGGCACAGGGCCCCTCACAGTACGGCGGTGTGTTTGCACAGCGGGGGCGCCTCCGACCGGCAGGGACACTTTTGCGTACTATGAGGGGCCCTGTGCCAGTGACGTCGCCAACGAGTATGCCCCCCCACCTGATGAAGGAACCTGCACTTTCACCTGCACCTTCCTCTTTGTCCCCGTGTAAGGTGGTATAGAATGAGGGAAAGGAAACCTGACTTTCAGCAGGGTCAGATTCTGGCTGTGTAGAGTGCAAGGGGAATGTAGTGGTCTGGGTCAATGTACCAGCGGACTCATCTAGCAGTGGCTGGGCAATGGGCAGGATGAGGAGGAAACACAGATCTAGGCCCAAATAATAAAGTGGTCTAAATGCACTTCAAAATTGGTAACAGAAACGAAACCACAGTCAAAAGTCCAATGCATAGAAAATATAGCAAACTTTATTAAGATTAATATCAGGTATATAAATAACAGTGGAAAACAATCACCGTGCCACCCACAGCACGCACAACAATAGGACAGGGGAAAGCAGCCTATCATCACATAACTAAGTATGTAAGATGACCTCACAAGATGCATACAAAAAACAGATGATAATGCACAGTAATTGATATGTCTGCATATGTAGGCTAAGCTACAAATAAATATAGGCAATAGAAATAGACATAATTAATAGTATACATACCGGTCAGAAGTATCAAGTAGTAGAATAGGATGTATAGGTATACCACCCCCGTCCCCCCGACGCGCATTTCGGCAGATGCCTTTCTCAAGGGGGTATGTGGATGTACTGCTGGGTCCTTTATATATATGTACACATAGATGAATGGGGCCAAAACCACTCCCAACCCACATGTGTCCACTAATACCGGTGCATAGCGCACCTGGTCGTCAACACCTGAGAGCACACGGGCCCATGTGTCACAAATGAGACGACACCGCGCTGCACAGCACCGGAAGTAGGGCGCAAGAAACATCGGCGCAGCCATCTTGTTGGAGGCGGACATGAGCAGAAGGGGCACAAAATAGAAAAGCGCAGATGGGACATGCGCAGAAATTACAAAGCGGCCATGTTATTGAGGTCCACAGTATAAAACACAGCATGGCCATTTTACTAAGGATGGAAAAACGCAGGTAGCGTATGCAACCATCACACTGATGTAAATACTATATGGGCTCAACATTACAGACCTTAAGAACTCAATAGGTATCTACAGTGACACATATAATAAAAATAATACTATATCATAGTGTGTATATGAGACACTGGATCACGCCCTATAGTAGCGTATAGCATATAAAATAATAATCATATCATGACCAACAATGTGGACCCACAAAAACAGCCGGTATCTATCAACACATAACACATGTATTAAAGGGAGGATATCCGCTGAAAACCAAGCGGAATCTATCCCTAGATACATATGAAACGGCCACAGAACACCTAGTACATATAGAAAGGAGTATAACAAACATTGAAACCAGCACTGCCTATCTGGAGTACCAATGAGGGCATGATTATGCTACAAAATTATCCCATCATATCTATGTTGTAAAAGACATTACCCACTACATATGTAGGGACCCACTAGTGCCCTTTAGCTCCGAATCGGCCCAGATACGTGTGGCCTTGGAGAAAGCATGGCCTATATTAATGATAGATCCGATTATGAGGAAATTTCTTCCAGCTAGACCCCCTATGACATTTAGACGTGCCAGAAATCTTCGTGGGTCCACATTGTTGGTCATGATATGATTATTATTTTATATGCTATACGATACTATAGGACGTGATCCAGTGTCTCATATACACACTATGATATAGTATTATTTTTATTATGATATGTGTCAGTGTAGATACCTATTGAGTTCTTAAGGTCTGTAATGTTGAGCCCATATAGTATTTACATCAGTGTGATGATTGCATACGCTACCTGCGTTTTTCCATCCTTAGTAAAATGGCCACGCTGTGTTTTATACTGTGGACCTCAATAACATGGCCGCTTTGTAATTTCTGCGCATGTCCCATCTGCGCTTATCTATTTTGTGCCCCTTCTGCGCATGTCCGCCTCCAACAAGATGGCTGCGCCGTAATTTGTCCTTTTGGACATTATTAATATGACGGCGCGGCTCCTATTGCGCATGTCCAACCGGCGCTTTTTTGTAACATGTTTCTTGCGCCCTACTTCCGGTGCTGTGCAGCGCGGTGTCGTCTCATTTGTGACACATGGGCCCAGGTGCTCTCAGGTGTTGACGACCAGGTGAGCTATGCACCGGTATTAGTGGACACATGTGGGATGGGAGTGGTTTTGGCCCCATTCATCTATGTGTACATATATATAAAGGACCCAGCAGTACATCCACATACCCCCTTGAGAAAGGCATCTGCCGAAACGCGCGTCGGGGGGACGGGGGTGGTATACCTATACAGGTCCTTCTCAAAAAATTAGCATATAGTGTTAAATTTCATTATTTACCATAATGTAATGATTACAATTAAACTTTCATATATTATAGATTCATTATCCACCAACTGAAATTTGTCAGGTCTTTTATTGTTTTAATACTGATGATTTTGGCATACAACTCCTGATAACCCAAAAAAACCTGTCTCAATAAATTAGCATATCAAGAAAAGGTTCTCTAAATGACCTATTACCCTAATCTTCTGAATCAACTAATTAACTCTAAACACATGCAAAAGATACCCGAGGCTTTTAAAAACTCCCTGCCTGGTTCATTACTCAAAACCCCCATCATGGGTAAGACTAGCGACCTGACAGATGTCAAGAAGGCCATCATTGACACCCTCAAGCAAGAGGGTAAGACCCAGAAAGAAATTTCTCAACAAATAGGCTGTTCCCAGAGTGCTGTATCAAGGCACCTCAATGGTAAGTCTGTTGGAAGGAAACAATGTGGCAGAAAACGCTGTACAACGAGAAGAGGTGACCGGACCCTGAGGAAGATTGTGGAGAAGGACCGATTCCAGACCTTGGGGAACCTGAGGAAGCAGTGGACTGAGTCTGGCGTGTGCAGGAAATGGGCTACAGGTGCCGCATTCCCCAGGTAAAGCCACTTTTGAACCATAAACAGCGGCAGAAGCGCCTGACCTGGGCTACAGAGAAGCAGCACTGGACTGTTGCTAAGTGGTCCCAAGTACTTTTTTCTGATGAAAGCAAATTTTGCATGTCATTCGGAAATCAAGGTGCCAGAGTCTGGAGAAAGACTGGGGAGAAGGAAATGCCAAAATGCCTGAAGTCCAGTGTCAAGTACCCACAGTCAGTGATGGTGTGGGGTGCCATGTCAGCTGCTGGTGTTGGTCCACTGTGTTTCATCAAGGGCAGGGTCAATGCAGCTAGCTATCAGGAGATTTTGGAGCACTTCATGCTTCCATCGGCTGAAATGCTTTATGGAGATGAAGATTTCATTTTTCAGCACGACCTGGCACCTGCTCACAGTGCCAAAACCACTGGTAAATGGTTTACTGACCATGGTATTACTGTGCTCAATTGGCCTGCCAACTCTCCTGACCTGAACCCCATAGAGAATCTGTGGGATATTGTGAAGAGAAAGTTGAGAGACGCAAGACCCAACACTCTGGATGAGCTTAAGGCCGCTATTGAAGCATCCTGGGCCTCCATAACATCTCAGCAGTGTCACAGGCTGATTGCCTCCATGCCACGCCGCATTGAAGCAGTCATTTCTGCCAAAGGATTCCCGACCAAGTATTGAGTGCATAACTGAACATTATTATTTGATGGTTTTTTTGTTTGGTATTAAAAAACACTTTTATTTGATTGGTCGGGTGAAATATGCTAATTTATTGAGACAGGTTTTTTGGGTTATCAGGAGTTGTATGCCAAAATCATCAGTATTAAAACAATAAAAGACCTGACAAATTTCAGTTGGTGGATAATGAATCTATAATATATGAAAGTTTAATTGTAATCATTACATTATGGTAAATAATGAAATTTAACACTATATGCTAATTTTTTGAGAAGGACCTGTACATCCTATTCTACTACTTGATACTTCTGACCGGTATGTATACTATTAATTATGTCTATTTCTATTGCCTATATTTATTTGTAGCTTAGCCTACATATGCAGACATATGAAATACTGTGCATTGTCATCTGTTTTTTGTATGCATCTTGTGAGGTCATCTTACATACTTAGTTATGTGATGATAGGCTGCTTTTCCCCTGTCCTATTGTTGTGCGTGCTGTGGGTGGCACGGTGATTGTTTTCCACTGTTATTTATATACCTGATATTAATCTTAATAAAGTTTGCTATATTTTCTATACATTGGACTTTTGACTGTGGTTTCGTTTTTGGGTTATGCTTATTCATGCAGTCTGTCCTGTATGGTCCTATGAGTCCTGATACTTCTCATAATGATCTACATTGTACTTAGATGTTAATTATGTGGGGGACTATTCAGTATTCCACTATAGTCTCATTGCTAAAATTGGTAACAGGACTAACCAGGCGGCATTGCTTTGTTCAGTGGAGGACAACTGTAATGAGAGGCTGACACAGTGAGTAGGGCCAAATAAATAACTAGGCTAAATGCAGTTCTAAATTGGTAACAGTAGGAAACAGGTGGCACTGCTTTGTTCAGTGGAGGAGAACACCAAGCAGCAGCAGACACCTTTACTAGGCCCCAACCAAACTAGTAGGCCAACTGCAGTGTTACATTAACAACTACCTAATGAGAGCCTGAAGGTTGAAGCTCAAGAAAAACAAACAGGAGGAAACCCAGGAGCGGCAGACACCGTTAGAAGGCCCCAACCAAACTAGTAGGCCTGATGCAGTGTTATCTAAACAACTACTTAATGAGAGCCTGAAGGTTGAAGCTCAGACAAGGAAACCTGGAGAACACCAAGGAGCGGCAGACACCATTACTAGGCCCCAACCAAAGTAGTAGGGCAACAGCAGTGCTACATTAAAAACTACTTAATGAGAGCCTGAAGGTTGAAGCTCAGACAAGGAAACCTGGAGGAGAACACCAAGGAGGAGGAGAACACCAAGGAGCGGCAGACACCGTTACTAGGCCCCAACCAAAGTAGTAGGGCAACTGCTGTCTAATATAAACAACTACTTAATGAGAGCCTGAAGGTTGAAGCTCAGACAAGGAAACCTGAAGGAGAACACCGTGGAGCGGCAGACACCGTTACTAGGCCTCAACCAAAGTAGTAGGGCAACTGCTGTCTTATATAAACAACTACTTAATGAGAGCCTGAAGGTTGAAGCTCAGACAAGGAAACCTGGAGGAGAACACCAAGGAGCGGCAGACACCGTTACTAGGCCCCAACCAAAGTAGTAGGGCAACTGCTGTCTTATATAAACAACTACTTAATGCGAGCCTGAAGGTTGAAGCTCAGACAAGGAAACCTGGAGGAGAACACCAAGGAGCGGCAGACACCGTTACTAGGCCCCAACCAAAGTAGTAGTGCAACTGCTGTCTTATATAAACAACTACTTAATGAGAGCCTGAAGGTTGAAGCTCAGACAAGGAAACCTGGAGGAGAACACCAAGGAGCGGCAGACACCGTTACTAGGCCCCAACCAAAGTAGTAGGGCAACTGCTGTCTTATATAAACAACTACTTAATGAGAGCCTGAAGGTTGAAGCTCAGCTTTTTCAGTGGAGAACCGCGTGATTGAGTGGCGCAGACAGACAAAGGTAGTATGTGTTAACTCAAAAAGTTGGCTCTATGCAGTTTTAAATTGGTTACAGGGGTACACAGGCAACATTGGTGTGGTCAGCGGAGGACAATTGGAAGGAGGGACCGCAAACAGACTTCCTAGGCCTAAAATGATAAAATAGGCTCTATGCAGCTTCCATTATGTGGCAGGGGTACACAGGCACAATTGGTGTGGTCAGCGGAGGACAATTGGAAGGAGGGACAGCAGACAGACTTCATAGGCCTAAAATAATAAAATAGGCTCTATGCAGCTTCCATTATGTGGCAGGGGTACACAGGCAGCATTGGTGTGGTCAGCGGAGGACAATTGGAAGGAGGGACCGCAGACAGACTTCCTAGGCCTAAAATAATAAAATAGGCTCTATGCAGCTTCCATTATGTGGCAGGGGTACACAGGCAGCATTGGTGTGGGCAGCGGAGGACAATTGGAAGGAGGGACCGCAGACAGACTTCCTAGGCCTAAAATAATAAAATAGGCTCTATGCAGCTTCCATTATGTGGCAGGGGTACACAGGCAGCATTGGTGTGGTCAGCGGAGGACAATTGGAAGGAGTGTCTGACACAGTAAGTACTCCCAAAAACTAAATAGATGTTAATGTATCCCAACAAATAACAAACCCCCACCCCCCCAAAAAAAAGGGTGGCATACTTAGGTACAGGGGTGTGCTCCTATGCTGACTTTCAGACATTGTAATGTTGCGCAAAGTATTTACTGGTGTAAATGTAGGACAGGGCCCCTGACTATTTTAACTAGCATCATACATGTCAACAAATTGTTATTGTCTGTGCCAGCCATTGAAGGATTTCAGCGCATAGACTAAACAGTGGTGGAGCAGCGACAGATAAATTTGCAAGTGGTAGAGCACTGTTTGACCTGGGGGGGGGGACACTCTCTCCTGGCCTGCGGTACAAGCACAGGGCCCCTCATGTTACAACGGTGTGTCTGACGGTGGGTGCGCGCCACCACCTCCAGAGACACTTCATTGTACTATGAGGGACTCAGTGCCAGTGCCGTCGACCAAAAGTGGGCACACCCACCTCTTCAGAAAAACGGCACTCTGACGGGTGCTTGCGCCAAGTGGCGAGACCACGGCCCCGTGGGGGGAGGTAGGCCATTTTGGGAGGTGTAAACATGTCGTATGCAGGACAAACAGCAGCTGCAAATTAAGAGATTGGAACAGTCAGTAACACCAGTCCCAAAGCAAGACCTTTTAACAGGAAAGCTAGGTGTCAGCGGGAAAGGTGGGGCAAAATAATTTGAAATCCATGAGTGGTTCATTTTAATGAAGGTTAGATCATCAACATTTTGGGTAGCCAGACGAGTCCTTTTTTCGGTCAGTATTGAACCAGCAGCACTGAATACTCTTTCTGATAGCACACTAGCTGCTGGGCAAGCAAGCTCCTGCAGTGCATATTCGGCCAATTCAGGCCAGGTGTCTATTTTGGATGCCCAGTAATCAAAGGGGAATGACGGTTGAGGGAGAACATCGGTAATGGAGGAAAAATAGTTAGTAACCATACTGGACAAATGTTGTCTCCTGTCACTTTGAATTGATGCTGCTGTACCTGTCGTGTCTGCGGTCATTGCGAAATCACTCCACAACCTGGTCAGAAAACTCCTCTGTCCAACGCCACTTCTGATTTGTGCACCTCTAACACCTCTGCCCTGTTGCCCCCTGCAGCTCGTGTGAGAACCATCACCAGTGCTGTGTGCTGGGAATGCCTGAATCAAACGGTCTACAAGAGTAGCTTGTTTGGTTGCCAATATTTGTTCGAGGTTCTCATGTGGCATGATATTTTGCAATTTGCCTTTATAGCGAGGATCAAGGAGGCAGGCCAACCAGTAATCGTCATCGGTCATCATTTTTATAATGCGTGGGTCCCTTTTGAGGATACGCAAGGCATAATCCGCCATGTGGGCCAATGTTCCAGTTGTCAAGTCAGTGCATATGCTGGGTTGAGGAGCAGTTTCTGGCAAATCAACGTCACTTGTCTCCCTCAAAAAACCTGAACCCTAGCTGTTCCATAATTGGACACCTCGTGTGCAAAAGTGGCAGCTGCGGATAGAGTGGTCGTGCGACTGCGGTCTGTGGACGAGCTCTCGCTTCTGCTGGAGGACGAGGAGGAGGAGGGGGGACGAACGCCTACAGCCAACTGTTTCCTAGACCGTGGACTAGGCAAAACTGACGCAATATTACTGTCCCCTGTGGACCCTGCATCCACCACATTAACCCAGTGTGCCGTGATGGAGACGTAACGCCCCTGGCCATGCCTACTGGTCCATGCATCTGTAGTCAGGTGCACCTTTCTACTCACAGATTGCCTGAGCGCATGGACAATGCGGTCTTTTACATGCTGGTGGAGGGCTGGGATGGCTTTTCTCGAAAAGAAGTGTCGACTGGGTAGCTCGTAGCGTGGTACAGCGTAGTCCATCAGGGCTTTGAAAGCTTCGCTTTCAACTAAACGGTAGGGCATCATCTCTAACGAGATTAGTCTAGCAATGTGGGCGTTCAAACCGTGTGGCGAAAGAGCTAGAGGCAGAGTCAGCAATGAAAGCCAATACTTGTTCCTGCTGCTCCTGCTTCAAAAGCGGTTTTCCTACTCCCAGAAAAGGGAGCCTTCGAGGCCTTGTGTAGCCAGACAATGACGCTGGCTCAACAACTCTTAGGGGACTTAGGGGCTATATTGCTATATTGCTTTTCCCACGACCACCTAATGCTCCACGACCACCACCACTACCATCATTACCAGCTGGCAATGACCGCCCACGGCCATGACCTCTTCCACCACACTTCCTCATTCTTGGAAAAACGTAACCTAACTAACAACCGTTAGGTGGTCCTGTAAAACCAGGTAGAAGGTGTACGTGAACTTGTTGTGAATTTAAATCTCCCTTTTTTATGTGTGGGAGAATGCAGGGAAAAATCAGGCCCACTGTATTACACTACAGTGTTTGATTGGCAGACAGAGGCTGGCAGATATGACACTAACAGGACGGACACAGATGCACACACTGGCAGCAGAAATGTCCCTCTTTATGTGTGGGAGAATGCAGGGAAAAATCAGGCCCACTGTATTACACCACACTGTTTGATTGGCAGACAGAGGCTGGCAGATATGACACTAACAGGACAGATGCAGATGCACACACTGGCAGTAGAAATGTCCCTCTTTATGTGTGGGAGAATGCAGGGAAAAATCAGGCCCACTGTATTACACCACTCTGTTTGATTGGCAGAGAGAGGCTGGCAGATATGACACTAACAGGACGGATGCAGATGCACATGTAGCGCCCCCACTGCCGCAGGGCCGAGGGGTACCCGGTACCGGGCCTCTGAGTCTCTGCTCTGGGGTTGTCACGGTGGCTAGACCCGGTCCGTGACCCTGCTGAGGGGCGTACAATAATAGATGCGGATGGTGGTGGAGGTGCGGTGCAGTAAATAACGAAGACACCAGGTTACAGTCTCTTTACCTCTTTACTGAAGGCTTCAGGTGTCCAATGCAGAGCACTGTTAGCCGGGCTGTCGGAGACCAGCCGGTCCGAAGGCACATCAGGAGTCCCCTTAACAGGTGGGAATCAGCGTCTACCTTCTAGCGCCTGTGTATGTTGTAGTCCTTCCCTGCTGAGCACCCCGGGATAGTCCTCACAACTGATTCTGTCTGTCTCTGATGCTCGTTCTCTCCGTCCCCCAGGTGATATGGTTAGGACGCACCCGTATGACGGGGTAGGCCTGGAGTTATTCTGGGACTCTAGAGTCGCCCCTCTCCCGCAGCTGCCTCCGTTGTCTGCTTAGGTGATTTGTGTGAGACAGCCAACCTAGAATTGGCTGTCCTGCCGTGGTTTGGAGTATTGCTTAAAGTCTCTTACTTTCTCGGCGTTCCGGCCACCGACTGTTTGCGCCTCAGAAGGATGTTGCCTCGGTCTTACAGCACGACTCCTTCTGGTCCTATTGCCTCTTTGCTGTATTCCTGCTTTTCTCACTCAGCACAATAAACCTCGCTTCTTGTCCTTTCTTAGGAATCTGTCAGGATCCCATCCCTGACAGGTCCTCTCTCTCGCTCTTCCCAGTTACTTCTCTCTGTCTTCCTGTCCAACCCCCAGTTTTTACCAGAGTGTGAGGAGTGGCCTACTAGATAGAACCACTCCCCCTGGTGGCCGGAGTGTGAAGTGTAATGTGAGTGTTACCTGATCAGGTGAACTCCTTTAGTGCAATCAGACGTAACATAACTCCCCTTAGCGGCAGAGCGACGTTACTGCAACGACCAGGACTCTGGGGCGCTGCACTCCCCCCCGGCTAAATCCAGTACTCCCGGACTGGGAAAATAAGAACAACAATGCATGTTAACAGGAAAACACACAACATTTTAAAAGATTATACACAATTAAACATAACATTGCTTCCCTCTATGGGAGGTGAGGACTCTTGAACGTTGCGAAAGTTAGGTCATGCACAGTTTATGACTCTCAGTTCAGTGGTTGAAATGGCGGGGACCCCGGGTAAACAAAGGGGTCCCCTTTTAGAAGTTTTTGGAGCAATTCACTGTCCATTACCCCGTTGTCCATTTTTAAAACCTGTAACAGAAGATATGCACACAAACATTTTCAACTAAATAGCAGCCCTCATTAATACCTCCAAGTTTTGTAGCGGAGTGGAGTTTGGTTCTGAGTGCTGCGTGTGGACCTTCGCAGCGCAGTGGTCGCTATTGACCTAACAGGGCCCGCTATGCTTGCTACCGCTGGTGTAGTGCACTGTCTTCTGGCTACACTTCTAGTGAGTCTGGGTAGCACTGGCAGGCTAGAGCTCTCAGGGCTGCTGCTACCAACAGTGGGTACGACAGATTCGCCGATAGCAGATGGAGGACTTGCCGGTTCGACGGTTGGCATGGCATCTTCAGATCGGATCTGCTGAGCTGGCTGAGGCTGCGGGGCCGGATGATCTGGTACCACCATTGTTTCTGGTGGGTCCGGCTGTTGGAACGTTAGAACAGGTACCACGATGGCCTGATTTATCTGAGTCCAGGACTGGGGAAAGTCACCAAGGACAGTGTGGATCATCTTCTCCTTTTCTTCAGGTGGGGAGATTCCTTGAGCCGTTTCCCTCTCTCTCAACTTATCAGGGCAGACCTTAAGGTGATCCCTGGATATCGCCGTTGAGGTCTCCCCTTCGTCCTTGCTGATGAGACAGACCTTCGTGTTGTCGAAATCGGATGGCAGGATGGTATACGGTTCCGCTTCCCATTGGTCATCGAGCTTGTGTAGTCTCCTCTTTCGTTTGAGTACTTGCTCACCAGGTGACAGGGAATCGCAGGAGCGTGCTGGTTGTAGTCCCTTTCTTGTTTTTGCCTAGCCTGGGCGAGACTTCTCTCTACGCACTCCAGTACCTTGCGGTACCTTTGCTGCCTTTCTACATCCCAATCTGCATCCGGTGAGGTATCTTCGGGGACTAGGACCCCCATGTCCAGATCAACGGGTAACTGGCTAGACCTTCCTTGCATTAGGTACACTGGAGTGCAGTTGGTAGAATTTACTGGGATGTGATTGTATATATCCACCAAGTCAGGCAACTTGGTCGGCCACAGGTTCCATTCCTCTACGGGCAAGGTCTTCAATAAGTCAATCACCACTTGGTTCATCTTTTCGCACATCCCATTGGTTTGAGGATGGTACGGTGTGGTTCTGATCTTCTTACACCCGTACAGTTGGCAGAACTCTTGGAACACTTCTGCTTTGAAGGCTGGTCCCTGATCGGTCAGTACCTTCTCCGGGTAGCCATGGGGCCTACAAAAGTACTGCTGGAAGGCCTTGGCGGCAGTCCTGGCCGTTAGATCCTTGACAGGTACAACCACCAAAAATCTGGAGTAGTGATCTACGATGGTAAGAGCGTAGATATAGCCTGACCGGCTAGGTGTCAGCTTCACATGATCCAGCGCGACCAGTTCGAGCGGCCGTTTGGTGATGATAGGCCGCAGGGGAGCCCGTTGGCTGTCACGGTCCTTCCGGCGTAGGCTACATGGAGCGCACTCCCGACACCACTTCTCAATGGCTCTCTTCTTGCCAATCCAATAGAACCTCCCTCGGAGCAGCCTCTCTAGCTTCCTCCATCTGAAGTGTCCGTCTCCATCGTGGTAGGCTCCCAGAACCATGGGCGCATCCCGCCTCGGTACCACTATCTGCCACACCAATTCATGAGTACGTGGGTCGATGCTCCTCCGGCACAGCTTGCCCTCATGGATAAACAGTTTGCTTCTCCCCCGCCACAGCTGTTGGGTCTCCTGTGGATCATCTGGGCCGGGATGCAACCCTGCCTGCGTCAAGAGCTCTTTCACCCGACGGACCGCGGGGTCACCATCCTGGGTTTCCGCCCACCCGTGGTGGGGCAGGGGGTTCAGCGTGGCACCCGGTTGGGTTTTGTGCCTGTTCCTCACATGATGGGAGTTCTGAGTGGCTTTAGGGCGATGGAATGCAGGTAGCTCCACCTCTTCAAGTGCCTCCGGGTCTTCCTCTGCTTCTGGCAAATTGGGCATTCGAGACAAGGCATCAGCATTTGCATTCTTGTGCCCTGCCCGGTACTTGATGGTGAAGTTGTAGTTGGACAGCCGGGCCATCCACCGCTGTTCCAAGGCCCTGAGCTTGGCGGTGTCCAGATGTGTTAACGGATTGTTATCCGTGAAGACAGTGAACTTCGCTGGGGCCAGGTAGTGTTTGAACCTCTCTGTCACGGCCCAGATGATGGCAAGGAATTCCAGCTTAAAGGAACTGTAGTTGTCAGGGTTCCTTTCCGTGGGACGAAGTTTCCTGCTGGCGTAAGCGATTACCCTCTCCTTGCCCTTCTGGACCTGGGACAGCACGGCTCCCAATCCTACATTGCTGGCATCCGTGTACAGCACAAATGGTTGCTCGTATTCGGGGTAAGCCAGTACCTCTTCTCCCATCAGTGCCGACTTCAAACAAGTGAAGGATCCTTCCAGCCCCTCGTTCCAATCGAATGGGGTGTTCTTCCCCTTGGTCTTCTTTGATTGCCCCACCAACAGGTCTTGCAAGGGCGCGGCCTTCTTGGTGAAGTCCTTAATGAACCTCCGGTAATAGCCTACCAGCCCGAGGAATTGCCGGACTTCGTGGAGGTTGCTGGGCTTCGGCCAATCCTGGATCACTGTGACCTTGTCGGGGTCTGGGGCCACTCCTTCAGCGCTCACCACATGGCCCAGGTACTGCACTTTAGGTTTCAGCAGATGACACTTGGACGGTTTCACCTTTAAGCCAAAGTTGGACAGGGCTTCAAACACCTCAGCCAGGTGTTTCAAATGGTCTTCGTAGGTCTTAGAGAAGACAATGACATCATCCAAATACAGCAGCACGGTTTCAAAGTTCTTGTGCCCCAGACAGCACTCCATCATCCTCTGGAACGTCCCCGGGGCGTTGCACAATCCAAAGGGCATGTAGTTGAATTCGCAGAGACCCATCGGTGTCGTGAAGGCCGTCTTCTCTTTGTCCGCCTCTGCCACGGGAACCTGCCAGTACCCACTGGTGAGATCTAAGGTAGAGAAGTAGTTAGCAGATTTTAGGGCAGCCAGAGACTCCTCTATCCTGGGCAGTGGGTATGCGTCTTTATGTGTAATGCGATTCAACTGTCTATAATCAACACACATCCTCATTGTACCATCCTTCTTTTTAACCAGGACTAATGGAGCTGCCCAGGGGCTACAACTGTCTCTCACCACCCCAGCCTCCTTCATTTCTCGCAACATGTCCTTGGCACACTGGTAATGGGCTGGGGGTACAGGGCGGTATCTCTCTTTTATGGGTCGGTGATCTCCCGTGGGGATGTGGTGTTGGATCCCTTTCACCTGCCCAAAATCTAAGGGGTGTTTGCTGAATACCTTCTCGTACTCATGAACCACCCTGTAAGCCCCTTGTTTTTGATGGGATGGGGTAGAGTCAGTGCCCACATGCAATTCCCGACACCAATCTTTCGAGTGCCCTGCGGAACCGTTGTCCTCCGCCACGTTTGACGGGACCAAGGGTTCAGGTGTCTGTATCACATTATTATTGACAGCGAACAGTTTGGCGAGCGTGGCATACTTGGTGAGGTGAACCTCTTCCTCCCCACAATTGAGGACACGTACGGGCACCCTCCCCTGGCGGACGTCACCCAATCCCCGAGCTGTCAGGATAGTAGGCCTATTATCCGAATACACGGGTTCTACCAAGGCCTGGTAGTCTTTACCCCTGAGGCCTATGGCTGCCCGACACCATATTAACATCTCGCTCCTGGGGGGTACCGCGATGGGGTTTGAATCACTCACAGTGACACGACCAATCTCACCACCATTCAGCTCTACCTGCTGTCTCTGCATCAGAGCTCTGATTTCTTTTTGCAGGGCACGTTGTTCACTGTGGCCAGCGGTTTCTGCTACCTGTTGCAACAAAACAATAACTTCTGCAAGACAATTTTCTATAACATTAGTACCAATAGTCATCATGGGGTTACATTCTCGGCGGGCAATATCAACAATTACAATTCCTTGGGCTTTCAATTCCACCCGCCCCACTTTGATGGTGGACTCTTTATACCCCACTTGTGGCAATGGCTGACCATTACTGGCTATGCTGGTGAAAGCGTCATCGGGGCCACGAGTAATATCGGTGTCCTCCCAATACCGTTTATAGAGTATGTAAGGCATAGTCGTCACCTGAGAACCGGTGTCCAGCAAAGCATTCAGGGGGATGCCGTCAACCACTACAGGAAGAACTGGTCGCCCTCCAATGTATTTGGCTCTCCAATGCTGTGGGCCTGACCGTCCTACTCCTGGGGGTTGGCCCTTTGCCCCAGGGGTTGCTCGTTTAAAGGACAGTACCTTGCAAGGTGGCCCACCTGATGACAGCGGCGGCAGATGGGACGTCCATCCTGATGGAATCGATCGTCGGCCCGGCCTCTGGTCGGCGGAGTCCTCCTCTGTCGCATCCAAGGAACATCCTCCGGTCGGGAGGCCAGCTGGATCTTCTCCTTGGGGGCCTCCTGTAGGGACTGCACCGTCCGGGCCAGGGCAGCAACGCTCTTGGTCAGCTCCTGCATCTGGAGGCGGAGTCCTGCAGGGGAGTCGTCTTCTAGGCTCTGGGCATCGGCCTCGGCGGCGAATGGAACATCCGACGCCACCTCCTGGTGGTATGTGAGAGCGGGACGCCTGGGAGGTGCTGCACGGCTAGGCTGTCGCTCCTGCAATGCCTGGATAGCTTTATCCTTGAATTGCGCAAAAGTCAAGTCTGGATTTTGCATGGCCAGGAAGTGCAATTGGCTCCATTGGTGACTGCACAGGAGCCCCTCAATGAACCGCTCCTTCAAGAGTTTATCCTCATCCTGCATGCTGTCGGGGTCACTCTGATTAATGGCCCGCATCGCCTCCTGGAGATTAAGGGCATAGTCCCGTAAGCTATCCTGCGGTCTCTGTTTACATCCATAGAAAGTCAATTTAATTTCTGTAGCTGTACGGGTATCGAAGGTGGCTTTAAGCTTTGCAAAAACCTGCTGTGCTGTTCCCTTATCCGCGGCGGGCCAGGACTTCATTTCTCTCAGAGCCGCTCCAAAGAGTTGGCCGGTTATCATATGAACCTTCTGAGGCTCTGTCAGGGGATAGAACTCGAGCAGGCTGCAGATCCCTTCTTTAAAGTCAGCAAAGGTATGCGACTCCCCGGAGTATCGTGGGAGCCAGGCCGCTCCGGGCAGGTATGGCATGGAGAAGGGCATTATGGCCTTTGTGGTAGCGGCAGTGTCCAACTGGCTGATGGGGGCAGCGGGCTCCGGGGCTGCCAGTGGTGGTATTAGGGCCGCAGCTTCACCCGCTGCGGGGACCGGAGCTGCCCCTGCGTCCACGGCTGCGGCCGCCACCTCCTCTCCTCCCAACTCGGACATGGCTGTCCCTTCCTCCCACTAACCTGCTGGAGGTTGGAGTTCCTCTTCCGGGGTTGGCGCTTTGCCGCGTTTTCTCGTTCCGCACTACTTTTGGCCGGTTCCGCCCACGAAGCTAAGGCTCCTCCCTCCGTGCGCGGCAATGGCGATTCGTGGCGGGAACTCTTGGCGGTAATTGGCAACACACAGTCTTCGCAATAAGTCACAGTCCAAGTATAATAAATCACAGTTCCAAGGCACACATGACCTGATTCTTCAGGCTTAAGTAGATCCTGTTCGTGACGCCAAGTTGTAGCGCCCCCACTGCCGCAGGGCCGAGGGGTACCCGGTACCAGGCCTCTGAGTCTCTGCTCTGGGCTTGTCACGGTGGCTAGACCCGGTCCGTGACCCTGCTGAGGGGCGTACAATAATAGAAGCGGATGGTGGTGGAGGTGCGGTGCAGTAAATAACGAAGACACCAGGTTACAGTCTCTTTACCTCTTTACTGAAGGCTTCAGGTGTCCAATCCAGAGCACTGTTAGCCGGGCTGTCGGAGACCGGCCGGTCCGAAGGCACATCAGGAGTCCCCTTAACAGGTGGGAATCAGTGTCTACCTCCTAGCGCCTGTGTATGTTGTAGTCCTTCCCTGCTGAGCACCCCGGGATAGTCCTCACAACTGATTCTGTCTGTCTCTGATGCTCATTCTCTCCGTCCCCCAGGTGATATGGTTAGGACGCACCCGTATGAAGGGGTAGGCCTGGAGTTATTCTGGGACTCTAGAGTCGCCCCTCTCCCGCAGCTGCCTCCGTTGTCTGCTTAGGTGATTTGTGTGAGACAGCCAACCTAGAATTGGCTGTCCTGCCATGGTTTGGAGTATTGCTTAAAGTCTCTTACTTTCTCGGCGTTCCGGCCACCGACTGTTTGCGCCTCAGAAGGATGTTGCCTCGGTCTTACAGCACGACTCCTTCTGGTCCTATTGCCTCTTTGCTATATTCCTGCTTTTCTCACTCAGCACAATAAACCTCGCTTCTTGTCCTTTCTTAGGAATCTGTCAGGATCCCATCCCTGACAGGTCCTCTCTCTCGCTCTTCCCAGTTACTTCTCTCTGTCTTCCTGTCCAACCCCCAGTTTTTACCAGAGTGTGAGGAGTGGCCTAGATAGAACCACTCCCCCTGGTGGCCGGAGTGTGAAGTGTAATGTGAGTGTTACTTGATCAGGTGAACTCCTTTAGTGCAATCAGACGTAACATCACTCCCCTTAGCGGCAGAGCGACGTTACTGCAATGACCAGGACTCTGGGGCGCTGCACACACACTGGCAGTAGAAATGTCCCTCTTTACGTGTGGGAGAATGCAGGGAAAAATCAGGCCCACTGTATTACACTACACTGTTTGATTGGCAGACAGAGGCTGGCAGATATGACACTAACAGGACGGACGCAGATGCACACACTGGCAGTAGAAATGTCCCTCTTTATGTGTGCGAGAATGCAGGGAAAAATCTGGCCCAATGTATTACACCACACTGTTTGATTGGCAGACAGAGGCTGGCAGATATGGCACTAACAGGACTGATGCAGATGCACACACTGGCAGTAGAAATGTCCCTCTTTTTATTTATATGGTAGACAAGGGATTTATTCAGGCTCACTATATCACAGTATAGTTCCTGTGGCACAAAATGACTGACAGATACCACAGACAGCACTTGCACAGATTATTCTCCCTTTATTTTATTTGGATATGGGAGAGAAGTGATTTAATCAGGCCCACTGTTATACAGTAGGTTTTCTGTGGCAGAAAAACAAAGACAGATGCCACACACAAGACTGGCACTGATGCAGATTTGCCAATCTTAATCTCCCACTTGTTTTATTTTTTCTGGGAGAATTGTGGAGAAATCAGGCCCACTGTTATACAGTAGGTTTTCTGTGGCAGAAAATAAATGAAAGACAGATGCCACAGACAGGACTGGCACTGATGCAGATTTGCCAATTTTAATCTGCCCCTTTTTTTTTTTTCAGGGAGACTAGTGAATAAATCTGGGCCACTGTATTAGAGTATATTTTCTGTGGCAGAAAGTGGCTTGAAGAGATATAACAAAAAAAACAAAAAGGGACTGTACTACAATTACTATCTCCCTACAGTTATCTCAGAAAAGTATGGCAGGCAGCTATAAAAAGGACTGCTGCACACAAAAGTCAAAAGTGTGGACAAACAAACAAGATAGCTGTGCAGAAAGGAAGGAGCAACAGGATTTGTGCTTTGAAAAAAGCAGTTGGTTTGCACAGCGGCGTACACACAGCAACGCAGCTATCAGGGAGCCTTATAACCTACAGAGCTGTTGCACAGAAATCGAGCCTCCACTGTCCCTGCAAAGAAAAGGTGGTGTTGGACAGTGGAAATCGCTACAGCACAAGCGGTTTTGGGGTTAATTTACCCTGCCTAACGCTATCCCTGCTTCTGACGAAGCGGCAGCAACCTCTCCCTATGCTCAGATCAGCAGCAGTAAGATGGCGGTCGTCGGGAACACCCCTTTATAGCCCATGTGACGCTGCAGAAAGCAAGCCAATCACTGCCATGCCCTTCTCTAAGATGGTGGGGACCAGAACCTATGTCATCACGCTGCCCACACTCTGCGTGCACCTTCATTGGCTGAGAAATGGCGCTTTAAGCGTCATATGAAACGCGACTTTGGCGCGAAGATCGTGTACCGCATGGCCGATCCCACGCTGGGATCGGATCGGGTTTCATGAAACCCGACTTTGCCAAAAGTCGGCGACTTTTGAAAATGACCGATCCGTTTCGCTCAACCCTAATGAAAGCTGTTATTAAAAATCATGGTTATTCCACAAAATATTAATTTCTGAATTCTTCCTGAGTTAAAACATTAGTATTGTTGTTTCTAAATGATTATGAACTTGTTTTCTTTGCATTATGTGAGGTCTGAAAGCCCTGGGTTTTTTTTTATTTTGACCATTTTTCTTTGTCAGAAAAAAAATACAAAAATTATTGCTTGGAAATTCGGAGACATGTTGTCAGAAGTTTATAGAATAAAAGAACAATTTACATTTTACTCAGAAATATACCTTGTAAGATTGCACTTACTGAGTGTATTGGGGGACACTCATTTGGCAGCGGATTAACGTAGTCAGGCACGGGTTTTCACTGTAACAGTCCATGTGGTTTATTATGGAGTCATAAGCCACAGAAATATGAACAACAAGCAAACAGTCTTTACATCAATCTTCACATCATAGTATACGGCTTTGAAACGTGGTCACTAAACACGCCGAACCTCTGTGTCCAGTTATCATGGGTGACCGCACGCCATACAGTTCATTAATATCCATGGAGCACAACAGGCACCAACATACGACATTACGGTTGCAGTCTCTAATCATGCTGGACCTTACTCCGTCCAGTTACCATGGGTGACTGCACGGATCCCCATACTCTGGGTTGCCATCCAGGAGCTCCTGACTCCTGTCAGTACTCTCTTTCTCAGGGAAGCTGCCAAACTGGGATCACCGTCCCGGGCAATGCCTTGCCCACCAGGCCACCTGACAGTCCAGATCCTCAGACTGGCTGTAGCTTCCCCAAGCGCAGTGCCATCACGGACTCTGCACATGCACCCTCTCTGTGCACTATTCAGGTCGTCCATCCCCTTCTGGGACCGTCCAACACACAGGCCCCCAGGTCCAACGCCTCCCCTCATGTGCTCTTCAGGGATCTAGTCCTACTCCCAGGACCTCCCAACACAGGCCCTCCAGGACCTGGCACACAGACCACTCAGGTCCATCCATTCCTTGCATGTGACCCACATGGTCACATTATATACTTGTAACCACTCCCATAGGTGGGAGGTGGCTAGTTCAACCATTATAACCAGGATATGCATGGAGACATATCTGGAGGAGCACATGCAGCGCTCCTAGCTGTAACAGGGGTCACTGCATCACAACCTATAAAGAGAAAAATCAGACAAACTGAACATTTTGCAGTGGTCTCTTAATTTTTGCCAAAGCTGTATTTTATGTTATACGGGCCTCATCCACAGTAAGAAAATCTTTCTTCTGTGCCTAACATGATTCAGCATGCCATATTTCACATTGTAATTTAGTGCCTCTGAAATTTAGCTGTGTGCAGAGCTGTTGCAGAGCAAAAAAACTATTTTTTCAGGTGCTAAAATGATTCAGCATGCCATATTTCACCTTGTCATTTAGTGCCACTGAAATTCAGCTGTGTGCAGAGCTGGTGCAGAGTTAAAAATCTAATTTTTGGTTGCTAATAGTGTTCTTCTACCACACTGTCTAAGCAACATGAGTGGAAAAAGCAAGGTCGTGGTGTTCAAGGTGTACATGGGGTAGGTGGTAAAGTTAGTGAAAGCACTAGAGAACCAACACCATCATGTCCTACCCAAGCATAACTGACAACTTCTGTTACTGGATGGGCTTCTCCACTCCCTTTCTTTGGCATCTGCACAGCGGTACGCCTTGTGGATGAGGGCCAGAAAGAGCATGTTCTCAAGTGGATGGCAAGCCCAGCTTCAAGTGGCCTCCTCTCCTCTTCCTCCACCTCAACATCATACACAGTACAGTCCACAGATGTGACACCCTAATAACCCTTCCCCCCGCGTCACAACTCTCCACCTGCCCAACTGACTGTAGGGAACCACAGATGGGTGAATTTGCAGAGCTATTCACATATTCTATGCTATGGGCATCAGAAGTGTATTCTGATACAGAATATGTGATAAAGATTCACAGAGTCAAGAGGAGAAAATAACCTGCATTGATGCCCAAAATGTTTTTTAGCTTGGATCCGGGGCAGGATGAAGTAGGGTCTGAGCAACATACTGACCCTCGTCACCAGATGTTAACCCCTGGGGGAGGTGATCCTAATGAGACTCAGATATCTGAGGCTCACGCAAACTATACTGTGTTGTCAGGACAGAAAGAGGAGGAGGATGACTGTCAGGGAGAGAAATGAGATAACACAGAGGATGATGATGAAGTTGTGCATCCCACTTGGTGTGATCTCAGAGGCACGTAGTTGAGTAGGTCATTTTAGGAGGTGGATGTGGAGGAAGACAAGGAGGTTACATTACAACATTGCACCCTACAGCGCAGACACGGAGTGATGCAACCATGACGAGAACTGTATCCTCAGCCACAACTTTGTCTGTGGCAAGCAGCGTTTGTGGGTCTGCAGCTCACATGGGCGGCAAGGGTTGCCTAGCCTGGGCCTTTTTTGTTATCTGCAAACTTTTCAAAAAAACTGAGTAGAAGGAAAATGTGCAATAATGTGACTACTACATGCATGAACCTTCACATGCGCAATCATGCGCTATTCTGGCAATTCCACTATGATAAAATGCAGACCAGAGGACCTCAACAACCATCAGCTGCCCCATCAACCACTTTTTCCTCCTCTTCTGTTACCATGCCAAGTATTGTCACGCTGGTCTCCGACTGCAGAACCTCTGGTTCTTTACCCACTCCAGTCGGGCTGATTGAGAGCCCATCAGCTTTAACAGAAGCAGACATGCCTGCTGTTTTTGACCGAACTCAGAGAATGAGCACATCACAACTTTATTAATCCACTGTAACATCTCCGCCTGCATCTAACTCACTGTCCAGCAGTTTTTCTGGTTCACCGTAATCCACCCTCTCTCAGCACTGCAGCCAGCCCTTGGTCCTGCAGTTGTGATCAGGTAAAAGATTGTTTCCCCTTACACATGACAAAGCTAAGAGGTTGAGCTCCACCATCTCCAATCTGATGCCCATGGAAATGCTGCCTATCCGCCTGGTAGATACAGACGGTTTCCGAAACTGATGGCCGTCGCAGTCCTCCAGTACCAGTTGCCCAGTCGCCATAACTAGGGTTGAGCGACTTTTATTTTTATAGGATCGGGTCGGGTTTCACGAAACCCGACTTTCTCAAAAGTTGGGTCGAGTGAAATCGGCCGATCCTATAAAAAAGTCGGGGTCGGGGTCGGGGAAGGCTGCAGGAAAGAAGCCGAGGGTGAGTATATTCCTATTAGGTATATACTCACCCTCAGACGTGCCCTGCTTCTTTCCGGTAGCCTTCCTTCTTAAGAATGAGCGCGTGAAGGACCTTTCGATGACGTCACGGCTTTTGATTGGTCGCGGCGGCCCACATGACCGCTCAGCGACCAATCACAAGCTGTGACGTAATTCTCATGGCCTAAATTCCTAGAATGAGGAATTTAGGACCTGAGAGAATTACGTCACGGCTTGTGATTGGTCGCTGAGCGGTCACGTGGGCCGCCGCGACCAATCACAAGCCGTGACGTCATCGAAAGGTCTTTCAAGCGCCATTCTTAGGAACGGAAGATGCCGGTTACCAGCGGCGATGTCCGGGCTGCGTCGGAGAGGTGAGTATATCAATATTTTTTATTTAAATTCTTTATTTTACACTTAAATGTGGATTCCGATACCGATTTCCGATATCGCAAACATATCGGAACTCGGTATCGGAATTCCGATACCAGATTCAGAAGATCGCCGACCTCATGGCCGACCCCACACAGGGGTCGGGTTTCATGAAACCCGACTTTGCCAAAAGTCGGCGACTTCTGAAAATGGCCGACCCGTTTCGCTCAACCCTAGCCATAACTTGGTGCAGACAACATCACCCACAAGCATGGCCAAGAGTGTTACATCTCGATGACTGGACACTTGATGACTCTGGTGGCTGTGGGGGCAGGTGGAGAAGGGACTACTCCACAAATCTTGGAATCCCCAAGGCTTGCAGCACAAACCTCTGTATTTCACACATCCTCCACTGTTTCTACCTCCTCCACTTCCTCTAGAGCCTCAACCTGCGCCATCAATCTCTGCCTTAATTAGACACATGTTCTAACAGTGCAGAGCGAATCCCCACCACCTACGTACCGCACATCCAGGACTCACCGCAATCAGGCAGTATTAAAATTGGTTTGCTTTGAAGATCGCACTCATGCAGCTAAGGAGTTGTGGACAGCTCTCCAGGCCAAATTTGACCAATGGCTGTCTCCACTGAAGCTCACACACGTGCCTTGCATGGCTCACGTCCTCAACCTGGTGGTACAGCGATTTCTCCGCCACTATCTTGACCTAAATGAGCTGCTGCAGAAAGCACAGAAGCTGTGTGCCTATTTCCGCCGTTTGCACCCCTTAGATCATAAACTTGCATTGATACAGAGATCTTTGCTCATGTCAGTTAAAAGGTTGATATGTGATGTGCCAACATGGTGGAATTCCATTCTGCATATGTTGCAGAGACTGTGGCAGCAGCAACCAGCCCTGATGCAGTATGTCATGTCGCATAGCCTGGGCCAATGCAGTACGGAAGTGGCACATATCATGTTTATGGAGTGGGCACAGATTAAGGACCTCTGCACATTTTCAAAATGACTACTAAGATGGTTAGCGCAGACGATGCCATCATCAGCATTACTATTCCGGAGCAGACTTTGAATAGCCTGAGCAAGGAGGTCCTGGTACCAGAGGAAGAGGAGGAAGCAGAGGAGGATGTGTAGAGATAACAATGTTTCAAAGTTCCAGACTGTCATCACACAGGTGGATGCCAAGGGAGGTTGGATTGCTGCAATCAAAGGAGGTTGGTGATACCAGTCAAACTGTTAGTGAAGATGCAAGAGCCGAGGAACAAATGGAGGAGGAAGAGGTGATGGGCGAGCAACTGTCAGTAGATGAAGAGGATAATCATCCCCTCCCAGCTGTTCATGGTTGCTGTGAGAGGATGGAGGAAACAAGCATCAGTGTTACCCAGCCACCAACACAGCATGGGCTTAGACCTCATGGAAGAGCCCGGCATATGAGTGCCTTCTTGCTGCACTGCAACATGATCCCCGTATAGTCATGATTCAAAATAATGCTGACTACTGGGTTGCCACTCCGTTAAATCTACATTATAAAAGTAAATTTTGCCAGATGCTTCCTGCCCTGTAAAGGGACCCGCGAATGCTGGAGTATCGAAACATGCTTTGACACAACCTTAAGAGTTTTCCCCAAAGACAGCAGTGAGGCACACAGTGTGCATCGCAGCGCTAGACTTCCAACCTCTGGCATGTCAATTCGTCAACGCTAAAATATTAGCAGCAGCTAGTGTAAGTGGCAGAAGCAATTTCTGTGAGTCCTTTGACACATTTTTTAGACCAGCTCGTGCACCAGCACAACAGAGTCCAAGTCTGACACGTGGTGAATGACTGGAGAGGATGGTGCAGGAGTAACTAGAACTCAATATCAATACCATCAGGCAGGGTTTGGTCTTCAAAAATGGATGATTGGTCTGAGCTCGCTTGTCACACCTTGCCCGGCAGCCAGCGTTCTCTCAGAACGTGTCTTCAGCGCTGCTGGTGGTGTCCTGATGGATAAGCACAGCTGGCAGTCACCTGAAAGTGTAGACCACCTAACTTTCATCAAGATGAACAAGTCTTGGATCTCCAAGGACTTTTGCACCCAAATCACAGACTGTACAGACTAGGCAATGTTGTAGTTTTTAGTGTGCTGCATTGATCTTGTGTAATTGCAGTCTGTGATATCTTTACCTTTCCACTAATTTGTGGAAATGTGAACACTCCTGGTTGGGTCTCCATCTGCTGGGTTGGCTGTAGTGGAAGAGGTTGTCAGTCCCTATTATACTATTTCTACTCTGTGAAATTGATGCCACTTTGTTGGTGTCTGCCACTAATTGTTGGAAATGTGAATACTCCTGGTTGGGTCTCCATCTGCTGGGTTGGCTGTAGTGGAAGAGGTTGTCAGTCCCTATTATACTATTTCTACTCTGTGAAATTGATGCCACTTTGTTGGTGTCTGCCACTAATTGTTGGAAATGTGAATACTCCTGGTTGGGTCTCCATCTGCGGGGTTGGCTGTAGTGGAAGAGGTGTCAGTGCAGCGCCCCAGAGTCCTGGTCGTTGCAGTACTGTGGCTCCGCCACTATGGGGAGCTATGGTGCGTCTGGTGGCACTGAAGGAGTTCATCTGATCAGGTATCACAGACACCAATACATTTCACAGCTGGGCCTCCGGGGGGGAGCTAAGGGTGCTATTCATTAGGCCACTCCCCACCATAGTGGGTAAACTGGGGGTCAGGCAGGAAGTTAGATCAGAAAGCTGACTGGGTTGGAACCAGGCAACACCTTGTGGCAGAGGGTGTTGTGGGGAAGATACAGTAGGGTCTCTGTCAGGGGTGGGATCCTGACAGAGGCTTGGCAACAAGAACGAACGTAACGGGACCGTGCCTGCTCCGGGTAGCAGCGGTGCCAAAGAAAGGACTAGAAGCGAGATAGATTGTGCTGAGTGAGAAACGAGATCACGCAAAGGAGAAATACCAGTAGGAGTCGTGCTGTAAGACCGAAGCAACATCCTACTGAGGTGCACTACCGGTGGCCGGAACGCCGAGGGAGTATCATAACATTCAGCTTCAAGCAATACTCCAAACAGCGGCAGGACAGTCAGTCTAAGGCGGGCTGTCTCACCTTAAATCACCTATGCAGTCTTGGGGGGCAACTTGTGGAGAGGGGCGACTCTAGGGTCCCGGAAGAGCTCCGAGCCTACCCGTCAAACGGGTGCAGTCCCAACCAGAACATCAGGGAGGGACGGAGGATTAGCAGAACATCATCTAATCGAGTTGTGAGGGAACTTAAGAAACAGACACAACAGTTGTGGGGGACTTTCCGTAAGCACAGCAGGGAAGGACCACAACACATAGCGCTAGTAGGAAGGCACCGATTTCCACCTGTGAAGAGAACTCTGGAGGTGGCATTGGATCGGCCGGACTTGCGCAGCCTGGTGAACCGTGTTCCGGACTGAGGACCCAGAGATCTTCAGTAAAGAGGTAAAGAGACTGCAACCTGGTGTCCTCGTTATTTACTGCACCGCACCACCGCACTACCCGCACCACTACAGCCTCACCACCGTCATCCACACCTCTTATTCCCTGTGCGCCCCACGGCAGGGTCACGGACCGGGGCCTAGCCGCCGTGACAACCCCAGAGCAGAGACTCAGAGGCCCGGTACCGGGTACCCCTTGGCCCTGCGGCGGTGGGGGCGCTACAAACTTGGCGTCACAAACAGGATCCACTTAAGCCTGAAAAATCAGGTCATGTGTGCCTTGGAACTGTGATTTATTATGCTTGGACTGTGACTTATTGCGAAGATTGTGTGTTGCCACTTGCCGCCAGAAGTTCCCGCCAAAACCGCCGCCATTATAGCGCTGAGGAGAGCGCAGGAGAAGAAGAAGGGCGTGGACGTGGGCGTGAACAAGCTGAAGAGCGCGAAAGACAAAGGCCGCCCAGTCTAAATATCTCGGCCCCTTGAGGACGTGTCCGTCAGCAGCCGAGATCCGCCTCCTGATCCTCAATGGTGGGCAGAGACAAAGAAAACGAAACCGCCCACGAAGGAGAGAGCGGGAAAAGGACCAGGAAGAAGAAGTGAGCGACATGGAGGACGCCATGGCGAGCCGCCTGGAGCCGGAGCGTGGGGTCGGAGCAGAGGACTCCCCCAGCCACCCGGAGGGGCACCACAACCAGGCCTCCACCGCTGATGCTGAATTCCTGCAGGCCGGAGAGGACGAGCTCAGCGACCGACCCCGGCGGACGCAGCTGAGCACTGAGGCCGGGTGGAAGAAGGCCATCATCAGGAGCCTCACCAGACGTCTGTCGGCAGCCTCATCTGGTCCGGAGCAGGAAAGAAGTCCCAGCGCTCCGAAGCTGGAAAGCAAGGCCCTGCCGGAAAGCGAGATGCTGCGAGCAGAGATGTCAACGTCGCAGCACGAGGCCCTGCAGCCAGCGTTCCAGACCCCAGCGGAGGCAGAGCAGACCGGCACCGGAGGGACCGCATCTGAAGCAGGTATGAAGGACGACCCTGCCCTGACAACCGACACCACTCCGGTGACTGCTAGTGCCACAGCTGCTGACTCCGTTCTAGTGACTGATCTTGCAGCAGCCGCTACCTCTGCTACAGCAAATGTCCATACTCAAGCTGCGCAGACCTCCATCGCTGAGCATGATTTAACCGTACATGAAAGACGGATTAACGGCGTTTGTCCAGCACTGGGTGTAACCCTGGACCTCACTTTTCCCGGGCCAGGAAGGGTTAAGTGCCAGGTGCAGCCCTGGAAGCCGTCCAACTAAACCTCGGAAACCTGAAACTGTACATAGTTAACTGTTTGTTTCCCTGCTTTTTGCTGCTTTAAACCCGACCTGGGTTAAATCTTAAAGGGATCCCTTTGTTTACCCGGGATCCCTTCCTCTGCTTTTGCTTTTGTTTCCTGTTTCCTCATTGTTGAAAAGAACTGCTGAATCATGAACAGTGCATGAGACAAACTGCTTGTAAATAGTTTGCACCTTCTTAAAGGGGCTCCCTACTGGTTTTACTTAAAGAAGGACTCTTTGTGAAGATACCACACTGGAACCTTTGCTGAGTATGGACTGGTAGCTTGAGAAGGCGTGCTACCTCATAGAGACTTGGTCCCCTCTTAAAGGGGATGTTCATTTGTTGCGCTTAAACCGTGATATTGCTTTAAGATTGGAAGCAATAATGTCTTGACCAAAGAAAGTGATGATAATGTTTACATGAGTAAGTTATATGTATTTAATTAGTTAATTGTGAAGAAATACTGATGATGTTCTCTGAGAAGAAAAAGGTGAAAGATAGAAGAAGGATGCAGTGGGCCCGTAGGGATAGACGTGGTGTCCAGCATGCATGATAGAAAGAAAGATAATGAGAAGGCTTAATGTTCAATAGAAAATGTTTTGATAATGTTGATAGATAGTTAGGATAGAAGGTAAACCCTGAGTCCTCATAGGAGTCATGTAGAGATGGCTCAGTGCTCTTAAACTGAAAGTAATGTTATGTTCTATACTGTGTATAGTAGTTGAAAAGGCAGTAGGCCCTGGCTGAACGGGGCGGTCCTGTAACTGAAAGGAGAGGCAGAAGGTCTGGTGCCGATAGGACAGGCGGTCCTGCAGATCTAAAGTAGGAGAATGAAAAAGTTAAATTGCCTTATAATATGATTATAAGAAGGTCTTTAGTGGATTTAGAGTGTATGTCCTTAAAGGCAGTGTTAAATTATTGTTCAACAATTTTGCACTTAGTAGAATACCCGGTTGGGTAAGAAGAGTTATTTATAGCATGTTGCTATGATATTTAACCATGTTTGTAACGTTCAAGTGTCCTTACCTCCCATAAAGGGAAGCCTGTTCAAGTATACTTATTGTTATTGCACTCAACAAAACTGTATGTCTTTTTGCTAACTTGTATTGTTGTTTTCTTCCCAGTCCTGGAGTACTGTGTTTAACCAGGGGGGAGTGCAGCGCCCCAGAGTCCTGGTCGTTGCAGTACTGTGGCTCCGCCACTATGGGGAGCTATGGTGCGTCTGGTGGCACTGAAGGAGTTCATCTGATCAGGTATCACAGACACCAATACATTTCACAGCTGGGCCTCCGGGGGGGAGCTAAGGGTGCTATTCATTAGGCCACTCCCCACCATAGTGGGTAAACTGGGGGTCAGGCAGGAAGTTAGATCAGAAAGCTGACTGGGTTGGAACCAGGCAACACCTTGTGGCAGAGGGTGTTGTGGGGAAGATACAGTAGGGTCTCTGTCAGGGGTGGGATCCTGACAGAGGCTTGGCAACAAGAACGAACGTAACGGGACCGTGCCTGCTCCGGGTAGCGGCGGTGCCCAAGAAAGGACTAGAAGCGAGATAGATTGTGCTGAGTGAGAAATGAGATCACGCAAAGGAGAAATACCAGTAGGAGTCGTGCTGTAAGACCGAAGCAACATCCTACTGAGGCGCACTACCGGTGGCCGGAACGCCGAGGGAGTATCATAACATTCAGCTTCAAGCAATACTCCAAACAGCGGCAGGACAGTCAGTCTAAGGCGGGCTGTCTCACCTTAAATCACCTATGCAGTCTTGGGGGGCAACTTGTGGAGAGGGGCGACTCTAGGGTCCCGGAAGAGCTCCGAGCCTACCCGTCAAACGGGTGCCGTCCCAACCAGAACATCAGGGAGGGACGGAGGATTAGCAGAACATCATCTAATCGAGTTGTGAGGGAACTTAAGAAACAGACACAACAGTTGTGGGGGACTTTCCGTAAGCACAGCAGGGAAGGACCACAACACATAGCGCTAGTAGGAAGGCACCGATTTCCACCTGTGAAGAGAACTCTGGAGGTGGCATTGGATCGGCCGGACTTGCGCAGCCTGGTGAACCGTGTTCCGGACTGAGGACCCAGAGATATTCAGTAAAGAGGTAAAGAGACTGCAACCTGGTGTCCTCGTTATTTACTGCACCGCACCACCGCACTACCCGCACCACTACAGCCTCACCACCGTCATCCACACCTCTTATTCCCTGTGCGCCCCACGGCAGGGTCACGGACCGGGGCCTAGCCGCCGTTACAACCCCAGAGCAGAGACTCAGAGGCCCGGTACCGGGTACCCCTCGGCCCTGCGGCGGTGGGGGCGCTACATCAGTCCCTATTATACTATTTCTACTTTGTGAAATTGATGCCACTTTGTTGGTGTCTGCCACAAATTTTTGGAAATGTGGAGACTCTTGATTGGGTCTCTCCATTTGCTGGGCTGCCTGTAGTGGAAAAGATGTTGCTCCCCATTATACTATTTCGACTCTTGAAATTAATGCCACTTTGTGGTGTCTGCCATTCATTTTTGGAAATCTGCAGACTTCTGATTGGGTCTCCATCTGCTGGGTTGCCTGTAGTGGAAGAGATGTTGGTTCCCATTATATTATTTCTACTCTGGTCAAATTGATGCCAGTTTGGTGGTGTCAGGCCCTAATTTATTTTACATTTGAAGACTCCTGATTGGGTCTCCAATTCATGTTCTGGGTTTTCTGGATTTTCTGGATTTTGTTTTTAATATTCTACATAGTAACATAGTAACATAGTTAGCAAGGCCAAAAAAAGACATTTGTCCTTCCAGTTCAGCCTATATTCCGTCAGGGACAGTCCATATTGGAGGGAAAGAGCAGTTATCCAGGTCTGTGCCGGCACATTTTTATTAATCTGAGTCCTTTAGTATGGATACTAGTGCTGATGCTGAACCATCATCCTAACAGCCCTTCTATGGCCTAGTATTGTGCTTCCAAAAAGTGTTTACAACATTTTCTGGGTTAAATTACTCACCAATACAGCAGCAATGTGGGAGTCAGGGATGCTTCCAAGGGTCTCCCCTATCCTGCTCTCCTTCAATTCAGCACTTTTTCCATCCATTTCAACATTTTCATTGCCTCCCAGACCTGCAGGATGTGCCTCAAACATTCTTGGATTTCATATTGACTCCCAGTATAGCTCGCTCATCTCTAGACATATGTCATTTAACATTTCAGTTGATCATATTTTAAGCATCATCAGCAATGATAGTTTATACTCTGTCACCACGAAGCTGTAATATGATAAATGACGTACTGTAGTAAATCTGTGCAACTTTTTAAAATTCTGCCACTTGCTCCTTAGCACAGTATATTATTTCAGTACACAGGTTGTGTCTAAAAAATTAGTGAGAATAAATGTTTAATTTTCGGGGAGAGTTGCCATTTTACTACCCAGACATTTTGTATACATATAATCACACTAGCCAATTACAGGGTTAAAGTCATTTTTCAACTGTTTACATGCACCTCATATACCCCACATTAAAAGCCATTGGTCTCATCGGAGGTCATGATCTTGAACAAAGGAATTTTATTTCATTCTGTCAATCCAAGAGAAACCAGTACTGATGATTTCAGAAACTGATTTCTATTTCCTATTGTAATTTCACATAATCAGTTACTGAATGAGAACACTCTGATGAGACATAAAGGGAATGCTGATTGTAGCATGGTTTTGAATTGCACTTCAACAACACATATGGAAAAAATTACATTTTAATGGAGGTGCAATAGTGAATCCCTTTATCAATAGAACACAATACCGTACTCCATCTACTAGCCTAGCCATCCTTGTACCTGGCAGGTTGGGCTGCACATTCTGGCTGTATATACGAATAGAGGGAAAATGTATTAGAATTTGGAATACTATTAATTATTCTGATTACAGAAAAGAACTGAATGAGAGAGAATAGTGCCAGAAATTCTGAGAGCTGGGTCTGTAGCTTAGCAAAGCAGCTACTTCTTTTTAAGTGTTTTCTCTGTGCTTGTGAAAACATGAGCATTTTATAGCAATTCATATATAAAGGACTATTCGCATTTGGCAAAAGAAACAAAATATAAAAACCATTTTACAGTGAATGACTTTTGCCTCAATCACAGGTGGTACTTTTTCCTTCTTAATGAAGAAAAACTAGAAAATGTTCCTAGTACTATCATGGAAATAAAAATATTACATATGAGAGGCATGGCTGCAAAATTTTCACTCATGATATTTTCTTACTGGTGCCGTAATATCTTATGCGGGTCTCTCAATCGATAGGCATGCACCTGTGGAATAGCTTATTAGTCAATGTAGTCCAGCTAAGTAAAGGTGTTTAATTATAAACTGTAATGATTCCATCTCTCAGTGCTGAGCTGTCTGTGCAGTGATTGACAGCTCAGTTGACCAGTCTGGTGCAGGGGCAGGCGTGTCTGGGTTTTGATTGACAGCTCGGCTGTCCAATCTGAGACCGGGAGGTGCTGAACTCTCGTCAGGTGCTCTGAGTTCCCATTGTTACTCAGCTAATTAACTGAGCTGGCAGTATCAGATAGCTGTCAGATGTAGCCAGGCTTGGACTGGCCCATAGCGTTACAGGGGAATCCCCCAGTGGGCCCCTGTGCAGATCTGGGCTCCCAATCCAATTGTATGGGCAGTATTTGGCATAATTGACTTGATTCACTTCATACAGAAAAAGCATCATCTCATCATTCATTAACCAAACTACCCAGTTTATTACTCTTATATAGAGATATAGGTAAATTTGTGAATGAGGGTAGTGTAATTTTTGTATGCAGGTGAAAAGTGGGCCCATCCAAATTCAATGTTACTGGTGAACCCTTGGCACCCAAGTCCGATGCTGGACATAGCTTCAGCTAAGTGTGGTTGGTTTTCTCTGTACCGGTTGTTGCAGTGATGTTGCCTTCCTTTCGGGGAGGGTGATGTCAGGCTTGGAGGCAAGGGAGATTCTCTTCATCAGGTAAGGCATTCACATTCAACACATCTGAATCTAGGCCAGGAGGGGGAGCTCAGGACTCGGATTCAGGGGAGCTTCCTTAGACTTTATGTGTCCTGATCTGGAGGAGGAGTCAGCCAGTTGTAGAGGAATGAGGAGAGGAGAAGGACGTCTGGAACAGACTGAGGGGCCGAGCAGCCATGTGGGAGCTGCGACCCCTGGATAGAGTGAGAACTTGAAGGAGTTGAATTGTGGAGGAGCTTAGAGGGAAGAAGCCCAGAGGAGGAATAGGCTCAGTAGGGGAACAGTGGAAGGGACCTGGGAGCTAGAGCGCAGAAGCTGGGTAACGGGAGCCCGAGGTCGTGTTCTTCTCCAGGACGCGTGACAGAACTGGAGGGCATAGGACTGTATGTCAATTGCCTGCACCAAGTCTGAGGTGAAGCAGTAACTTGAGAGCCCGGGTCATCATAGAGATCCTATAAACAGGCTAGCACTGCCTATCGTACAGACATTTGTCTTAGGACAGGAGAGAGGGGACTTTGCCACTAAGCTTCAAGCGGCAGGGACCTCGCCATCTTAGCGCAAGTAGGAAAGGCTTACGGACCTCACCTGGGAGAGGGATCTGCTATTGCCTCCAAGCCGGCCAGACCACAGCTTTCCTGCACTTGGTACCCTGGACTAAGGACTGCTTTCATCAGTAAACCAGGTAAAGACTGCAAACCTGTGTCCTTGTTCTTTACTATATCATCCACCACATCATCGGTGCCATACACTTGGGAAGCCCTGGGGACCCCGCTTCACCTCTGGGAAGCGTCACCATCTAGCCGCCCTACCATCACCCCAGAGGACCCCTTTAAGTGGCGTCGGTCCCTACTGACCGAGAACCACAGGTGGCATCAACAACAACAGACTTTATTCACAATATCCCTTAAAGACCTTTCCCCTTTTATTGGGCACCCAGGGCCACGGACCGGATCACAGCCACCGTGATATTCCCTTTAAGACCAGACCCGGTGCTGAGTACCCCACGGCCCAGGTGGGCGACTCATACCTGTCACCAGGCTTGGCCGATATGAGTTACGGCCACCCCCTTTCACGGCTGATATACAGCATTCTATAATGCTGTATATCTGCCCCGATCCGACCTGTAAGGTGCTGGGCCTCTCTGACCTTTCCCGGCACCTGCGCACTTTAGTACTTTGCTCTGCTCTCAACAGGGCAGATAAGTACACCTGTGCAGGAGTGCGATTCCGGGGAGTCTGTGTGGATGATGTAGGGACGCGTCATCCATATGAAGCAAGCAGGAGGACTGGGATCATAAGAAGATGGGAGGCACCGGACCAAGAAGAGGGACGACCCTCGGACTGGACCGCCCCACAGGTGAGTATAATAAAAGTTATGTCAGTAATAGACATGAGCGAATATGTTCGGCTCTCTCCTTATTCAGCAAGCTATAGCGCTTACCGAATAAGCTGTAGAGGGAACCCGGATACCTGGATCGCTCCGTGTAGTCACAAGTCACTAGTTCGACCACACTTAGAATACTGTGTACAGTTCTGGTCTCCGGTGTATAAGAAAGACATAGCTAAACTAGCACTTCAATTTCGGTGCATTATACTATATATGACTATGGGCTGCATTATACTGCTATGGGGCTGCATTATACTGCTATGGGGGTGCATTATATTACTATGGGGGTGCATTATACTGCTATAGAGCTGCATTACACTCCTATGGGGGTGCATTATAGTTGTATGGGGGTGCATTATACTGCTATGGGCTGCATTATACTGCTATGGGGCTGCATTATACTGGTATGGGGGTGCATAGACGCGACACATGCACCTGCGGTGCCGGACACCAGATTATCAGAGCGCTCCAGGTATCTTGGTTCCCGTTGCACCTACTTTGGAAAGCGCTATAGCTTACCGAATAAGGAGGGAGCAGAACATATTCACTCATGTCTAGTTAGTAACTGATCGTGAGTCCTCAGACACACGTTCAGTCAAAATCTGTTGCCATGCAGGAGATTCCTCCGCATGGCAACAGTTAAAAGCCGCCAGCCAATTACAGACCAGCAGCTCACGCACGTTGCCGACGTATGACGTCACTGTCATATGCCGGAACTATGGTGCGAACCTTAGCTGAATCATAGCGGAGGACACCACTGGACCTCAGCCAGTTAAGGAGAAACTTTTATTTTTTATAAAGCCGCAGTATGGGGCTGTATTATACTCCTATGGGGGTGCATTATACTGGTATGGGGTGCATTATACTAGCATGGGGTGCATTATACTGCTATGGGGTGCATTACACTTCTATTGGTGTGCATTATAATATATATGACTATGGGCTGCATTATACTGCTATGGAGCTGCATTATACTGCTATGGAGCTGCATTATACTGCTATGGGGTGCATTATATTATTATGGGGGTGCATTATACTGCTATGGGGCTGCATTATACTGCTATGGAGGTGAATTATACTGGTATGGGGGTGCATTATACTGGTATGGGGTGCATTATAATGCTATTGAGGTGCATTACATTTCTATTGGGGTGCATTATACTATATATGATTATGGGCTGCATTATACTGCTATGGGGCTGCATTATATTACTATGGGGGTGCATTATACTGCTATGGGGCTGTATTATACTTCTATGGGGGTGAATTATACTGGTTTGAGGGTGCATTATACTGGTATGGGGTGCATTTTACTGCTATGGGGGAGCATTACACTTCTATTTTGGTGCATTATACTATACTGTATATGACTATGGGCTGCATTATACTGCTATGGAGCTGCATTATACTTTTATGGGGGTGCATTATATTGCTATGGGGTGCATTATACTGCTATAGAGCTGCATTACACTCCTATGGGGGTGCATTATAGTGGTATGGGGGTGCATTATACTGCTATGGGGCTGCATTATACTGCTATGGGGCTGCATTATACTGGTATGAGGGTGCATTAAACTGGTATGGGGGTGCATTATACTTGTATGGGGTGCATTATACTGCTATGGGGGTGCATTACACTTCTATTACTATGGGCTTCATTATGTTGCTATGAGGCTGCTTTATACTGCTATGGGGCATGTTATACTAGTATGGTGGTGCACTATATTACTATGAGGGTGCATTATACTGCTAATGGGGTACATTATACTGATATGGGGGTGCATTATACTATATATGACTGGGGGTGCATTGTACTGCTATGACGGTGCATTATACTTCTATGGGGTGCATTATACTACTGTATATATGGCTATGGGATGCATTATATGGAGCGCCCCCAGACGCAGGGCCGCGGGGTACTCGGTACCGGGCCTCTCTGTCTCAGTTCTGGGGTTGTCACGGTGGCTAGACCCGGTCTGTGACCCTGCTAAGGGGCGTCCAATGAAAGATGCGATGATGGTGCGTGGTGCAGGTCGCGATGAATAATGAGGACACAGGGTTGCAGTCTCTTTACCTCTTTACTGAAGGCTTCAGGATCCTCAATCCAGAGTACTGCTAACAGGGCTGGCTGAGACCGGTCTGAAGGCACATCCAGAGTTTCCTTTGCAGGTGGAAATCAGTGCCTACCTTCTAGCGCCTGTGTGTTGTAGTACCTCCCTGCTGAGCACCACGGGATAGTCCTCACAACTGTTGTGTCTGTTTCTGATGTTCTTTCTCTCTCCGTCCCCCAGATGATATGGCTAGGATGCACCCGTATGACGGGGTAGGCCTGGAGTTATTCTGGGACCCTAGAGACGCCCCTCTCCCACAGTTGCCTCCTTTGTCTTCGTTAGGTGATTTAGGTGAGACAGCCAACCTATTGTTAACTGTCCTGCCGCTGTTTGAAGTAATACGTAGAGTCCCTTACTTCCTCGGTGCTCCAGCCACCGGCTACGCGCCTCAGAAGGATGTTGCCACGGTCTTAAGGACACGACTCCTTCTGATTCTATCTCCTTTGTACTGTGATCTCGCTTCTCACTTCTCCGCAATATACTCCGCTTTCGTGTCCTTTCTTAGGAGTCTGCCGCTATGGACTCAAGCACGGCTCCGTAACGTTCTGTCTGTCCTAGGCCGCTGTCAGGATCCCACCCCTGACAGGTCCTCTCTCGAGCTCTCCCTAGCTACTTTCTCCCTAACTTCCTGTCCAACCCCCAGTTTTACCAGAGTGTGATGAGTGGCCTAATAGAACCACCCCCCCTGGTGGCCGGTGTGTGGAGTGTAGTGTGTGTCTGTGATACCTGGTCAGGTGAACTCCTTTAGTGCAATCAGAAGTAACATCACTCCCCTTAGTGGCAGAGCGACATTACTGCAATGACCAGGACTCTGGGGCGCTGCACTCCCCCCCGGTTAAATCCAGTACTCCCGGACTGGGAAAAGAAAAACAACATTACATGTTATTAGAAACCACACAAAATTTTGAAACACTATAAACAAGTAAATGCTATGAACAAGTGAATATATAACAGTGCTTCCCATTATGGGAGGTGAGGACGCTTGAACGTTGCCAAAGTTTGGTCATGCACAGTTCATGACTCCCAGTTCAGTAGGTGCAACCTTAAACAGCAGGGACCCTGGGTAAACAAAGGGGTCCCCGTGAAAGTTTTGGAGCAATTCACTGTCCATCACTCCATTGTCCATTTTTTTTAAACCTGTAACAAGAAACTTACATAAACATTTTCAACCAAATAGTAGCTATTGTTAGTATCTCCAAGTTTTGTAGCGAAGTGGAGTTTGATTCTTGGTGCTACGTGTAGACCTCTGCAGTGCAGGAGTGGCTATTGACCTAACAGGGCCCGATAGGCTGGCTACCACTGGTGTAGTGCACTGTCTCCTAGCTACACTTCTAGTGAGTCTGGGTAGCACTGGTAGGCTGGGGCTCTCAGGACTGCTGCTACGACCGATGGGCATGGCAGATTCACCGGTAGCAGAGGGAGGACTGACCAGTTCAATGGTTGGCATGGCATCCTCCAGTGGGGTCTGCTGCGGTTGCAGGTCAGGATGACTTGGCTCCACATTTAGTTCTGGCGGTGTCAGTTGACGAAACGTTAGGACAGGTACCACAATGGCCTGGTTTATTTGAGTCCAAGACTGGTGTTATGATCCTTAGTGGTTGAGGATCACAAATTACTCCAGCTAAGTAACAAACTTAGGACAAGCTCTAGGGAGGTGGCAAACTGGACTGACCGCAAATCTGAACCTATCCAAACACACTAGAAGTAGCCGGTGAACGTGCCTAAAAATCCTAGACATCTCGAGCCAGCCTGAGGAACTAACTACCCCTAGAGAGAAAGAAAGACCTCTCTTGCCTCCAGAGAAATAATCCCCAAAGATATAGAAGCCCCCAACAAATAATAACGGTGAGGTAAGAAGAAGGCACATACACAGGGGTGAAAGCAGATTCAGCAAATGAGGCCCACTAATATTAGATAGCAGAAAATAGAAAAGGGAATCTATGCGGTCAGTAAAAAACCCTTACAAAATATCCACTCTGAGATTTCAAGAACCCCCACACCAACCAACGGTGCGGGGGGAGAAACTCAGTCCCCTAGAGCAACCAGCAAGCGAGGAAATCACATTTTAGCGAGCTGGACTAAAAACATAATGAACGCTGATAATCAAAAAATGATCAAACAAAAACTCAGCTTGTCTTGGAGAGACTGGAAGCAAGGTAGCTACAAGGAATCTGAAGAGCACTGAATACATTGATAGCAGGCAAGGAACTGAGTATCCAGGTGAGCTAAATAGGAAACCAACCAAGGATAACGAACCAGCTGATGCTGCAACCTGCAGAAAGACAACACTACACAGTACCGCTTGTGACCACTAGAGGGAGCCCAAAAATAGAGTTCACAACAGACTGGGGAAAATCGCCAAGAACAGTGTGTATCATCTTCTCCTCTTCCATGGGCGGAGGCGTCCCGGGGTCTGTTTCCCCATCTCTCAGCTTCTCAGGGCATACCTTAAGGTGGTCTCTGGATATTGCCATTGAGGTTTCCCCTCCATCCTTGCTGATGAGACAGACCTTGGTATTGTCGAAATCAGATGGCAGGATGGTATATGGTTCCGCTTCCCATTGATCATCAAGCTCGTGTAATCTCCGCTTTCGCTTGAGTACCTGCTCCCCGGGTGACAAGGGAGTCGCAGGAGCATGCTGGTTGTAATCCCTTTCTTGTTTTTGTCGGGCTTGGGCGAGACTTCTTTCCACACTTTCTTGTACTTTGCGGTACCTTTGCTGCCTCTCGGTATCCCAGTCCGCATCTGGCAAGATATCCTCGGGGGTCAGGACTCCCATGTCCAGATCAACAGGTAACTTGCTAGACCTCCCTCGCATCAGGTACGCTGGGGTGCAGTTGGTGGAATTCACAGGGATGTGGTTGTACATATCCACCAAGTCGGGTAACTTGGTGGGCCACAAGTTCCGTTCCTCCACGGGTAAGGTCTTCAGTAAGTCGATCACCACCTGGTTCATCTTCTCACACATCCCGTTGGTTTGTGGATGGTATGGTGTGGTTCTGATCTTCTTACATCCATACAGATTGCAGAACTCCTGGAACACTTCCCCTTTAAATGCTGGCCCCTGATTGGTCAGTACCTTCTCCGGGTACCCATGAGGTTGACAGAAGTACTGCTGGAAGATTTTAGCGGCCGTCCTAGCCGTTAGATCTTTGACCGGCATGACTACCAGGAATCTGGAGTAGTGGTCCACGATGGTGAGCGCATAGGTATAGCCTGACCGGCTAGGTGTTAGTTTCACGTGATCCAGCGCGACCAGCTCAAGCGGTCTTTTGGTGATGATGGGCTGCAAGGGAGCCCGCTGGCTGTCACGATCCTTCCGGCGTAGGCTGCATGGGCCACATTCTCGGCACCACTTCTCGATGGCTTTCTTCATACCAACCCAGTAGAACCTCCCTCGGAGCAGCCTCTCCAGCTTCCTCCATCCGAAGTGTCCTGCCTCATCGTGGTACGCTCCCAGGACCATTGGCACATCTTGTCTTGGGACCACAATCTGCCATACCAATTCGTGGGTGCGTGGGTCAACGCTCCTCCGGCACAGCTTGCCATCATGAATAAACAGTTTGCCCCTCTCCTTCCACAACTGTAATGCCTCTGGTGGATCTTCCGGGCCGGGATGCAAACCCGCCTGCTTCAGGAGCTCCTTCACCCGATGGACCGCAGGGTCGCCATCCTGGTTCTCTGCCCACCCGTGGTGGGGCAGGGGATTCAACGGGGCGCCTTGCTTATTCCTGCACCTGGCCTCCACCTGATGGGAACACTGGGTGGCCTTGGGGCGATGGAAAGCGGGCAGCTCTACCTCTTCAAATGCTTCTGCATCTTCCTCCGTCTCAGGCAAGTGAGGCATTTGGGACAATGCATCGGCATTCGCATTCTTTTGCCCCGCCCGGTACTTGATGGTGGAATCGTAATTGGATTACCGGGCCATCCACCGCTGCTCCAAGGCGCCGAGTTTTGCTGTGTCCAAGTGTGTTAGTGGATTATTATCTGTGAAGACGGTGAATTTTGCTGAGGCCAGGTAGTGCTTGAACCTCTCCGTCACGGCCCAAATGACGGCGAGAAACTCCAGCTTAAAGGAACTATAGTTGTCAGGGTTTCTTTGAGTGGGGCGAAGTTTCCTGCTGGCGTAAGAGATTACCCTTTCCTTGCCTTTCTGGACCTGGGACAACACAGCTCCCAGCCCCACGTTGCTGGCATCCGTATACAATACAAACGGTTGGTCATATTCAGGGTAAGCCAGTACCTCTTCTCCCGTCAGCGCCGATTTTAAGCAGGTGAACGATACTTCCAGTCCGTCGTTCCAATCAAATGGGGTATTCTTACCCTTGGGTTTCTTGGGTTGGCCCACCAACAGGTCTTGCAACGGTGCAGCCTTCTTGGTGAAGTCCTTGATGAACCTCCGGTAGTAGCCCACCAACCCAAGGAATTGCCGGACTTCATGGAGGTTACCGGGCTTCGGCCAGTCCTTGATCACCGTGACCTTGCCGGGGTCTGGGGCCACTCCTTCGGCACTCACCACATGGCCGAAGTACTGCACCTTGGGTTTTAGTAGGTGGCATTTGGACGGTTTCACCTTTAAGCCAAAGTTGGACAGAGCTTCAAACACTTCAGCCAGGTGCTTCAAATGGTCTTCATAGGTCTTAGAGAAGACAATAACATTGTCCAGATAGAGCAGCACGGTTTCAAAGTTCTTGTGCCCCAGACAGCACTCCATCATCCTCTGAAACGTCCCCGGGGCGTTACACAATCCGAAGGGCATGTAGTTGAACTCGCAGAGACCCATCGGAGTCGTGAAGGCCGTCTTCTCCTTGTCCGCCTCTGCCACGGGAACCTGCCGGTACCCACTGGTGAGATCCAAGGTAGAGAAGTAGTTAGTAGACTTTAGAGCAGCCAAGGACTCCTCTATCCTGGGCACGGGATATGCATCCTTATGTGTAATGCGATTTAGTTGCCTATAATCCACACACATCCTCATGGTGCCACCTTTCTTCCTAACGAGGACTAATGGAGCTGCCCAGGAGCTACAACTGTCTATCACTACCCCAGCCTCCTTCATCTCTCGTAACATGTCTTTGGCACACTGATAATGAGCTGGGGGTACAGGACGGTATCTCTCCTTGATGGGTGGGTGATCTCCCGTGGGGATATGATGCTGAATCCCTTTTACCTGCCCGAAATCTAGGGGGTGTTTGCTGAATACCCGCTCATATTCATGAACCACCCTGTAAGCCCCCTGTATCTGGTGAGATGGGGTAGAATCAGCGCCCACATGCAATTCCCGACACCAATCTTTCATTTGTCCTGCAGAGCCGTTGTCCTCCACCGGGCTGGACGGAACCAAGGGTCCAGGTGCCTGTATCACACTATTATTAACAGTAAACAGCTTGGCAAGTGTGACATATTTGGTTAGGTGTATATAAAGGGTAGCTGGCCAACAGCACACGGATAAACGGATGCACGTCCTAGTTCCACTGGACCCCCATGGAAGATGTACATACCAGATAAGAAATGAAGGACAGCATCCAGTCCAGGTGAAAGTGTTCACAAAACGATTCCTTTATTTGCCAAAGAGCAACGTTTCAACCCAAATGGGTCTTTATCAAGCATAAAACACATGGGTAATGGCGGATTCTTATAGGGGATGGATTAACATAAACCAATCCCCACAAGGTATCCGCCCACATCAGAAATAACTCTTAAAATTACATACAATAAAAATACATATATCACATCTTAAATATATTACAGATTCCAAGGCAGAGCACAGAAACCGTCGTATAATGGGCAATAAAACCCGCATAACATGCTGGTTAAAGATCTATCCCTGCGTCCTTGGTAACCATCAACCAATGGGTATATATGTAACAACCACTCAACACTCATCCCACCTATCAGGTTCAATTAGACAATCCAGCCGGTCACATGTATAGAATCAACCAGTCTAATCCATCAAAGTGTTGCACCAATCATGTATAGCACCCAACATGCACTGTGTCACATAACGGCTAACCAAAACAACTCATTCAGTGATGTTTACAAACATCAGCAAGCCAATAGATGAGCTGCTCACCCGTCCAGCATGTTACTCGCCTCCAATCAGCAATCCAGCCGGTCACATGTATAGAATCAGCCAGTCTAGTCCATCAAAGTGTTGCACCAATCATGTATAGCACCCAACATGCACTGTGTCACATAGCGGCCAACCAAAACAACTCATTCAGTGATGTTTACAAACATCAGCAAGCCAATAGATGAGCTGCTCACCCATCCAGCATGTTACTCCCCTCCAATCAGCAAATGAGCTACGAACATGTAAGAGCCGTGCTTTACGCCCATGTGCCGGCGTGCGGGCCTGTACGGCTCCACCCACTTCCGCGCCACCACATAGTGAGGGGAGCAGCCCACGCCCACCGCCGCATCAACGCGCATGTGCACCGGACTCCAAGCACCCAGTCACGAGCTACACATCCAGAAGAGACACCACTAAGAAGAGACGCTTCCTCAATGGGACAGCGCCCCCTGGCTAATTAAAGCAACCCTCAGTGGTATTATTAAATATAATGGAATGTTTGTATAACTATAAAGCTGGCCTATATAACACTGGGTGGGCCCCATAGCTCCACTTACCGCAGCGTCACGCCAAATGACGCAACTCAGTGGGGTGTACAATGTAAGCCCACCATCGCTGCAGACATTTAGACATATATCATATCGGCCACAACCACGTAACCAATCAAATATTAAGACCCTTATTTAGGCTAAGAAGGGAGGATCATGTTTATGTTACATATTATCCAATGGGTATCAGTCCACCCGTAGGGCCATCAGATCTCATGTCTTCTACCCAACTGAAAATATATGTATGAAAACCTAAGAAACAGAAGAAAAAAGAGAGAAAAACGAAACATATAAAAACCAATTAAAAACAATCCTATATTCCGATTAAGTCACTGAATAACCTCAGAGCTCCTCAAGATACGCAAATTTGGAGATTGTAATCAATGTTTAGGCCTCCAGGTTGTAAAGACCCTAATTTGGAGATCCACCTCAATTCTTTCTGCTTTAACATCAAGATACGGTCTCCACCTCTCCTAAGTGGTGGTACCCCATCTATCACCCTAAATCTCAGTTGGCTCACAGTATGTCTATTATTGCAAAAATGTTTAGGGACTGGCAACTCCACCATTTTATTTCGAATTGTGCTCTTGTGTTTACCAATGCGTATCTTAACCTCCTTTGTTGTCTGGCCAACATAAACCAGCCCACATGGGCACACTAACATGTAGACCACAAAATTAGACAAACATGTATATCTGCCTTTAATTTTGATTTCTTTCCCTGTATGGGGATGGTAAAAAACCTCCCCTTTTATCATATTACCACAACATGCACAACCAAGACAGGGAAAATTTCCCTGTCTCGGAGGAGCCAAAGTACTTTGATGTGGGCTCCTGTAAGACCACTATACAGAGTGTACCAACCTGTCCTTAAAATTGCGTCCACGTTTATAGGAAAAGACAGGGGGGCGTGAAAATTCGGCTACATTTGGAAGACCTTTATTTAATAGATGCCAGTGCCTTCTCACAATCCCACTAATCTGGTTACTGGCAGTATTGAATGTAGAGACAAATGGTACACGCTTATCAGCACTTTTAGTTCTCTTATTGCTAAATTGTTGTCGTGTCCCACTCAAGATTTTACTCTTATATGTCATCACATCATTATCAGGGTAACCCCTATCCAGAAACTTCCTACACATATCATCCAATCTCGGGTCTAACAGGGTGTCATCAGACACTATTCTTCTTACCCTGAGTAACTGGCTCCACGGTAAGGACTCAACCATCTTCCTAGGGTGATGGCTATCAAAATGTAACAAGCTGTTTCTGTCGGTCTCCTTAACAAAAAGATCCGTCATCAGAACAGATCCCTCCTTGTACACCATTGTATCCAAGAATTGGACCCACTCCGATGAGTACGTCAAGGTAAAGTTTAGACTGGCTGATTCTATACATGTGACCGGCTGGATTGCTGATTGGAGGCGAGTAACATGCTGGACGGGTGAGCAGCTCATCTATTGGCTTGCTGATGTTTGTAAACATCACTGAATGAGTTGTTTTGGTTAGCCGTTATGTGACACAGTGCATGTTGGGTGCTATACATGATTGGTGCAACACTTTGATGGATTAGACTGGTTGATTCTATACATGTGACCGGCTGGATTGTCTAATTGAACCTGATAGGTGGGATGAGTGTTGAGTGGTTGTTACATATATACCCATTGGTTGATGGTTACCAAGGACGCAGGGATAGATATTTAACCAGCATGCTATGCGGGTTTTATTGCCCATTATACGACGGTTTCTGTGCTCTGCCTTGGAATCTGTAATATATTTAAGATGTGATATATGTATTTTTATTGTATGTAATTTTAAGAGTTATTTCTGATGTGGGCGGATACCTTGTGGGGATTGGTTTATGTTAATCCATCCCCTATAAGAATCCGCCATTACCCATGTGTTTTATGCTTGATAAAGACCCATTTGGGTCGAAACGTTGCACTTTGGCAAATAAAGGAATCGTTTTGTGAACACTTTCACCTGGACTGGATGCTGTCCTTCATTTCTTATCTGATATTTGGTTAGGTGGACTTCTTCCTCCCCACAGTTAAGAACACGTACTGGCACCCTCCCCTTACGGACATCAACCACCCCTCTGGCTGTCAGGAGGGTAGGCCTATTATCTGAATACACAGGTTCTACCAGGGCCTGATAATCTTTACCCCTAAGGCCTATGGCTGCCCGATACCATATCAACATTTCACTCCTGGGGGGTATCGCAATGGGGTTTGAATCACTCACTGTGACCCGGCCAATCTCACCACCAGTCAACTCCACTTGCTGTCTCTGCATTTGAGCTCTGATTTCTTTCTGCAAGGCACGTTGTTCACTGTAACCCGCTGTTTCGGCGACCTGCTGCAACAAGACAATAACTTCTGCAAGACAATTTTCTATGACATTAGTACCGATGGTCATCATGGGGTTACATTCACGTCGGTCAATATCAACAATAACAATCCCCTGGGCCTCCATTTCTACCCGCCCCACCTTAATTGTGATCACTTTATACCCCACTTGTGGCAGTGGCTGACCATTACTAGCTATTATGGAGAAATCATCATCAGGGACACGGGTAATGTCGGTGTCCTCCCAATAACGTCTATAAAGGATGTAAGGCATAGTCGTCACCTGGGAACCCGTGTCCAGCAAAGCGTTCATGGAGATACCGTCGATCACAATGGGGAGGACCGGTCGCCCTCTGATGTACTTGGCTCTCCAATTCTGCGGGCCTGACCGTCCTACTTCTGGGGGTTGGCCCTTTGCCCCAGGGGTTGCTCATTTAAAGGACAGTACCTTGCAAGATGGCCCACCTGGTGGCAGCGGCGGCAGATAGGTCATCCATCCCGATGAAAGCGATCGTCGTCCCTGCCCCTGGTCAGCGGAGTCCTCCTCTGTCGCTGCCAGGGGACATCTTCCGGTCCGGAAGCCAGCTGGATCTTCTCCTTGGGGGCCTCCTGGAGGGACTGGATGGTCCGGACTAGGGCAGCAACGCTCTTGGTCAGCTCTTGCATCTGGAGGCGTAGTCCTGCAGGGGAGTCATCTTCCAGGATCTGGGCCTCGGCCTCAGTGGAGACGGGTGCTTCCGGCGCCACCTCCTGGTGGTACGTGAGGGCTTGATGCCTGGGAAGTACAGCACGGCCGGGCTGTCGCTCTGGTAGTGCTTGGATGGCTTTATCTTTAAACTGCGCAAAAGTCAGGTCGGGATTCTGCATGGCTAGGGAGAGTAGCTGGGCCCTTTGGTGACTGCACAGGAGTCCCTCGATGAACCGCTCTTTTAGGAGTTTATCTTCATCTTGCATACCGCTTGGATCACTCTGCTTAATGGCCCTCAGTGTCTCCTGCAGATTAAGGGCATAGTCCCGTAAGCTATCCTGCGGCCTCTGCTTGCACCCATAAAATGTCAATTTAATTTCTGTAGCGGTGCGGGTGTCAAAGGTGGTTTTAAGCTTTGCAAAGATCTGTTGCGCAGTCTTCTTTTCTGCAGCGGGCCAGGACTTCACTTCTCTCAAGGCCGCCCCAAAGAGTTGGTTCGTTATCATATGAACTTTCTGAGGCTCCGTCAAGGGATAAAACTCGAGCAGGCTGCAAATCCCCTCTTTAAAGTCAGTTAACGTATGGGACTCTCCAGAGTATTGCAGGAGCCAAGCGGCTCCGGGTAGGTATGGCATGGAAAAGGGCATTATGGCTGTCGTAGCTGCGGCAGTGTCCGGCTGGCCGGTGGAAGCGGCAAGCCCCGCGGCATCTGGCGGTGGTACAAGGTCCACGGCTGCATCTACTACGGGGCCTGGAGGTGCCCCCGCTTCCGCGGCTGCGACCGCCGCCTCCGCCCCTCTGGAGTCCGACATGGCCGTTCCTTCCCCCTGCTAACCTGCCGGGGCCGGGGTTCCTCTTCCGGAGTCGGCACCTCAACGCGGTTTCTCATTCCACGCTCTTTTCAGCCGGCTCCGCCCACGAAACTCCGTGCTCCGCTCGGCGCAGCAATGGCGGATTTTGGGCGGCAAACAGCAATACACAGTTTTTGCAATAAGTCACTGTTCAAGCACAATTCAGACACAGTTCCAAGGCACACATGACCTGATTCTTCAGGCTTAAGTAGATCCTGTTCGTGATGCCAAGTTGGAGCGCCCCCAGACACAGGGCCACGGGGTACTCGGTACCGGGCCTCTCTGTCTCAGTTCTGGGGTTGTCACGGTGGCTAGACCCGGTCTGTGACCCTGCCAAGGGGCGTCCAATGAAAGATGTGATGATGGTGCGTGGTTCAGGTCGCGATGAATAACGAGGACACAGGGTTGCAGTCTCTTTACCTCTTTACTGAAGGCTTCAGGATCCTCAATCCAGAGTACTGCTAACAGGGCTGGCTGAGACCGGCCGGTCCGAAGGCACATCCAGAGTTTCCTTTGCAGGTGGAAATCAGTGCCTACCTTCTAGCGCCTGTGTGTTGTAGTACCTCCCTGCTGAGCACCACGGGATAGTCCTCACAACTGTTGTGTCTGTTTCTGATGTTCTTTCTCTCTCCGTCCCCCAGATGATATGGCTAGGACACACCCGTATGACGGGGTAGGCCTGGAGTTATTCTGGGACCCTAGAGATGCCCCTCTCCCACAGTTGCCTCCTTTGTCTTCGTTAGGTGATTTAGGTGAGACAGCCAACCTATAGTTAACTGTCCTGCCGCTGTTTGAAGTAATACGTAGAGTCCCTTACTTCCTCGGTGCTCCGGCCACCGGCTACGTGCCTCAGAAGGATGTTGCCACGGTCTTAAGGGCATGACTCCTTCTAATTCTATCTCCTTTGTACTGTGATCTTGCTTCTCACTTCTCCGCAATATACTCCGCTTTCGTGTCCTTTCTTAGGAGTCTGCCGCTATGGACTCAAGCACGGCTCCGTAACGTTCTGTCTGTCCTAGGCCGCTGTCAGGATCCCACCCCTGACAGGTCCTCTCTCGAGCTCTCCCTAGCTACTTTCTCCCTAACTTCCTGTCCAACCCCCAGTTTTACCAGAGTGTGAGGAGTGGCCTAATAGATAGAACCACCCCCCCTGGTGGCCGGAGTGTGGAGTGTAGTGTGTGTCTGTGATACCTGGTCAGGTGAACTCCTTTAGTGCAATCAGACGTAACATCACTCCCCTTAGTGGCAGAGCGACATTACTGCAATGACCAGGACTATGGGGCGCTGCACTTACTACTATGGGGGTGCATTATACTGCTATATATGACTATGGGATACATTATACTATTATGGATGACTATGGGGCAATATGCAGAGACATGAGGCAGAATGGGAGGACATGTGGGGTCTAGAATGTGGGATATTATTACTGTAAAGGCTAATGAAAGGATATTTTTTTTGAGGATACTGTTTTCAGCATGGGGAGAAGAGGTCCTGTTACTGTGCAGGGTGACACGGTCACTTTTTTTCTTCATCTTGTGTGTGTAGAGGTTGGGGAATGTGCTCTAGATAACTGTGTTATTTTCTACAGAGATGAGTCTTGGCTGGAAGAAGTTATGGCAGTGTGCTCTGGAAGAAGATGAAAAGCGAAGATGAAGTGCTTCAACTAGAGATGTCACCAGTGAGTCAGTGTGTTACCTGTACACTGACACTATACAGTGGGTACGGAATGTATTCAGACCCCTTTAAATTTTTCACTCTTTGTTTCATTGCAGCCATTTGGTAAATTCAAAAAAGTTAATTTTTTTCTCATTAATGTACACTCAGCATCCCATCTTGACTGGAAAAAAAACAGAAATGTTGAAATTTTTGCAAATTTAATAAAAAAGAAAAAAACTGAAATATCACATGGTCATAAGTTACATAGTTACATAGTTACATAGTTACATAGTTATTAAGGTTGAAGGAAGACTGTAAGTCCATCTAGTTCAACCCATAGCCTAACCTAACATGCCCTAACATGTTGATCCAGGGGAAGGCAAAAAAAACCCATGTGGCAAAGAGTAACTCCACCAAGGGGAAAAAAATTCCTTCCCGACTCCACATACGGCAATCAGACTAGTTCCCTGGATCAACGCCTTATCAAGGAATCTAGTGTATATACCCTGTAACATTATACTTTTCCAGAAAGGTATCCAGTCCCCTCTTAAATTTAAGTATTCAGACCCTTTGCTCAGACACTCATATTTAAGTTACATGCTGTCCATTTCCTTGTGATCCTCCTTGAGATGGTTCTACTCCTTCATTAGAGTCCAGCTGTGTTTAATTAAACTGATAGGACTTGATTTGGAAAGGTACACACCTGGCCTCACAGCTCACAGTGCATGTCAGACCAAATGAGAATCATAAGGTCAAAGGAACTGGCCAAGGAGCTCAGACATAGAATTGTGGCAAGGCACAGATCTGGCCATGATTACAACAGAATTTCTGTAGTACTCAAGGTTCCTAAGAGCACAGTTGCCTCCATAATCCTTAAATGGAAGAAGTTTGGGACCACCAGAAGTCTTCCTAGACCTGGCCGTCCAGCCAAACTGAGCAATCATGGGAGAAGAGCCTTGGTGAGAGAGGTAAAGAAGAACACCAAGATCACTGTGGCTGAGCTCCAGAGATGCTGTAGGGAGACAGTAGAAAGTTCCATAAAGAAACTGTCACTGCATGCCTCCACCAGTCAGGCCTTTATGGCAGAGTGGCCTGATGGAAGCCTCTCCTCAATGCAAGACATATGAAAGCCCGCAGAGAGTTGACTAAAAAACACATGAAGGACTCCCAGACAGGGGCGGACATATCATTGGTGCAACCTGTGCAGCCGCACAGGGGCCCAAGAGGTAAGGGGGCCCATTTCTACCTACAAAGCAGGTGCAATTTTACATTTGTAGGAGCTCTTGGGCTGGAAAGGGCCCCTACATTATTCTTGCACAGGGGCCCTCTTCGGTCTGTGTCCGCCAGTGCTCCCAGACTATGAGAAATACGATTGTCTGGTCTGATGAGAAGAAGATAGACCTTTTTGGTGATAATTCTAAGCGGTATCTGTGGAGAAAAATAGGCACTGCTCGTCACCTGCCCAATACAATCTCAACAGTGAAACATTGTAGTGGCAGCATCATGCTATGGGGGTGTTTTTCAGCTGCAGGGGCAGGATGATTATCATTGAAGGAAACATGAATGCTTCCAAGTACAGTGATATCCTGGATGAAAACCTCTTCCAGAGAGCCCTGGACCTCAGAAATATAAAGGGGTATGAATACTTTCCGTACCTACTGTACACTGTATACTATATACAGAGGTCTTGTGTATAACGTTACCGGTGATCACTGTATTATCTGTGCAGTGACACTATATATAGAGGTCCTCTGTATAATATCACTGGTGATCACTGTATTATCTGTACACTGACACTATATACAGAGCTCCTGTGTATAATGTCACTGGTGATCACTGTATAACCTGTGCACTGACACTATATACTGAGCTCATGTGTATAATGTCACTGGTGATCACTGTATTACCAGTACACTGACACTATATACAGTGCTCCTGTGTATAATGTCACTGGTGATCACTGTATTACCTGTACACTATATATTATATACAGAGCTCCTGTCTATAATGTCACTGGTGATGACTGTATTACCTGTACACTGACACTATATTCTGAGCTCCTGTGTATAATGTCACTGGTGGTATTAACAGTGTTAGTATTGTGGTTTGTATTCATGATCAGTGGTCTGGTCAAGGCGTTGCAGTATTTTTCCTTGTATGTGGTATTTTTTCATCCCTATATGCTGGTAATATGTCATATTATTCGGTCGCTATATGGTCTGGTCATGATGTGTCGTATTTATTCCTTGTATGTGATATTATTTGGTCACTATGTGGTGCTAATGTTTGATCTGGTCATGGTGTGGTTGTATTTGTTCATTGTATGTGGTATTATTTGGTCATTATGTGGTCCGGTCATGGTGTGGCTGTATTTGTCCCTTGTATGTGGTACTATTTGGTCACTATGTGGTCTGGTCACGGTGTGGCAGTATTTCTCCTTGTATGTGGTATTATTTGGTCCCTAGATGCTGGTAATGTAGTCTGGTCATGGTGTGGCTGTATTTTTCCCTTGGCTGTGGTATTATTGGTCTTGGTATAGTGGATTGTGATGTGTATGGTGGTCATTTGTTCTCTCTGATATTAGTTAGAAGAAGATTCTATATTTCCATTAGAGGTTAGATACTTGGATCACAGCGGCAGAGATGCACTTACAGGGGTTCTCCTGTGTAAAAAAGTAATAATCTCTCCACAGGATAAGTGATGATGTACTGACTGGTAGGGTTTCATTACTTGGACCCAATCGGCAGAATGTGGAACTATTTATCCCCATTAGACTGTAGTGGCATGTACAACTCGATCATTGATCCATTAATTCCCTCAGCGGCTGCACTTGTTTTTTTCTGGAAGCCACAAAGAGAATGAATGGAGCTGCGGTCAGACATCCCACCTGCCGCTCCATTTTAAAATGGGGATACATGTCCTATCAACAATAAAACTTCCTCATTTTTTCGATCGGTGCAGTTACTAATGGTCGGACCTAAGTGATCTCCTATCCTATGGAGCCCATGGATCAGTGGTAACTTGTTTTAACTAAGGAACCCCATTAATGTAAACTTCCGTAATTATACATCCCAGTTATGGGGGCGCACAGTTGATGTGCAGGAGCCGCCTGTGTTTTAATAGTCGATGGTCCACTATAATGGGGATAACGACTGACAGATATTTGCATATAGCTGTAGGGTGGGCCTTTCCCCTGGTGGTTCCCAGACACCCCAGTCCACCCCTGGTTGGATACTACTTTTTGGTAGCACAGCGAGCCTTGGATGGGAAGGAGCACTATTTCACTTTTGGACTGCAATTTTGGCTAGAATAGATTGCTGACGCAATATCGTGTTAGCAAAGCCCAGGAGGTTGCAGAAAAGCGAAAAACCTTGTCAAGTGAATCCATTTCTGAAACTATTCCAGCAAAGGAGTTCATCTAGTGTTGTTATGAGCATTTTGAACTCATCTCTGTATTTTATAACAATGACAATAAAATAATATTATAATATAATTACATTTTTACCACTAAAATCTCATTAGTGGCAAACTTTCATTTTCACAAGGAGTAGTGGGTAAAAATGGACACCAGTATTTATTATGATATTTTCTCCTGCATGCACCGATACCCCATTTGTGGTTGGAAACTACTCTTTGGCCACATAGCATGTCAATGAAGGAAAACGAAAGGGTCTATCTGATATTTGGAGTTCAGATTTTCCTGGAATAGAGTGTGGGCACCATTGCAGAGCCCTTGATTTGCCAAAACAGCAGAAAACTCTAACAAGACCCCATTTTGGAAATTACACCCCTCAATGAATTAATCTATAGATGCCATGACTATGTTGATTGACTGGATGTTGCAGAGTGAATATTGCCAGCTTAATTCCCAATACGTTATGTCTTGCCTAAATTGTCATATGGGTTCTTCTCACCACAGTAATGCCACACATGTGGGCGCTAAGTACAGATTAGACACACCGTGAGACACAACAGGGAGGGGGTATTTGGATTTGGGAGCGCAGATTATGCTGGATTGTTTTATTTTTAGGGGGAGCCATATCGCTTTTCCATTGCCTTTGTACTACCTGTAATTTTTAAACCCCCTAGTTTTTCACTAACAGATGATTAGACCTGAGTTGAGGCTTTTTTGGGGGGTTGATTGGAAGTTTTTATTGTGGTACATAATATTTTTGATTGCTTTCAGTATAAGTTTAGGTTTTAATAATTATCCTGTTCTCCATGCTGAACACTTCCATCAAGGTTTAAGTTTAAATTCCCCAAAAACGTGATTCACACAAAATCTCTGATGTAACCACTGTATGCATTAAGGGTATGGATTCACATTGGATTCTGTCTGGCCCCTGTTCCAGGGTAACGGTGGCGTTACAAGTCTAGATGCCACTGTCACTATCAACAGCAGTATCTAAGAGGTTCAAAGGCCACAATCGTTGATAACACTGATCAGAACCGAAACAGGAGGGTGTATAAAACCCTACTCCAGTACCTGACAGCCAGGTCTGATTGGCAGCTGTGATATCACTGAGAAGATCAGAGGCAGAAAAAAAAGGCTAAACCAGCCTGCTTCATTGTGATTGGTCTGTCGGTGCAGGAGATGTTTTTACATACAGACACTAAAGTATGGCTCAATAGAATATAAAATCCTTTTTTTTCCTGTGGGTACCAGTCATAAAAAAAGAATACTGCCATCCATGCTTTGCAACAAATAAATGAATGTATTCTGCAACTAAATCGAATTTTATGGCATTTTTAATATCTATTTTTATTAAATATTTGAAGACATTTAGGCTATATTTACTTTAGGCGTTGCATGATTTTTTGCACAAGAGAGCATGTCACTTCTTTCATCGTTTTTTGGCGTTTTTCACCCATTGAAAGTAATGAGTGATGAAAAAATGTTGAACATCTGCACCAAAAAAACTCAGGTATCAGGTTTTGCTATGTGTTTTGTGCCAAAACCTGATTAAATAGAATAAGATTTTTTTTTTTAGCTAAAAAATATCAGCATGCACAAGAAACAAATGTAGAATGAAAAAAACACTGGAAAAATTGCATTAAAAATTGCCGCAAACACGCAAGAAAAAACAAGCAAAACCTGATTTTTTTCTGCAGCTTTTTTGCTGCCAAGAGAGAAAAAAAAGATGAAAAAACAGCAAGTGTGAACATACCCTTAAGGTACCTTCACACTAAGCGACTTTGCAGCGAGAACGACGACGATCCGTGACGTTGCAGCGTCCTGGATAGCGATCTCATTGTGTTTGACACGCAGCAGCGATCTGGATCCCGCTGTGATATCGCTGGTCGGAGCTAGAAGTCCAGAACTTTATTTCGTCGCTGATCACCCGCTGTCATCACTGGATCGGTGTGTGTGACACCGATCCAGCGATGTGTTCACTTGTAACCAGGGTAAATATTGGGTTACTAAGCGCAGGGCCGTGCTTAGTAACCCGATATTTACCCTGGTTACCATTGTAAAAGTAAAAAAAAACCACTACATACTCACCTTCTGATGTCTGTCACGTCCCCCGCTGGCGGCTTCCCTGCACTGAATGTGTCAGCGCCGGCCGGCCGTAAAGCAGAGCACAGCGGTGACATCATCGCTGCTGCCGGCGCTGACACATTCAGTCAGTGCAGGAAGCTCTCGGCAGCAGCGCGTAACCCTGTGGATGCCGGGGGACGTGACAGACATCAGAAGGTGAGTATGTAGTGTTTTTTTTTTACTTTTACAATGGTAACCAGGGTAAATATCGGGTTACTAAGCGCGGCCCTGCACTTAGTAACCCGATGTTTACCCTGGTTACCCGGGTGCTGCAGGGGGACTTTGGCATCGTTGAAGACAGTTTCAACGATGCCGAAGTCGTTCCCCTGATCGTTGGTCGCTGGAGAGAGCTGTCTGTTTGACAGCTCCCCAGCGACCACACAACGACTTACCAACGATCGCATCGCTGGTCGTGATCGTTGGTAAGTCGTTTAGTGTAACGGTACCTTTATGTGTCACTAATTTACTTATTTCACTTTCTAGAGGAAATTGGATAAAATGCATTTTTCCTGAAAGAATGTGATGTAGAACATTGCAATATGACTATATGAATCAATAAATATTTTATATATTAGAATGCAGAAATCCTGAAATGGGGAGTGTAGAAATTATGCATATAACATACAAAGCCAGCTAAATTTTCTCACTTGAACATAAACACTTCCTAAAAGTAACACAGTTGATAAAATAAACAATAGACAGTTTACACCAAAAGTTATACTATTACCTGGCCACAAGAATATCATCCCAATGCAAGATGTGGAAAAATTGGATAGCATAAATTCACACGCTACATTTTAGCACAAACTGTGAAAAATAACACAACACCTTTTTAATGACTGCTAGTTAACAAATCATTGCAGGAATCATTTCTAACCAATAAATTTTCCAATAAAGAAAACAGCATCAGCAAAATGATGACTGACGGGAAACTTGATAAAATATACTCTATGAGCAAATCACCTAAGCTAATTCTGAAGTGTTTTGGGTTTGTGCACTCCAGAAAATCATTATGAAAATTCACATACGGTATGTATTTGCTGGTTGTTGGAAAATTTGCATCTGAATTATGAAATTGCACAACTTTGATATATTCCATCAGGGAACATTCTTTTCTGACCATTTTTAGGCTATGTGCACATGACACCTTTTACAATCCAGCGCACCCCAATTTTGTAAAGGCAAAGTAGCTTCAGGAAAAAGTCATCAGTCATTTTCTTTAAGTATCTTTTCTGAGATTTTGCGATGGCTCTCAGGTGATCTTGTACCCATGGAAGCGATTGCATTGCGAAACCGACATAGTCCTGTCATAGTGTCCACCTCTTCGCCCTGTCTTGAATAAATAATCACGACTGGTACGGTGATTGCTGCCTTTCTTTCTATATTGGACATTAACGTTGCACTTTATATCGGCAAGCACCCAGATTTCTGTCTTTGTACCAGACTCCTGAGAAGCAGTCAAGTGAGGTATACTGTTGCCAGCGTCTTGGTCCAGGTGGCGGGCTTTACTCCTTTCTTGTCCACTGACGATTCATATATATGTGTATATATATACAGTACAGACCAAAAGTTTGGACACACCTTCTCATTTAAAGATTTTGCCAATCTATACACACTGCTCAAAAGAATAAAGAGAACATTAAGTTACCAAATCCTAGATATTACTTAATGAAATATTCCAGTTGCAAATCTTTATTTATTACATACTGGAATGCGTTGAGAACAATAAAACATAAAAATGAACAATATAAAACAAAATTAATATACTATGGAGGCCTTGATTTGGATTGATACTCAAAGTCAAAGTGAAAAATAAAATTATAGGCTGATCTAACTTCAGTGGAAATGACTCAAGACAATGAAATGATGCTCACTAGTGTGTGTGGCCTCCACGTGCCTGTATGACCTCCTACAATGAGCATGCCCAGGCTCCTGATGAGGCAGCAGATGTTCTTTTGAAAGATCCCCTCCCAAACCTGGATTAAAGCATTAGTTAACTCCTGGACAGTCTGTGGTGCAACGTGATGTTGGTGGATGGAATGAGACATGAGGTCCCAGATGTGCTCGATTGGATTTAGGTCTGAGGAACGGGCGGGCCAGTCCATAGTATCAGTGCCTTCATCATGCATGAATTGCTGACACACTTCAGCCACATGAGGCCTAGCATTGTCATGCATCAGAAGGAACCCAGGCCCACTGCATTTGCATATGGTCTCACAATCCGTCTGAGGATCTCATTCTGGTACCTAATGGCAGTCAGGATACCTCTGGCTAGCACATGGAGAGCTGTGCGGCCCTCCAAAGAAATGACTCCCCACACCATTACTGACACACTGCCAAACCGGACATGCTGGAAGATATTGCAGGCAGCAGAACATTCTCCATGCCATCTCCAGACTCAGGGGTTCTGATCTGTCTCTCTAGCAATCCTACGAGCAGGTTTCACTGAAATTTTGCTTGGTCTTCCAGACCTCAACTTGACCTCCACTGTTCCTTTTAACTGCCATTTCTTAATTACATTTTGAACTGAGGAAAGGGCAACTTGAAAACGCTTTGATATCTTCTTATAGCCTTCTCCTGCTTTGTGGGCCTCCACCATTTTCATTTTCAGAGTGCTAGGAAGCTCCTTAGAAGAACTCATGGCTGCTGTTTTTTTGGCACAAGGTTAGAGGAGGCTGAGTTTTAATAAAGGTGAGAAATTTGCATCACCTGGCCTTTCCTAACAATGATAATTAACAAGTCATAACGCTAGCAGGTTAATTCAGGTCTGAAAGCTTGGTCAAAGTTATCTGAACACAAATATCACCAAGGATGACCAAACTTTGCTTCAGCCCATTTTCTTTTTTGTAATTTTTAAAATTATAAAAAATATCAACTTTTTTTGCTTAAAATACAAAGAAAATGTGTCATCTTTAACTTTAGGCCTTTTAGAAATCATTTCATCTTCAACTTGCTTAACTCTTCACAATAACAGTAAGTATTATCACAACTGAGGATTGCTGGACGTTTCTCTTTCCACGTTGCCTCCTTCTCCTACTCTGCTCCCTTCACTGCCTCCTGATGGGGTCACAGTAAGACCTGCATCACCCACTTCAGCACCCCTAGGGGGAAAAGTCAGCAGGCTGTTCTGAAATGTATCTGTTTGGATGAGCTGATGAAATGAGCTGACATGTGGCGGAAAAGATGTGGGCTCAGAATCGGAGCCCACATCAAAGGGGGAGACCCAACATGCGGCGTACATGAACGGTGCATGTCATGATGGGGTTAGGTCATTTCTCGATCCACTGGCCTCACCTGTCTGCTTAATCTTGGCTGGTTATCAAAATTAAAGTGACCCCAAATGATTTTTTAAAATAATTTAAAAAAACAATAAAAATAATCTGGGGTCACTTTAATTTTGATAGCCAGGCTATTAAAATTAGGGGAGACCCCATGTCATTTTTTTACGGTCCCCCCATTTTTAATAACAAGCAAAGGCAAAAAAGACAGCTGGGGGCTGGTATTACTAGATTGGGAAAGGCAATGTATATTGGCCCCTTCTCAGCATAATAAGACCAACTCACAGCTGTATGCTTTCCCTTAAAAATAGTGGGAACCCCACATAATTTTTTTCATTTATACATAGGCATCAGCTGATGACTGCTATCAGTGAGACCAGGGGCATGATGATGACAGTAGTAGTCATCAGCCGGCGCCTGACCGGTGGTAACCTTGACACCACCAGTCATAACCGCTTGTTCACACACTGTCTTCTGTGTGACAGCGTGGAAACCCACTGTGGTCTGAGATACTCAGCAGCTGTCACTGTCGGTGACTTCAGCAAGGTTACCGTCGGTCAGAGCCCTTGTTTTCCATGCTTTCACACAGAGAACTGAGGGGGAACCGTGGGCTTTCCGGGCATCCTATTGACTTTAATGTGGTTTAGGTTCGGGATCGAGTTCGGGTACTGCTCTGATACCTGTTCTGATATTTTCTGTAAAGTTCAGCTAAACCCAATGGACCCGGAAATCCACAGGTTCGCCCATCCCTAATTATGAATCATAGTGATTGTGGTCATCCAGTAGCTCAGAATGCATTCTTAACTATACAAACAGAAGTAATAAAATAGGGCAGCAGCATAAATATATTTTAAATTCATTAGAACAAAGGGCTATACACGTTTACACCCACCCTAATGTTTTTTTTAAGTAGAAACTTAGCAGTACAATTATTCAGGAGTAAACACACAATATCGAGATGCAATGTTATGCAGTTATATTTTAATGTACGGTATTCCTTTAATCAATGTTCATACCCATAATTAAAAATTATTTTCTTGTCTTCCCGAGAGATGGGAACAAGGAACAAGATTTTTGGTTAGAGGTTCATTTGCCGTAGCGTTCCCAGCAGCTGAGGTATGTTTTCTGCACAACCTAAAGCAAAATATATGAAACATACCTATTTATCATCTCCTTGGGTTCCAGCCAACTTTTTATTGCACCCTACCTGGAGTAATATAATGTCTGTTCTGATTTACACGTTAAATATGATACATTTACTCTTAGATGCCAGTAGGCAACATTTTCCTTCACAGGAGACTAGTACCCAGTGATTTAAAAGTAACAGCTATTTCAAACTAATGGCTAATGTCATAGGGTTAACTTATCGGCTTTGCAAGCCAAGACAATCCTTAACAAATAATAATACAGAATTCAAGCACAGCTGGAACGGTAATTAACCCAAATCAGAAAGGCTATTCTCCTAGAGACACAATTAGTTAAGATAGGATTTTGGATTGTATGAAGGATAGCTAAAAGCCTAGACCTCCATCAGCCCTTCCCTGTGCATTGACAGTATGAGTTCCTGAGGATCAGAGCCCTGCAGCTCTCATTAACATTTTCTTTATTAGATATTAACATAGCTGAATACCATTAACTTGTACAACTGATGCCGTAACTGAGCAACCAATCTTCAAAATTGCAGTATTATTTCTCATTAAATAATGGGTAAAATCAATGACTTGGCTGCATTAGGAGCAAATGGATTGAGGTAGTAGTCTGTTCGAAAGCAATGATCTGATAAATGTAAGTAATAAAGTTAGAAAAAAAAATTAAAAAATCATCAGTTAATATGCCAAACAAGGCAGGTTTTTTGTTTCTTGGTACTCCAGAGATCTTAGATAACAGGAGAAATCAACATCTACTCTGCATGTATTCACATATCACTGGTAATAGTGATCTAATATGGGAGTACCATTAGACCACTATTACTAGTTTCCTGTTTAAAAGGACACAAGAAAACAAGTCATCTGTTTCCTGCTAACTAGAGATACAGGTGCTTCTCACAAAATTAGAATATGATCATCAATAAGCTAATTTATTTCAGTTATTCAATACAGAAAGTGAAACTCTATATTATGTAGAGTCATTACAAACAGAGTGATCTATTTCAAGTGTTTATTTCTGTTAATGTTGATGATTATGGCTTATAGCCAATGAAAACACAAAAGTCATTATCTCAGTAAATTAGAATACTTTATAACACCAAAAAAAGGGGATAAATATAGATTTGTACACTGGCGCCTATTCACCTGAAAGGGTAGAGTCAGGTGCTGTGGGAGCTGCGAGTGGTTACAACAGGTTCTGTGCCAACCCTGTTAAAAAAGAATAACCAAGAAGTAAAAAGATAGTTTGTACCACTGCGCTACCCAGGAAAAGAGCAAAAGTACTATGACTTACTTGATAAGGAATCAGTTATTGAGTATACAAGCCACTTGTTCCTTTGGAAGAGGGGTAGAACCTAGTGGTAGTACATTACAAGAAGGGGATATCATAAAATCAATGATGTAGATGTAAATACAATAGTGCAAATAGACGGTAGGGGATATTACATGTGGACACTTACTTATTAAGTGAAGCTGTTATATGCTATGCTGTGGGGTATTCCTATGTAGATACTGATATTAATCCTTCCACAGGTTTTAGAAATGTTTCTGTGGAGAGATAGTATGTTGCGTATTATGGAACATAAATATACAACCTAAACCTAACATTAGTATCGATTAGAACTACTCACTGCTTGTGTGCAGTGCGGCTGCACCCGTAGTGCTTTCTTGCCGTAGTGAGATGAAACTGGTACTAATGAAGAAGGGAATAGAGTGGTAATACAGGCGACCTAGCCTGATGTGAACAAGCTGTCCTCGAACTTGAGAGAACTAGCGCAATCAGAGGAATTAAATGTCCGTTCACTCACCCATTGCTTGCTGGGGTCAGCGCTTGTGTATGTAGTTTGTAGCGCTGATAGCGTCCGGCAGTTGGTGGTGCAGGGTGATGTCAGGGGTTTCCTGCAGAGGCGCGTCCTAGCGGGAGCGCGGGTGGGCGGGAGAGCACCAGCGCCTCGTGTGCCGCGGCCGGAAGCAACGCTGAGGACGCGGTGGTGACTAGGGGGCGGAGCTGTTGTGACGTCACACAGAATAGGGACGGGAGCGTGGTGGAGACAAGCTGCGTCTCCACCACGCTCCCGTCCCTATTCTGTGTGACGTCACAACAGCTCCGCCCCCTAGTCACCACCGCGTCCTCAGCGTTGCTTCCGGCCGGGGCACACGAGGCGCTGGTGCTCTCCCGCCCACCCGCGCTCCCGCTAGGATGCGCCTCTGCAGGAAACCCCTGACATCACCCTACACCACCAACTGCTGGACGCTATCAGCGCTACAAACTACATACACAAGCGCTGACCCCAGCAAGCAATGGGTGAGTGAACGGACATTTAATTCCTCTGATTGCGCTAGTTCTCTCAAGTTCGAGGACAGCTTGTTCACATCAGGCTAGGTCGCCTGTATTACCACTCTATTCCCTTTTTCATTAGTACCGGTTTCATCTCACTACGGCAAGAAAGCACTACGGGTGCAGCCGCACTGCACACAAGCAGTGAGTAGTTCTAATCGATACTAACATTAGGTTTAGGTTGTATATTTATGTTCCATAATACGCAACATACTATCTCTCCACAGAAACATTTCTAAAACCTGTGGAAGGATTAATATCAGTATCTACATAGGAATACCCCACAGCATAGCATATAACAGCTTCACTTAATAAGTAAGTGTCCACATGTAATATCCCCTACCGTCTATTTGCACTATTGTATTTACATCTACATCATTGATTTTATGATATCCCCTTCTTGTAATGTACTACCACTAGGTTCTACCCCTCTTCCAAAGGAACAAGTGGCTTGTATACTCAATAACTGATTCCTTATCAAGTAAGTCATAGTACTTTTGCTCTTTTCCTGGGTAGCGCAGTGGTACAAACTATCTTTTTACTTTATAACACCAGCTTGAAAAATAATTTAAAAAAATGTTGTTGCCCTACTGAAATGTATGTTCAGCAAATGCACTCAATATTTGGTCGGGGCTCCTTTTGCATCAATTACTGCATAAATGCGGCGTGGTATGGAGGCGATCAGCCTGTGGCACTGCTGAGGTGTTATGGAAGCCCAGGTTGCTTTGAAAGCAGCCTTCAGCTCTGGTGTCTCTCAACTTCCTCTTGACAATACCCCATAGATGTTCTATGGGCTTAAGGTCAGGCGAGTTTGCTGGCCAGTCAAGCACAGTGATACTGTTCTTTTTAAACCAGGTATTGTTACTTTTTGTAGTGTGGACAGGTGCCAAGTCCTGCTGGAGAATGAAATTTCCATCTCCAGAAAGCTTGTCGGAAGAGGGAAGCATGAAGTGCTCTAAAATTTCCTGGTAGATGGCTGCGCTGACTTTGGTCCTGATAAAACACAGTGGACCTACATCAGAAGATGACATGGCTCCCCAAACCATCACTGATTGTGGAAACTTCACACTAGACCTCAAGCAGCTTGGATTGTGGCCTCTTCACTCTTCCTCCAGATTCTGGGACCTTGATTTCCAAATGAAATGCAAAATTTACTTTCATATGAAAACAACACCTTGGACCACTGAGCAACAGTCCAGTTCTTTTTCTCCTTGGCCCAGGTAAGACTCTTCTGGTGTTGTCTATTGGTCATGAGTGGCTTGACACAAGGAATGCGGCACTTGTAGCCCATGTCCTGGATACTTCTTTGTGTGGTGGCTCTTGAAGCAATGACTTCAGCAGCAGTCCACTCCTGTCATGACTCTATATAATATGAGTTTCACTTTTTGTATTGAAGAACTGAAATAAATTAACTTTTTCGATATTCTAATTTTGTGAGAAGCACCTGTAAGTGGATTGATCAGATTTTCAGAAAATTGTGGTTTCACACAAATTCGTACATATTGAGATTTGAGTTGTGGTTCACAAAAAAATAGTCTTCTCCACCATTTCCCACACTTCTGAAGCATCAGAGAGTGGACTAATGTTATTTTGCGTTGCAGCATGGCTTCCACATAATGCCCTGGAGCTATGACATATAGTAGATTATCATACCTTTTACAGTGGGGGTCAGCACCTGAGCCATCACGGATCAGCAGTTTGTACTGCAAAGTCAATTTCCATCTCCAGAGTCACTGAATAAGTCTCACTTTCATGAAGAATGTAAGCTCCTACGATCAGCAGGATCTGTAGACTAGAAAGTAAGCGCTTATAATCAGCAGGATCCTCTCACTCTTCTGTAGATTATAATTAGATTATAATTATTATTATGATTATTATTATTTATTATTATAGTGCCATTTATTCCATGGCACTTTACATAATGTAAGCTGTTATGATCAGCAGGGTCCTCTGAGCTCCTGCTGAAGCCCATAAATTTTCTCACCCACTCTTAATCCCCTTTCATGGCCCTTATAGTGTATGATGCCACCAAAAATACTCTTCCTCCATATGATACCTCCCATGGTTTCCTCCACTCAAATTGCCTCAGTACTCCTCCCACACACAGTATTATGGCCCCACAGCGACACTGGCAAAGTATAATGACCCCACAGTTCCTCCAATGCAGTATAATGTTGCCAGTGCCCCAACACAGTATGATGGCCAATAGTGCCCCCAGACATTATCATACACCTCAGTGCCCCAATACATTATGATGTCCCCACATTGACCCCTAACAAATTATAAATCCTTCTAGATCCTTTCAACACATCATAATGCCCCACAACTCCCAACTCTGTATGATGTTTATAAATTGTCTTTACACAGTATGATGCCCATACTGTCATCCCACCTACAGTATGATGGCCCCACAGCCCCCTGTACATTATAATTACCCCACAGCTCTCCCATGCACAGGATGATGCCCTTCGTGCTTCCTACACAGTATGCAATTTATGTATTATCTTGGTTCCTTCTTTACTTCTGGTATGATGATTTTATTAATGCAGACTACATTTTTAATGATTCTAATGCCTTTGCAATGGCTGAGTGGCAAGGTCTCATTGCACTGCTCAACTCTGTGTTTTCTAGGTAATGTAGTTTCAGATTATCTTCTCAGCCTCCTGCTTGTGATAGTCTTCTCACTTTCAGCTATTGCATGAAGGAGGCTGGGAGAGCTGTGTGAAGCTGCATCTCACAGGATAGTATGGACTTTCAAAATCCAGCAAGAAGTATAAGTAGTGCATAGCTTGGTGTGAATGATGATACCACAGAGATCACTCAGAATCCCATCACTTGTGAAGGATGACACCAGAGATCATGCAGAATCCCACCACTGTCACCACTTGTGAAGGATGACACCAGAGAGATCACGCAGAATCCCTCCAGCACATGTGATGAACCCGCACCTTGCCACCCCGCCTGACGTCACTATTACGTCAATGAGATCACATTATATGGTCTCCTCATTTGCACCAAAGGCCAGCTTGGCACAGTTTTACACACACAGGGGTCCAGGTAAGGACAGGGAGTGAGAAGGTGTTGCCCATGCAGTCAGTGGTGGTGACACCACACTCGCTCACAACCCTGACAGGTTAAGAGGCCCCTTTCACTAGCACCAGTGAAACAGAGTGCTGCCAGCCAGGTAGGACTGCCACCAGTTCCTCGTTACTAGTGATGAGCGAGCACTAAAATGCTCGGGTGCTCGTTGCTCAGGTCGAGCAAATTGGAATACTCGGGTACTCGACCCGAGCAACGAGCCCAATGTAAGTCTATGGGAAACCAGGGTATTTTTACCCCCAGGGGTCCATTTAAGGTCTAAAAAGTCAGAAAATGATGTAAACACTGCAGAAATGACACGGGAACATCATGGGGATCACCCCTGGAAGCCTTTCTGACTCCTAGGTCACAGCTGTAAGCAATGTTGTCTGTTATGATCCTTAGTGGCTGAGGATCACGAATAGACCAGCAAGTGAATAAACTAAGGACAAGCTCTAGGGAGATGGTAACTGGACTGATCGCAAATCTGAACCTATCCAACACATAAACTTATCCAGATATTCACGTAAGATGTCATGCATAAAGGACTGAAAGACTGAAGGAGCATTAGAAAGTCCAAAAGGCATCACCAAGTACTCAAAATGGCCTTCAGGCGTATTAAATGCAGTTTTCCATTCATCACCCTGTTTTATACGCACAAGGTTATACGCACCATGAAGATCTATCTTGGTGAACCAACTAGACCCCCTAATGCGAGCAAACAAATCAGTTAACAATGGCAAAGGATACTGAAATTTGACCGTGATTTTATTCAAAAGGCGATAATCAATACAGGGTCTCAGGGAACCATCCTTTTTAGCCACAAAAAAGAATCCTGCACCAAGAGGGGATGAGGACGGACGAATATGTCCCTTCTCTAAAGACTCCTTTATATAACTCCGCATGGCAGCATGCTCCGGCACAGATAAATTGAAAAGTCGTCCCTTAGGAAACTTACTACCAGGAATCAAATTTATAGCACAATCACAGTCCCTATGAGGAGGTAGAGAATTGAGTTTGGGCTCCTCAAATACATCCTGGTAGTCTGACAAAAACGTAGGGACTTCAGAAGGAGTGGACGAAGCAATTGACACCACAGGAGCGTCACCATGAATTCCCTGACAACCCCAACTTGACACCGACATAGCTTTCCAATCCAGGACTGGATTATGAGTCTGCAACCATGGTAGACCCAACACGACGACATCATGCAAATTATGCAGTACAAGAAAGCGAATCACCTCCTGATGAACAGGAGTCATGCACATGGTCACTTGTGTCCAGTACTGAGGTCTATTCGTAGCCAATGGTGTAGAATCAATTCCCCTTAGTGGAATAGGGAATTTTAAAGGCTCCAAATCAAAACCACAGCGCCTGGCAAATGACCAATCCATCAGACTCAGGGCGGCACCTGAATGTACAAAAGCATTAACCGGGTAAGATGACAGGGAACAAATCAGGGTAACAGACAAAATGAACTTAGGCTGTAAAGTACCAATGGTGACAGATTTATCAACCTTTTTTTGCGCTTAGAGCATGCTGAGATAACATGAGCTGAGTCACCACAGTAAAAGCACAGCCCATTTTGCCGTCTATTATTTTGCCGTTCACTTCTGGTCAGAATTCTGTCACATTGCATAGATTCAGGTGTCTGTTCAGAAGACACCGCCAATTGGTGCACAGGTTTGCGCTCCCGCAAACTCCGATCAATCTGAATGGCCAGAGTCATTGACTCATTCAGACCTGCAGGCGTAGGGAACCCCACCATGACATTCTTAATGGCTTCAGAAAGACCTTCTCTGAAATTTGCAGCCAGGGCACACTCATTCCAATGAGTAAGCACCGACCATTTCTGAAATTTCTGGCAGTACACCTCTGCTTCATCTTGCCCCTGCGAGAGGGCCAATAACGTTTTTTCAGCCTGGTTCTCAAGATTAGGTTTCTCATAGAGCAATCCAAGGGCTAGAAAAAACGCATCTACACTAAACAATGCAGGATCCCCTGGCGTCAATGCGAAGGCCCAATCCTGAGGGTCACCACGCAAAAAGGAAATAATAATCTTAACTTGCTGAACGACATCACCAGAGGAACGAGGTTTCAAAGAAAGAAACAACTTACAATTGTTCCTAAAATTCAGGAACCTAGATCTATCTCCAGAAAACAACTCCGGAATAGGTATTCTAGGCTCTGACATAGGACTGTGAACAACAAAATCCTGAATACTTTGAACCCTAGCAGCAAGATGATCCAGACTGGAAGCCAAGCTCTGGACATCCATGTCAGCAGCTGAACTCAGAGCCACACCAAGATTAAGAGGAGGAGAGAAGCTAGCCACAGCAGCTAGACACACGGCAACAAAAAAAAAAATTCTAAAAGGCTTCTTTTCTCCTGCTTCTGCCATGCAATTAACACTTTATGGGCCGGCTGTACTGTTATGATCCTTAGTGGCTGAGGATCACGAATAGACCAGCAAGTGAATAAACTAAGGACAAGCTCTAGGGAGATGGTAACTGGACTGATCGCAAATCTGAACCTATCCAACACAACTAGAGGTAGCCGGTGAACGTGCCTAAAAAATTCCTAGACGTCTCGAGCCAGCCTGAGGAACTAGCTACCCCTAAAGAGAAAGAAAGAAAGACCTCGCTTGCCTCCAGAGAAATAATCCCCAAAGATATAGAAGCCCCCAACAAATATTAACGGTGAAGTAAGAAGAAGGCACATACGTAGGGATGAAATCAGATTCAGCAAAAGAGGCCCACTAGTACTAGAAAGCAGAAAATAGAGCAGGGGTCTATGCGATCAATAAAAAACCCTTACAAAATATCCATCCTGAGATTTCAAGAACCCACGCACCAACTAATGGTGTGTGGGGAGAAACTCAGTCCACTAGAGCATCCAGCAAGCGAGGGAATCACATTTTAGCAAGCTGGACAAGAAAACATGATAAACACTGCTGATCAAAAAATGAGCAAACAAAACTTAGCTTGTCCTGGATGGACTGGGAGCGAGGTGGTCAGAAGGAATCTGAGAAGCACTGATTACATCGACAGCCGGCAACAAGTGGAAGTAAAACAGAGCTATATAGGAACCTCCCAGAGGATAACGAACCAGCTGATAGCCAAAGACCAGCAGGATAACAAACAAAGCCACCAGGGGGAGCCCAAAGCAAAAGTCACACCATACCACCAGTGACCACAAGAGGGAGCCTGAAAACAGAGTTCACAACAGTTGTCAGAGTTTCACGCCATTTTTACAGGTGCACCATAAATATACAAAAATTAAACCAAAATGGATTTTGCTGACAAATATGTTAAGGTACATCCTTTCCAGGCTAATGACTTGCATATAAGGCAAAATAATTTACCCCAGACCGAAATGTTCCTCCACCACTTGGGGTATGTTCACACGCAGTGTTTTTGATGCGTTTTTCAACTTTCACATTGCTTTCAACCCATATAAATGCATTCACTGGGAAATGTCATTGTAACATTTAACAACCCTAACTGGCCATGTGGTGTGTGACACATAAGGAAATACATGTTGTTTCATTTCTGAAGGAGGGACTCTTAAAGTCATAAAGCCTATTTTTAGAGGGGCATTAGGCGGTATTAATATTCTTAAAGGGCCTTTATTAAACTTATTAAACAGTGGGTCTCCTATGCTGTTATTGCCTATGCAGTAAGTGGCTGGGCTGCCAAGAATTACAACGCACCCCAATACCCCTGTCATGAGAGGTACAGGAGGGCCTCCTGAAAAAAATTTGCATTGAATTCAACGCTTGCCCTGCTATCAAGTCATATGCACCCCAATAAGCCTTTGAACCCAGATACTGGATGGCAGGAAATCCCACTTCACAGTCTTCAGTTGGTCCTGCCATACAGGTTCCTTATGCATTCAATGCAAGGGCCGCCTTTACCAAAATTTGCACGCACCCCAATCCCCCCTTGGAAGAAACATGGAGGAGGGCCTCCTAAACAAAACTGTCCCATTACCAAGGAGCGTTGTCTCCCAGACTCGTACTGCCCATACAAGTGTATGGGCTGACCAATATTTCCCCATGGGGGTAAATTTTAAAAAATTCATGACAAAATAGTGTTTACTGTCTTGAGCTAGGGTAACACACAGCAAAAAATGGATAATGGAAGCCTCAAAAGCATACTTTGTAGCCCACAGATAGATGAGGCATGTCACGGAACTACCACACTGTCAATTTTTTTTGGTTTTAACCAAGATAGTGTGTATAGACCTAGGGTATTAGACAGACCAAAAATTGGAATATATGCATGAAAAAAACTATTTTTAGACCACACATAAAATGGCCGTCAGTTGGAGATAACAGACTGTTTCAATATGTGGCCTGTATTTTTAAAAATTTTCTAACCACAAAATTCTGTATACACCAAAGGTATCAGACCAAAAAATGGAATGTATGTCTGAAAAGACAAGATTTGAAGATCACACATAGACCAGACGTGTGACTGAGATAACAGACTGTTTCAATATGTGTAATGTATTTTTTAAAATTTAAAAAAACACAAAATACTGTATACACCAAGGGTATCAGACCGAAAACTGGAATGTATGGCTGTAAAGCCAAGATTTGAAGACCACACATAGACCAGATGTGTGACTGAGATAACAGAGTGTTTCAATATGTGGGATGTATTTTATTAAATTTAAAAAAACACAAAATACTGTATACACCGAGGGTATCAGAGCAAAAAATGGAATGTATGTCTGAAAAGGCAAGATTTGAAGACCACTGATAGACCAGACGTGTGACTGAGATAACAGACTGTTTCAATATGTGGGATGTATTTTTAAAAATTTTAAAAACCACAAAATACTGTATACACCAATGGTAGCAGTCTAGCAGACCAAAAAATGCAATACATGCCTGCAAAGGAAGGATTTGGACACCACAGATACACTGTGCGTCTGACAGAGATAACAGAGTGATCAAAATGTGTTCTTTGGCTTTTTTGGCCCATCAAAAATGTGTCCATAAGTAGGCTATGACAGTAAAATAAAATATTTGGAGTACTAAAACTGTCTAAACATTTCCCCATGAGGGGTACATTTTAAAAAAATCTTTTATGGGCATCATAGGTACCCTTTCCAAAAATTGGACTGGCTGTAGCAGTACAAAACCCATTAACTATGGTGATCTAGTGGCGGCAAATGATGATATCTTGAGGAAGGCATTCTTAAAAACTAGGCCCAATTTTAAGGAACGAGTCTCCTAGATTTGTAATGCACATACAGTAATAGCATGGGCTGACAAATATTTCCCCATGGGGGTTACATTTTTAAAAAATTTTTTATGGCCATCATAGACAACCATGGCAAAAATTGGACTGGCTGTAGCAGCACAAATCCAGTTAATCCTGGTGATCTAGTGTTGGCGAATGAGGAAACATAAGATAAATCATACTGAAATAAAAGAAATACATAAAAATGTGACTCCTCCTATGAAAGAAAATAACAAAAGGGAGGGGCGAACACAGGTTCATAAATATGAAGCCAGAATATGTCCAACGAGATGTGTTTGTCCCTAGCAACAGCTCAGAGACAGGGCTATAAATAAAAGTATAATATAAAAGTCTTTTATGTATTTATATATAGTATTTTATATAATTTTCTTTTGTAGAGTTATACATTACCTCATTAGAGGACTGTCCAGAGCTATGTAAAATGCAAAATATAATAATAAATGGGAAGATACGTACATCTCCTTTTTACGAAATTTTTCCCTGGGAGAGTAACATTTGTTTTGGTTTCAAATTGGTAACGGCCATCATATAGACATTTTTGCCAAAAATTGCACTGGTATATCAGCACAGAAGACATTAAACCTGGTGATCTAGTGGTGGAGAATGAGGAAACATTGATGAAGGCCTTATTAAAAACTAGGCCTAATCTAAAGGAGCGTGTCTCTTAAACTTGTAATGCCCATACATGAAGTGCATGGGCTGACAAACATTTTCCCATGGGGGTTACATGGGGGTTACAGTTTTAAAAAATTATTTATGGGTATCATATACACCCTTGCCCAAAAATTGAATGGCTGTAGCAACATACAACATGTTCACCATGGTGATCTAGTGGTGGAGAATGAGGAAACATTGATGAAGACCTCATTAAAAACTAGGCACAATAAACACTAGTGCTTGGTTTGTGGACGAAGTAAAAGATGAGCAGACGAGCAAGATCCCGGGCCCGCGGCTGAGCTCATGTGCAGAACAGGCCCCACAAAGACCATCTGGACAGGTACAGCAGCCCCAAGGACCTCGGCCAGCAGTCAGATCTCAGCAGCCAGCGCCTGAGCCACTCCTCATGTGGCTGTCAGAGGTTCCAGGTCGCCTGGTGCAAGGAGCTGATCGGACAGATCATCCTCACCAAGTACAACACTAAAGCCTACCGTATAGACGAGATCGCCTGGAACATGACTACAGCGTCCACCTTCAAGAAGGCAGACGGAAGCGAGATCAGCTTTGTGGACTACTATAAGAACCAATACAATGAACAAGTGAAAGACGTGATCCAGCCGCTAATCGTGAACATCCCCCGGAGGCCCAAGCCGGAAGCCACAGACGGAGCTATAGTACTGATGCCAGAGTTCTGTAGCCTAACAGGTCTGACTGACAGAATGAGAAACGAGTTCAACGTCATGAAAGACCTGACCGTTCACACCCGCTTACCACTAGAACAGAGGGAGCGGCAAGTTGGGAAGTTTATGAACTACATACACAAAGATGAGAGCGTTCAGAAAGAGCTATGTGACTGGGGGCTGAAATTCGATACCGAACTCCCACAGTTCGACGGGAGAATCGCACCTCCGGAAAAAAATCCTGCAAAATGACAAATCTGCTGAACATAATCCAAAGTTTGCTGATTGGTTGTGAGAGCTGAGGGGTCCCGTCCTGATCAGCACCTGAGATATGAATAATTGGTTGCTCTTTTACACCCCGAGAAATTAGGACGGGGCGAACGCTCTTCTGCAGAACATGTTCAAGATCACACAGCAAATGCGCATCAAGATGAACCGGGCGGTGTTGGTTTAAGTCGAAGACACAATGGGAGGATATTTACAGGCCTTCCAGCAAAAATATTACGGACCACACCAAGACGGTCATCTGTATCCTGTCCAGCATTAATAAGATGAAGTACGATGCCATCTAGAAGCAACTGTGCATGGATTTGCCCATCCCCAGTCAGGGCGTCGTCGCCAGGACCTTGAGCAAACCCCAGACTGTCTTCTCCGTCTGCACCAAAATCACCTTACAGATAAACTGCAAGTTAGGAGGAGAGCTGTGGACCATGGAGATGCCGCTGGAAAAAACGATAATCATTGGGATTGATTGCTATCACGACACCCTGCAGGGGAGGAGATCTATTGCTGGTTGTGTTGCGAGCACGAATAAGCAAATGACTCATTGGTTTTCCCAATGCGTCAAGTGCATGGGCTGAGAAACATTTCCCCATGGGGGGTACCTTTTTAAAAAAAAAATTATGGACATCATAGACAGGCTTGGAAAAAATTGGACTGCCTGTAGCAGAACAGAACACCTTAACCCTGGTGATCTAGTGTCAGAGAATGAGGAGACATAATGATAAATAATACTGAAATCAAATAAGAAAAAATGATAACCATCTCTGAAAGAAAATAACAAAAGGGAGGGGCAAACACAGGTTCACAGATTTGAAGACAGAATGTGTCCAGCGAGATATGTTTGTCCCTAGCAACAGCTCAGAGACAGGGATATAAATAAAAATATAATACAGTGCCTTGCGAAAGTATTCGGCTCCCTGGAACTTTTCAACCTTTTCCCACATATCATGCTTTAAACATAAAGATACCAAATGTTAATTTTTGGTGAAGAATCAACAACAAGTGGAACACAATTGTGAAGTTGAATGAAATTTATTGGTTATTTTACTTTTTTTGGGAAATTCAAAAACTGAAAAGTGGGTCATGCAATATTATTCGGCCCCTTTACTTTCAGTGCAGCAAACTCACTCCAGAAGTTCACTGTGGATCACTGAATGATCCAATGTTGTCCTAAATGCCTAATTATGATAAATATAATCCACCTGTGTGTAGTCAAGTCTCAGTATAAATGCACCTGCTCTGTGATAGTCTCAGGGTTCTGTTTGAAGCATCATGAAGACCATTGAACACAATAGGATGGTCCGTGATACTGTTGTGGAGAAGTTTAAAGCCGGATTTGGATACAAAATGATTTCCAAAACTTTAAACATCCCAAGGAGCACTGTGCAAGCGATCATATTGAAATGGAAGAAGTATCATACCACTGTAAATCTACCAAGACCCGGCCCTCCCTCTAAACTTTCATCTCAAACAAGGAGAAGACTGATCAGAGATGCAGCCAAGAGGCCCATGATCACTCTGGATGAACTAGAGAGATCTACAGCTGAGGTGGGACAGTCTGTCCATAGGACAGCAATCAGTCGTACACTGCACAAATCTGGCCTTTATGGAAGAGAGGCAAGAAGAAAGTCATTTCTCAAAGATATCCATAAAAAGTGTTGTTTAAAGTTTGCAACAATCCACCTGGGAGACACACCAAACATGTGGAAGAAGGTGCTCTGGTCAGATGAAACCAAAATTGAACTTTTTGGCAACAATGCCAAACAATATGTTTGGCGTAAAGGCAACACAGCTCATCACCCTGAACACACCATCCCCACTGTCAAACATGGTGGCGGCAGCATCATGGTTTGGGCCTGCTTTTCTTCAGCAGGGACAGGGAAGATGGTTAAAATTGATGGGAAGATGGATGGAGCCAAATACAGGACCATTCTTGAAGAAAACCTGTTGGAGTCTGCAAAAGACCTGAGACTGGGATGGAGATTTGTCTTCCAACAAGACAATGATCCCAAACATAAAGGAAAATCTACAATGGAATGGTTCACAAATAAATGTATCCAGGAGTTTGAAAGTCAAAGTCCAGACCTCAATCCAAACAAGAATCTGTGGAAAGAGCTGAAAACTGCTGTTCACAAATGACCTTCATCAAACCTCACTGAGCTCGAGCTGTTTGCCAAGGAAGAATGGGCAAGAATTTCATTCTCTCGATGTACAAAACTGATAGAGACATACCCCAAGCGACTTGCAGCTGTAATCGCAGCAAAAGGTAGTGCAACAAAGTATTAAGTTAAAGGGGCCGAATAATATTGCACTCCGCACTTTTCAGTTTTTGAATTTCCACAAAAATGTTAAATAACCAATAAATTTCGTTCAACTTCACAATTGTGTTCCACTTGTTGTTGATTCTTCACCAAAAATGTACATTTGGTATCTTTATATTTGAAGCATGATATGTGGGAAAAGGTTGAAAAGTTCCAGGGAGCCGAATACTTTCGCAAGACACTGTATAATAGTATTTCAATATTTTTCTATTGTAGAGGTATACAATATCTCATTAGCGGATGGTCCAGAGATAAATGGAAAATATACAAATAAATGGGAAGAATATACGCACATCTCATTTTTACGACATTTCCCCTTGGGGGACTAACATTTGATTTGGTTTCAAATGGGTAACGGGTATCATAAAAACACCCTTGCACAAAAATGGAATGGCTGTAGCAGCATACAACAAGTTCCCCATGGTGTTCTAGTTACAGAGAATGATGAGATGTGGAGGAAGGCCTCATTGATCTAATGGTGGAGAATGAGGATATATTGCTGAAGGCCTCATTAAAAACTAGGCCCATTATAAAGGCGTGTGTCTCCTAGACTTGTAATACCCATACACACAGTGCATGTGCTGACAAACATTTGCCCAAGGGGGATGCATTTTTAAAAAATATGCTATGGGCATCATAGACACCCTTGCCAAAAATTGGACTGCCTATAGCAGCACAGAACACGTTAAGCGTGGTGATGTAGTGGTGGAGAATGAGGAGACATTGCTGAAGGCCTCATTAAAAACTAGGTCCAATGTAAAGGAGTATGTCTCCTAGACTTGTAATGCCCATACACACAGTGCATGGGCTGACAAACATTTCCCCAAGGGGGTGTGATGCAGTGACCCCTGTTACAGCTAGGGGGCGCTGTGCGTGCTCCACGGGATAAGCATGGAGGCGTATCTGTGGTTATAATGATAGTGAAACAGTGACTGGTAGAGTTGTAAATGGCCGATGTGTGTTGCAGAGGGAGTCTGCGTTGTAAGTCTGATGTAATGTTGTTGTTCTGGGACCTGTAGTCCCACAAATGTTTGTATTGTTATGAAGGGAGGCTTATTGGGCTAGTTCAAGAGCTGGGCCTGTTGGACTAGCCACACACAACTCCCATCTATGGGAGTGGTTACAACTACATAATGTGATCATGGTGTGGTCACATGGTGGTGTAGTTGTCTCTGTAATGGAGACTGTGTGAGATCCTGGATGGCTTGTGTGTTGGTAGGTCCTAAGTGTGGACTGGATCTCTGAATAGCGCACTGTGAGGCTGTGGATCTGAATACCTGTGTGTTGGAAGATTCTGGGAGTAGGATTCGATCCCTGTTAAGCGCACTGAGAGACTTGTGTGTTGGACAGTCCCAGGTGGGGACGTATGTCCTGAATAGTGCACTGAGTGGCCTGTGTTGGAAGTCCCGGGAGTAGGCCTCCTGATTAGCGCAACCTGTGTTGGAAGTCCTGGGAGTAGGATTCCTGAAGAGCACATGGGAAGGAGTGGATGCAGAGTCTGCAACGACACTGCACTGGGGGAGCTACAGTCCGTCTGAGGATCTGGACTGTCAGGTGGCCTAGTGAGCAAGGCATTGTCCGGGATGGTGATCCCAGGTAGGCAGCTTCCCTGAGAGAGAGAGGACTGACAGAAGTCAGCGTCTGGAGTGGGAGCTGCTGGAAGGTAACCAAGAGTATGGGGAACTGTGTGCACTGACAGGGGGTCAGTAATGAACTGTGTGGTCTCCCACGGTAAGTGGACAAAGTGAGGTCCAGAGTGATTAGAGACTACGAATCAATGTTGTGTGCGCTATATGACATGGACATTGATACGGCTACGATTTTTCCAACACAGATACACCAGGCCTCAGTCTGACAAAACAGACTGTATACATTTTTTGGGGCTTTTGGTGAATTTAAAAAAATAAAAAAAAAAAGTAGAACAAGGCTAGCACACAGAACTATGCTACGTATGCCTGCGAAACTACAATTTTTCCACCACAGATAGACCAGGCCACAGCCACAGATAACAGACTGTATAATTTTTTTTTCTGTTGTATGTGAAATTTGGAAAAAAAAAAAATGAGTACAACAAGGCTAGCAGACAGAACTATGCAACTTATGCCTGTGAAGCTACGATTTTTCCACCACAGATACACCAGGCCTAAGCCTGACATGTATAAACTGTATAAATTTTTTTGGTTTTTTTTGGTGAATTAAAAAAAAAAAAAAAAAAAGAGTAGAACAAGGCTAGCACACAGAAATATGCTAGGTATGCCTGCGAAACTACAATTTTTCCAACACAGATACACCAGGCCTCAGTCTGACTTAACAGACTGTAAACATTTTTTGGGGGGTTTTAATGAATTTAAAAAAAAAAAAAAAGTCTAGCAGACAGAACTATGAAACTTATGCCTGAGAAGCTACGATTTTTCCACCACAGATATGGAGCGCCCCCACTGCCGCAGGGCCGAGGGGCACCCGGTACCGGGGTTCTGGGGTTGTCATGGTGGCTAGACCCGGCCCGTGACCCTGCTGAGGGGCGTCCAATGAAGGTGGAGAGTAATGCTGTTGTGGTGTGGTGCCGGTCACAGTAAATAACGAGGACACCAGGTTGCAGTCTCTTTACCTCTTTACTGAAGGCTTCAGGATCCTCAGTCCGGAATACGGTTAACCGGGCTGCGGGAGTCCAGCCGGTCCGATGGCACCTCCAGAGTTCCCTTTGCAGGTGGAAATCTGTGCCTACCTTCTAGCGCTTGTGTGTTGTAGTCCTTCCCTGCTGTGCTTACGGGATAGTCCTCACAACTGTTGTGTCTGTTTCTGAAGTTCCCTCACAACTCGATTATGATGTTCTTCTTCATCCCCCCAGATGATATGGCTAGGACGCACCCGTATGACGGGTAGGCTCGGAGGTCTTCCGGGACCCTAGAGTCGCCTGTTGTGAATTCCGTTCTGGAGCTCCTTCCTGTGGTTGCTAATGGTATTTTTGTGAGTTCTGCCCTTGGGCTCACTCTGGTGGTTTCGAGTGGAACTGCTGCTCCTTTGGGTAGCTCTGGCAGCTGCCTTCACTAATCGCCTTGCCTGGGTTTGTTATTTAAACCTGCTCTGGGCTTTAGTTCATGCCAGCTGTCAATGTCCTTGGCTTGGATTTGGTTCTCTCCTTGGATTTCTCATATGGCCTGTCCTTGTCAGCAAAAGATAAGTTTTTGCTAGTCCTTGTTTGTCCATTTGCTTGGACTCTATTGCTCTGCAAATATGTCTCTTTTTGTCCAGCTTGTCACTATGTCATATTCAGGCTAGCTGGAAGCTCTGGGAAAGCAGATTTGCCCCTCCACACCGTGAGTCGGTGTGGAGTTCATTTTTTTGTAAACTCTGCGTGGATTTTGTAGTTTTTAATACTGACCGCACAGTATCCTTTTCTCTCTGTCTATCAAGTTTAGTATTGGCCTCCTTTGCTGAAATCTGATTTCATTTCTGTGTACGTCATTTCCCTCTTCACTCACAGCCAATATTTGTGGGGGGCTATTTTCCTTTTGGGGTTTTCTCTGAGGCAAGATAGCTTTCTATTTCCTTCTTTAGGGGTAGTTAGTTCTTAGGCTGTGAAGAGGTGTCTAGGGAGAGTTAGGAACATCCCACGGCTATTACTAGTGTTGTTGTTAGGATTAGGGACTGCGGTCAGTAGAGATACCACCTTCTCAGAGCTCGTCCCATGTTGCATTTTAGCCACCAGGTCATATCAGTGTGTCCTCTTAACCACCAGGTCATAACAGTACAGCTGGCCCACAATGTGTTAAATGCATCTCAAAAGAGGGAAAAGAAAGTTCTGAGCCATTTTTTTTTCCTTTGCAGCTTGTTTTGCCTTTTTTTTCCCCTTAATCTCTGGGTGGTTCAGGATTTTGGTGCTGATATGGAGGTTCAGGGTCTGTCCTTGCACGTGGATCAACTCGCTGCAAGGGTACAGAGTATCCAAGTTTATGTTGTCCAGACTCCGGTATTAGAGCCTAGAATTCCTATTCCTGATTTGTTTTCTGGGGATAGATCTAAATTTTTGAATTTTAAAAATAATTGCAGATTGTTTTTTGCTCTGAGACCCCGTTCCTCTGGTGACCCCATTCAGCAGGTGAAGATTATTATTTCTTTGCTGCGTGGCGACCCGCAGGACTGGGCATTCTCCCTTGAGCCAGGAAATCCTGCATTGCTTAATATTGACGCATTTTTTCAAGCGCTCGGATTGCTGTATGACGAGCCTAATTCTGTGGATCAGGCAGAAAAAACTTTGCTGGCTCTGTGTCAGGGTCAGGAAGCAGCAGAAGTATACTGCCAGAAATTTAGAAAGTGGTCTGTGCTCACAAAATGGAATGAGTATGCCCTGGCAGCGATTTTTAGAAAGGGTCTTTCTGAAGCCCTTAAAGATGTTATGGTGGGGTTTCCTAGGCCTGCTGGTCTGAATGAGTCAATGTCTTTGGCCATTCAGATTGATCGGCGCTTGCGCGAGCGCAATGTGGTGCACCATATGGCAGTGTCTTCTGAGCAGAGTCCGGAGCCTATGCAATGTGATAGGATTTTGACTAGAGCAGAAAGGCAAAAATTCAGACGTCAGAATGGCCTGTGTTTTTACTGTGGTGATTCTGCTCATGCTATTTCTGATTGTCCTAAGCGTACTAAGAGGGTCCCTAGGTCTGTTACCATTAGTACTGTACAGCCTAAATTTCTCTTGTCTGTTACCCTGATTTGCTCATTGTCGTCCTTTTCTGTTATGGCATTTGTGGACTCCGGCGCTGCCCTGAACTTAATGGACTTAGAATTTGCCAAGCGCTGTGGTTTTTCCTTGGAGCCTTTGCAGAGTCCTATTCCCTTAAGGGGGATTGATGCTACGCCATTGGCCAAGAATAAACCTCAGTACTGGACACAGTTAACCATGTACATGGCTCCAGCACATCAGGAAAATATTCGCTTTTTGGTGTTGCATAATTTGCATGATGTTGTTGTGCTGGGTTTTCCATGGTCACAGGTACATAATCCAGTGCTGGATTGGAGATCTATGTCTGTAACTGGTTGGGGTTGTCAGGGGATACATAGTGATATTCCTTTGATGTCCATTTCCTCGTCCCCTTCTTCTGAAGTTCCTGAGTTTTTGTCGGATTTCCAGGATATATTTGATGAGCCCAAGTCCAGTTCCCTGCCTCCTCATAGGGACTGCGATTGTGCCATTAATTTGATTCCTGGCTGTAAGTTCCCTAAGGGCCGACTTTTCTATCTGTCTGTGCCAGAGCATGCCGCTATGCGGAGTTATGTAAAGGAGTCCTTGGAGAAGGGGCATATTCGCCCGTCTTCGTCACCATTGGGAGCGGGATTTTTTTTTGTTGCCAAGAAGGATGGCTCCTTGAGACCCTGTATAGATTATCGCCTTCTCAATAAGATCACTGTCAAGTTCCAGTACCCTTTACCTTTACTTTCTGATTTGTTTGCTCGGATTAAGGGTGCCAGTTGGTTTACTAAAATCGACCTTCGAGGGGCATATAATCTCATGCATATTAAACAAGGTGATGAATGGAAAACAGCATTTAATACGCCCGAAGGCCATTTTGAATATCTTGTGATGCCATTCGGGCTTTCTAATGCTCCATCGGTATTTCAGTCCTTTATGCATGATATCTTCCGGAATTATCTGGATAAATTCATGATTGTGTATTTGGACGATATTTTGGTTTTCTCTGATGATTGGGAGTCTCATGTGAGGCAGGTTAGGATGGTATTTCAGGTCCTTCGTGCTAATGCGTTGTTTGTGAAGGGGTCTAAGTGCCTCTTTGGAGTTCAGAAGGTTTCTTTTTTGGGTTTCATTTTTTCTCCCTCGGCTATTGAAATGGACCCTGTTAAAGTCCAGGCCATTCATGATTGGACTCAACCTACATCTGTAAAGAGCCTTCAGAAATTTTTGGGCTTTGCCAATTTTTATCGCCGCTTTATTGCTAATTTTTCTAGTGTGGTGAAGCCTCTGACCGATTTGACGAGGAAGGACGCTGATGTGATGAATTGGTCCTCTGCGGCTGTTGAGGCCTTTCAGGAGCTTAAACGTCGTTTTACTTCTGCCCCTGTGTTGCGTCAGCCAGATGTTTCTCTCCCTTTTCAGGTTGAGGTTGATGCTTCTGAGATTGGGGCAGGGGCCGTTTTGTCTCAGAGAAATTCTGATGGCTCTTTGATGAAACCGTGTGCTTTCTTCTCCAGAAAGTTTTCGCCTGCTGAGCGTAATTATGATGTCGGCAATCGGGAGTTGTTGGCTATGAAGTGGGCATTTGAGGAGTGGCGACATTGGCTTGAGGGAGCCAAGCGTCGCGTGGTGGTCTTGACTGATCATAAGAATCTGATTTACCTCAAGTCTGCTAAGCGGTTGAATCCTAGACAGGCTCGGTGGTCTCTGTTTTTCTCACGTTTTGATTTTGTGGTCTCGTATATTCCGGGATCTAAGAATGTGAAGGCTGATGCCCTTCCTAGGAGTTTTTTGCCTGATTCTCTGGGAGTTCTTGAGCCGGCTGGGATCCTCAAGGAGGGGGTGTGTTGTGAAATTGGATTTTGGGCTCCCCCGGTGGCCACTGGTGGAATTGAACTTGTGTGCATCATCCCCTCTGTTCACCTGTTCCCATCAGGATGTGGGAGTCGCTATTTAACCTTGCTCCTCTGTCACTTCCATGCCGGTCAACATTGTAATCAGAAGCCTTTCTGTGCATGTTCCTGCTACCAGACAACTTCCAGCTAAGTCGGACTTTTGTCCTTGTTTGTTTTTTGCATTTTGTTCCAGTTCACAGCTGCAGTTTCGTTTCTGTGTCTGGAAAGCTCTTGTGATCTGAAATTGCCACTCTGATGTTATGAGTTAATACTAGAGTCTTAAAGTAATTTCAGGATGGTGTTTTGATAGGGTTTTCAGCTGACCATGAAAGTACCCTTTCTGTCTTCCTGCTATCTAGTAAGCGGACCTCGATTTTGCTAAACCTATTTTCATACTACGTTTGTCATTTTCATCTAAAATCACCGCCAATATATGTGGGGGCCTCTGTCTGCCTTTCGGGGAAATTTCTCTAGAGGTGAGCCAGGACTGTATTTTCCTCTGCCAGGATTAGTTAGTCCTCCGGCTGGCGCTGAGCGTCTAGGGATAAAACGCAGGCACGCTACCCGGCTACTGTTAGTTGTGCGGCAGGTTTAGTTCATGGTCAGTTTAAGTTTCCATCCTTCCAAGAGCTAGTTCTTATGTATGCTGGGCTATGTTCTCTTGCCATTGAGAACCATAACAGTTTGACCGGCCCACAAAGGGTTAAATTAATTGGCAGAGAAAGGAGAGAAAAAAGAAGTCTGCTGAAATTTTTTTTTTTTTTTTCCTTCAGTTCTGAGTGTGCTTTCAATTGAATCACTTGCAAGTCTGCCTATATTGCAGCCTTCCTCTCTCTCTCTCCTTCTAATCCTGGAATGGCTCTGTGTTCACCTGTTTAAAATGGATATTCAGAGTTTAGCTGCAGGTTTGAATAATCTCACCACGAAAGTTCAAAATTTACAAGATTTTGTTGTTCATTTTCCTATATCTGAACCTAGAATTCCTTTGCCTGAATTTTTCTCGGGGAATAGATCTTGCTTTCAAAATTTCAAAAATAATTGCAAGTTGTTTTTGTCCCTGAAATCTCGCTCTGCTGGAGATCCTGCACAGCAGGTCAGGATTGTGATTTCCTTGCTCCGGGGCGACCCTCAAGATTGGGCTTTTGCATTGGCTCTAGGGGATCCTGCGTTGCTCAATGTGGATGCGTTTTTTCTGGCCTTGGGGTTGCTTTATGAGGAACCTCATTTAGAGCTTCAGGCGGAAAAAGCCTTGATGTCCCTATCTCAGGGGCAAGATGAAGTTGAAATATACTGCCAAAAATTCCGTAAATGGTCTGTGCTTACTCAGTGGAATGAGTGCGCCCTGGCGGCGAATTTCAGAGAGGGTCTCTCTGATGCCATTAAGGATGTTATGGTGGGGTTCCCTGTGCCTGCGGGTCTGAATGAGTCCATGACAATGGCTATCCAGATCGATAGACGTCTGCGGGAGCGCAAACCTGTGCACCATTTGGCGGTGTCTACTGAGAAGACGCCAGAGAATATGCAATGTGATAGAATTCTGTCCAGAAGCGAACGGCAGAATTTTAGACGAAAAAATGGGTTGTGCTTTTATTGTGGTGATTCAACTCATGTTATATCAGCATGCTCTAAGCGTACTAAGAAGCTTGATAAGTCAGTTTCAATTGGCACTTTTCAGTCTAAGTTTATTCTATCTGTGACCCTGATTTGTTCTTTATCATCTATTACCGCGGATGCCTATGTCGATTCTGGCGCCGCTTTGAGTCTTATGGATTGGTCCTTTGCCAAACGCTGTGGGTATGATTTGGAGCCTCTTGAAACTCCTATACCTCTGAAGGGGATTGACTCCACCCCATTGGCTAGTAATAAACCACAATACTGGACACAAGTAACTATGCGAATTAATCCGGATCATCAGGAGATTATTCGCTTTCTTGTGCTGTATAATCTACATGATGTGTTGGTGCTTGGATTGCCATGGCTGCAATCTCATAACCCAGTCCTCGACTGGAAAGCTATGTCTGTGTTAAGCTGGGGATGTAAGGGGATGCATGGGGACGTACCTTTGGTTTCCATTTCGTCATCTATTCCCTCTGAGATTCCTGAATTCTTGTCTGACTATCGTGACGTTTTTGAAGAACCTAAGCTTGGTTCATTACCTCCGCACCGGGAGTGCGATTGTGCCATAGATTTGATTCCGGGTAGTAAATACCCTAAGGGTCGTTTATTTAATCTGTCTGTGCCTGAACATGCTGCTATGCGAGAATATATAAAGGAGTCCTTGGAAAAGGGACATATTCGTCCTTCGTCATCTCCCTTAGGAGCCGGTTTTTTCTTTGTGTCTAAGAAAGATGGCTCTTTGAGGCCGTGTATTGATTATCGGCTTTTGAATAAAATCACGGTTAAATATCAATATCCGTTGCCACTGCTGACTGATTTGTTTGCTCGCATAAAGGGGGCCAAGTGGTTCTCTAAGATAGATCTCCGTGGGGCGTATAATTTGGTGCGAATTAAGCAGGGGGATGAGTGGAAAACCGCATTTAATACGCCCGAGGGCCACTTTGAGTATTTGGTGATGCCTTTTGGCCTTTCAAATGCCCCTTCAGTCTTTCAGTCCTTTATGCATGACATTTTCCGTGATTATTTGGATAAATTTATGATCGTGTATCTGGATGATATTCTGATTTTTTCGGATGACTGGGACTCTCATGTCCAGCAGGTCAGGAGGGTTTTTCAGGTTTTGCGGTCTAATTCCTTGTGTGTGAAGGGTTCTAAGTGCGTTTTTGGGGTTCAAAAGATTTCCTTCTTGGGATACATTTTTTCCCCCTCTTCCATCGAGATGGATCCTGTCAAGGTTCAGGCTATTTGTGATTGGACGCAACCCTCTTCTCTTAAGAGTCTTCAGAAATTTTTGGGCTTTGCTAACTTTTATCGTCGATTTATTGCTGGTTTTTCTGATGTTGTTAAACCATTGACTGATTTGACTAAGAAGGGTGCTGATGTTGCTGATTGGTCCCCTGCTGCTGCGGAGGCCTTTCGGGAGCTTAAGCGCCGCTTTTCTTCCGCCCCTGTGTTGCGTCAGCCTGATGTTGCTCTTCCTTTTCAGGTTGAGGTCGACGCTTCTGAAATCGGAGCTGGGGCGGTTTTGTCGCAAAGAAGTTCCGACTGCTCCGTGATGAAACCTTGTGCTTTTTTTTCTCGTAAATTTTCGCCCGCCGAGCGGAATTATGATATTGGGAATCGGGAGCTTTTGGCCATGAAGTGGGCTTTTGAGGAGTGGCGTCATTGGCTTGAGGGGGCTAGACATCAGGTGGTGGTATTGACAGACCACAAAAATTTAATTTATCTTGAGTCCGCCAGACGCCTGAATCCTAGACAGGCGCGCTGGTCGTTGTTTTTCTCTCGGTTTAATTTTGTGGTGTCATACCTACCGGGTTCTAAGAATGTTAAGGCGGATGCCCTTTCTAGGAGTTTTGAGCCTGACTCCCCTGGTAATTCTGAACCTACAGGTATCCTTAAGGATGGAGTGATATTGTCTGCCGTTTCTCCAGACCTGCGGCGGGCCTTGCAGGAGTTTCAGGCGGATAGACCTGATCGTTGCCCACCTGGTAGACTGTTTGTTCCTGATGATTGGACCAGTAAAGTCATTTCTGAGGTTCATTCTTCTGCGTTGGCAGGTCATCCTGGAATCTTTGGTACCAGGGATTTGGTGGCAAGGTCCTTCTGGTGGCCTTCCCTGTCACGAGATGTACGAGGCTTTGTGCAGTCTTGTGACGTTTGTGCTCGGGCCAAGCCTTGTTGTTCTCGGGCTAGTGGATTGTTGTTGCCCTTGCCTATCCCGAAGAGGCCTTGGACGCACATCTCGATGGATTTTATTTCGGATCTTCCTGTTTCTCAGAAGATGTCTGTCATCTGGGTGGTGTGTGACCGTTTCTCTAAGATGGTCCATTTGGTTCCCCTGCCTAAGTTGCCTTCTTCTTCCGAGTTGGTTCCTCTGTTTTTTCAAAATGTGGTTCGTTTGTATGGTATTCCGGAGAATATCGTTTCTGACAGAGGAACCCAATTCGTGTCTAGATTTTGGCGGGCATTCTGTGCTAGGATGGGCATAGATTTGTCTTTCTCGTCTGCTTTCCATCCTCAGACTAATGGCCAGACCGAGCGGACGAATCAGACTTTGGAGACATATTTGAGGTGTTTTGTGTCTGCAGATCAGGATGATTGGGTTGCTTTTTTGCCTTTAGCGGAGTTTGCCCTCAATAATTGGGCCAGCTCTGCCACCTTGGTGTCTCCTTTTTTCTGTAATTCGGGGTTTCATCCTCGATTTTCCTCCGGTCAGGTGGAATCTTCGGATTGTCCTGGAGTGGATGCTGTGGTGGAGAGGTTGCATCAGATTTGGGGGCAGGTGGTGGACAATTTGAAGTTGTCCCAGGAGAAGACTCAGCTTTTTGCCAACCGCCGGCGTCGGGTTGGTCCTCGGCTTTGTGTCGGGGACTTGGTGTGGTTGTCTTCTCGTTTTGTCCCTATGAGGGTTTCTTCTCCTAAGTTTAAGCCTCGGTTCATCGGCCCGTACAAGATATTGGAGATTCTTAACCCTGTGTCCTTCTGTTTGGACCTCCCTGCATCTTTTTCTATTCATAATGTTTTTCATCGGTCATTGTTGCGCAGGTATGAGGTACCGGTTGTGCCTTCCGTTGAGCCTCCTGCTCCGGTGTTGGTTGAGGGCGAGTTGGAGTACGTTGTGGAAAAAATCTTGGACTCCCGTGTTTCCAGACGGAAACTCCAGTATCTGGTCAAATGGAAGGGATACGGTCAGGAGGATAATTCTTGGGTGACTGCCTCTGATGTTCATGCCTCCGATCTGGTCCGTGCCTTTCATAGGGCTCATCCTGATCGCCCTGGTGGTTCTGGTGAGGGTTCGGTGCCCCCTCCTTGATGGGGGGGTACTGTTGTGAAATTGGATTTTGGGCTCCCCCGGTGGCCACTGGTGGAATTGAACTTGTGTGCATCATCCCCTCTGTTCACCTGTTCCCATCAGGATGTGGGATTCGCTATTTAACCTTGCTCCTCTGTCACTTCCATGCCGGTCAACATTGTAATCAGAAGCCTTTCTGTGCATGTTCCTGCTACCAGACAACTTCCAGCTAAGTCGGACTTTTGTCCTTGTTTGTTTTTTGCATTTTGTTCCAGTTCACAGCTGCAGTTTCGTTTCTGTGTCTGGAAAGCTCTTGTGATCTGAAATTGCCACTCTGATGTTATGAGTTAATACTAGAGTCTTAAAGTTATTTCAGGATGGTGTTTTGATAGGGTTTTCAGCTGACCATGAAAGTACCCTTTCTGTCTTCCTGCTATCTAGTAAGCGGACCTCGATTTTGTTAAACCTATTTTCATACTACGTTTGTCATTTTCATCTAAAATCACCGCCAATATATGTGGGGGCCTCTGTCTGCCTTTCGGGGAAATTTCTCTAGAGGTGAGCCAGGACTGTATTTTCCTCTGCCAGGATTAGTTAGTCCTCCGGCTGGCGCTGAGCGTCTAGGGATAAAACGCAGGCACGCTACCCGGCTACTGTTAGTTGTGCGGCAGGTTTAGTTCATGGTCAGTTTAAGTTTCCATCCTTCCAAGAGCTAGTTCTTATGTATGCTGGGCTATGTTCTCTTGCCATTGAGAACCATAACAGGGGTGATTCTTTCTGCCATCTCCCCTGATTTGCGGCGGGTACTTCAGGAGTTTCAGGCTGATAAACCTGACCGCTGTCCTGTGGGGAAACTGTTTGTTCCTGATAGATGGACTAGCAGGGTGATTTCTGAGGTTCATTGTTCGGTGTTGGCTGGTCACCCTGGGATTTTCGGTACCAGAGATTTGGTGGCTAGGTCCTTTTGGTGGCCTTCCTTGTCACGGGATGTGCGTTCATTTGTGCAGTCCTGTGGGACCTGTGCTCGGGCTAATCCTTGCTGTTCCCGTGCCAGTGGGTTGCTTTTGCCTTTGCCTATTCCTGAGAGGCCCTGGACGCATATTTCCATGGATTTTATTTCTGATCTTCCTGTTTCTCAGAAGATGTCTGTCATCTGGGTGGTTTGTGACCGGTTTTCTAAGATGGTCCATTTGGTATCGTTGCCTGAGTTGCCTTCCTCCTCTGATTTAGTTCCATTATTTTTTCAGAATGTGGTTCGTTTGCATGGTATTCCGGAGAATATTGTGTCTGACAGAGGTTCCCAGTTCGTTTCCAAGTTTTGGCGGTCCTTTTGTGCTAGAATGGGCATTGATTTGTCTTTTTCTTCAGCATTCCATCCTCAGACAAATGGCCAAACGGAGCGAACCAATCAGACCTTGGAAACCTATTTGAGATGCTTCGTGAATCGTGTTTGCTGATCAGGCTGATTGGGTGACCTTTTTGCCATTGGCCGAGTTTGCCCTTAATAATCGGGCTAGTTCGGCTACCTTGGTTTCGCCTTTCTTTTGTAATTTTGGTTTTCATCCTCGTTTTTCTTCAGGGCAGCTTGAGCCTTCTGACTGTCCTGGTGTGGATTATGTGGTGGACAGGTTGCAGCAAATTTGGACTCATGTGGTGGACAATTTGACGTTGTCTCAGGAAAAGGCTCAACGTTTTGCTAACCGTCGTCAGTGTGTTGGTCCCCGGCTTCGTGTTGGGGATTTGGTCTGGTTGTCTTCTCGTCATGTTCCTATGAAGGTTTCTTCCCCTAAGTTCAAGCCTCGCTTTATTGGGCCTTATAAGATTTCTGAAATTATTAATCCGGTGTCTTTTCGTTTGGCCCTTCCAGCTTCCTTTTCCATTCATAATGTGTTCCATAGATCCTTGTTGCGGAGATATGTGGTACCTATGGTTCCCTCCGTTGATCCTCCTGCTCCGGTGTTGGTTGAGGGGGAATTGGAATATGTGGTGGAGAAGATTTTGGATTCTCATTTTTCGAGGCGGAAGCTTCAGTATCTGGTTAAGTGGAAGGGTTATGGCCAGGAGGATAATTCTTGGGTTGTGGCCTCCGATGTTCATGCTGCCGATTTGGTTCGTGCTTTCCATTTGGCTCGTCCTGATCAGCCTGGGAGCTCTGGTGAGGGTTCGGTGACCCCTCCTCAAGGGGGGGTACTGTTGTGAATTCCGTTCTGGAACGCCCTCCTGTGGTTGCTAATGGTATTTTTGTGAGTTCTGCCCTTGGGCTCCCTCTGGTGGTTTCGAGTGGAACTGCTGCTCCTTTGGGTAGCTCTGGCAGCTGCCTTCACTAATCGCCTTGCCTGGGTTTGTTATTTAAACCTGCTCTGGGCTTTAGTTCATGCCAGCTGTCAATGTCCTTGGCTTGGATTTGGTTCTCTCCTTGGATTTCTCATATGGCCTGTCCTTGTCAGCAAAAGATAAGTTTTTGCTAGTCCTTGTTTGTCCATTTCCTTGGACTGTATTGCTCTGCAAATATGTCTCTTTTTGTCCAGCTTGTCACTATGTCATATTCAGGCTAGCTGGAAGCTCAAGGAAAGCAGATTTGCCCCTCCACACCGTGAGTTGGTGTGGAGTTCATTATTGTAAACTCTGCGTGGATTTTGTAGTTTTTAATACTGACCGCACAGTATCCTTTTCTTTCTGTCTATCAAGTTTAGTATTGGCCTCCTTTGCTGAAATCTGATTTCATTTCTGTGTACGTCATTTCCCTCTTCACTCACAGCCAATATTTGTGGGGGGCTATCTTTCCTTTTGGGGTTTTCTCTGAGGCAAGATAGCTTTCTATTTCCTTCTTTAGGGGTAGTTAGTTCTTAGGCTGTGAAGAGGTGTCTAGGGAGAGTTAGGAACATCCCACGGCTATTACTAGTGTTGTTGTTAGGATTAGGGACTGCGGTCAGTAGAGATACCACCTTCTCAGAGCTCGTCCCATGTTGCGTTTTAGCCACCAGGTCATATCAGTGTGGCCTCTTAACCACCAGGTCATAACAGTCGCCCCTCGCCAGATGTTGCCCCCTGTGTCTGCTTAGGTGATGTTGGGTGTTGTGAACTGTGTTTCTGGGCTCCCTCTGGTGGTCACTAACGGTATTGTGGTAGGTATGTCTTGTTGCAGGCCTGAGCTCCAGCTGTGTCGTTAAGCAGCGGGTGTTTCCTATTTGAGTCTCCTCTGGACTCAGTCTCTTGCCTGGCATCGTTGTATCCAGACCTATTTGGTCTCCTCCGGATTCCTTTCAGTCTGCCTCATGCAAGAAAAGCTAAGTCTGTTTTGTACAATTTGGATCGTTTGCATTATTCAGTGTTTTTGTCCAGCTTGCTTTACATTTGATTTTTGACTCGCTGGAAGCTCTAGGGGGCTGATATTCTCCCTCCACACCGTCAGTCGATGTGGGGGTTCTTGAATGTTCAGCGTGGATGTTTTGTAGGGTTTTCTGCTAACCGCATAGTCCACTATCTATTTTCTGCTATCTAGAATATTGGGCCTCACTTTGCTGAATCTAGTTCATCTCTACGTTTGTGTTTTCCTCTTGCCTCACCGTTATTATTTGTTGGGGGCTTTCTATATCTTTGGGGTTCAATTTCTCTGGAGGCAAGCGAGGTCTTATTTTTTCCCTCTAGGGGTAGTCAGTTCTCCGGCTGGCTCGAGACGTCTAGAACCAACGTAGGCACGTTCACCGGCTACTTTTAGTTGTTTGTGTCAGGATCAGGTATGCGGTTAGCCCAGTTTCCACCTCCCTAGAGCAGTATTTATATTTTTGCTATCTTGCCGGAATATCAGAGATCCTCTGCCATTGGGTTCATAACAGAATGCCAGGCCCAAAAGAAAATGTTTAATGCATCGCAGAAGCGGGATTAAAAAGAAGTTCTGAGGGTTTTTTTTTTTTGTTTGTTTTTTTTGCTGCAGTTTGCCTAGCTTCTTCCATCCCCTTTTTCTCTGAGTGGCTGAAACTCTGCTGCAGATATGAATGTCCAGACTTTGACTTCTAGTGTGGATCAGCTTGCTGCTAGGGTGCAAAGCATTCAGGATTTTGCTATCCATAGCCCTATGTCTGAACCAAAAATACCTATTCCTGAGCCGTTTTTTGGAGATAGATCTAAATTCCTGAATTTTAGGAATAATTGTAAATTGTTTCTGTCTCTAAAACCTCGTTCCTCTGGTGATTCCGCTCAGCAAGTTAAGATTGTTATTTCCTTCTTGCGCGGCGACCCTCAGGATTGTGCCTTCTCTCTGGCGCCAGGAGATCCTGCATTGGTGAACGTTGATGCGTTTTTTTCTGGCACTTGGTTTGCTTTATGAGGAGCCTAATCTTGAAAATCAGGCTGAAAAAATGTTGCTGGTTATCTCTCAGGGTCAGGACGAAGCTAAGGTATATTGCCAAAAATTTCGGAAATGGTCCGTGCTTACTCAATGGAATGAGTGTGCACTGGCCGCAAATTTCAGAAATGGTCTTTCTGAAGCCATTAAAGATGTGATGGTGGGGTTTCCTATCCCTACAGGTCTAAATGATTCAATGGCTCTAGCCATTCAAATTGATCGACGTTTGCGGGAGCGCAAATCTGATAATCCTTTGGCAGTGCTGTCTGAACGGTCACCTGATTCTATGCAATGTGACAGAATTCTGACCAGAGCCGAGCGACAAAATCATAGACGTCAAAATGGGTTGTGTTTCTACTGTGGTGATTCAACACATGTTATCTCAGCATGCTCTAAACGTTTAAAGAAAAAAGTTAATCCTGTCGCCATTGGTACTTTTCAGCCTAAGTTTATTTTGTCTGTGACTTTAATTTGTTCATTATCTTCTTACTCAGTTATGGCTTTTGTGGATTCTGGTGCTGCTTTAAGTCTGATGGATTTGTCATTTGCCAAGCGCTGCGGTTTTGTCCTGGAGCCTTTGGAAAATCCTATTCCTCTTAGAGGAATTGATTCTGCGCCATTGGCAGAGAATAAACCTCAGTATTGGACGCAGGTGACCATGTGCATGACTCCTGTACATCAGGAGGTGATTCGTTTTTTGGTACTGCATAAAATGCATGATGTTGTCGTTTTGGGTCTGCCATGGTTACAGGCCCATAATCCAGTTTTAGATTGGAAAGCTATGACTGTGTCTAGTTGGGGGTGTCAGGGGATTCATGATGATCCTCCATTGGTGTCTATTGCTTCTTCTACTCCTTCTGAGATCCCTGAGTTTTTGTCAGACTTTCAGGATGTATTTAATGAGGCCAGGTCCAGTGCCCTTCCTCCTCATAGGGACTGTGATTGTGCTATAGATTTGATTCCTGGTAGTAAGTTTCCTAAGGGACGACTCTTTAATTTATCTGTGCCAGAGCATGCCGCGATGCGGAGTTATATAAAGGAGTCTTTGGAGAAGGGACATATTCGCCCATCCTCGTCCCCTCTTGGTGCAGGATTCTTTTTTGTGGGCAAGAAAGACGGGTCTCTGAGACCTTGTATTGATTATCGTCTTCTGAATAAGATCACTGTTAAATTTCAGTATCCTTTGCCATTGTTGTCTGATTTGTTTGCTCGGATTAAGGGATCCAGTTGGTTCACCAAGATAGATCTTCGTGGTGCGTATAACCTTGTGCGCATAAAGCAGGGAGATGAATGGAAAACGGCATTTAATACGCCTGAGGGTCATTTTGAGTACCTGGTGATGCCTTTCGGATTATCTAATGCTCCTTCTGTGTTTCAGTCCTTCATGCATGACATCTTCCGGAAATATCTGGATAAATTTATGATTATTTATCTGGATGATATTTTGGTTTTTTCTGATGATTGGGAGTCCCATGTGAACCAGGTCAGGATGGTGTTTCAGGTTTTGCGGGAGAATGCTCTATTTGTGAAGGGCTCAAAATGTATCTTTGGGGTACAGAAGGTTTCTTTTTTGGGTTTTATTTTTTCTCCTTCTACTGTGGAGATGGACCCAGTTAAGGTCCGTGCCATTCATGACTGGACTCATCCCACGTCTGTTAAGAGCCTGCAGAAGTTCTTGGGCTTTGCTAATTTTTACCGTCGTTTTATCGCTAATTTCTCCAGCGTGGTTAAACCTTTGACGGATTTGACCAAGAAGGGTTCTGATGTTGCGAACTGGTCTCCTGCGGCCGTGGAGGCCTTTCGGGAGCTGAAGCGTCGGTTTACTTCAGCGCCAGTCTTGTGCCAGCCGGATGTCTCTCTTCCCTTCCAAGTTGAAGTTGATGCTTCTGAAATTGGTGCAGGGGCTGTTTTGTCGCAAAAAAAGTTCTGATGGCTCCGTGATGAAGCCATGCGCCTTCTTTTCAAGGAAATTTTCGCCTGCTGAGCGGAACTACGATGTTGGTAATCGGGAGTTGTTGGCCATGAAGTGGGCATTTGAGGAGTGGCGACATTGGCTCGAGGGAGCTAGACATCGTGTGGTGGTCTTGACTGATCAAAAAAATCTGATTTGCCTCGAGTCTGCCAAGCGCCTGAATCCTAGACAGGCCCGTTGGTCGTTGTTTTTCTCCCGTTTTGACTTTGTGGTCTCGTACCTGCCTGGTTCGAAGAACGTGAAGGCTGATGCACTTTCTAGGAGTTTTGTGCCTGATTCTCCGGGAGTCTCTGAGCCGGCTGGTATTCTCAGAGAGGGAGTAATTTTGTCTGCCATTTCCCCAGATTTGCGACGAGGGCTGCAAAAATTTCAGGCTGATAGGCATGATCGTTGTCCACCAGAGAGATTGTTTGTCCCTGATGGATGGACCAACAGAGTTATTTCTGAGGTTCATTCTTCGGTGTTGGCGGGACATCCTGGGATTTTCGGTACCAGAGATTTGGTGGCCAGGTCCTTTTGGTGGCCTTCCTTGTCGCGGGATGTGCGTTCTTTTGTGCAGTCCTGTGGGATTTGTGCTCGGGCTAAGCCTTGCTGTTCTCGTGCCAGCGGGTTGCTTTTGCCCTTGCCTATCCCGAAGACGCCTTGGACGCACATTTCCATGGATTTCATTTCGGATCTTCCGGTGTCTCGGAAGATGTCTGTCATCTGGGTGGTGTGCGATCGTTTTTCTAAAATGGTCCATTTGGTGCCCTTGCCTAAGTTGCCTTCCTCCTCTGATTTGGTTCCTTTGTTCTTTCAGAATGTGGTTCGTTTGCATGGCATCCCTGAGAATATTGTATCTGACAGAGGATCCCAGTTTGTGTCCAGATTCTGGCGATCCTTTTGTGCTAAGATGGGTATTGATTTGTCTTTTTCGTCGGCTTTTCATCCTCACACTAATGGCCAGACCGAGCAAACTAATCAGACGTTAGAGACTTATTTGAGATGTTTTGTTTCTGCTGATCAGGACGACTGGGTTACCTTTTTGCCACTGGCCGAGTTTGCCCTTAATAATCGGGCTAGTTCTGCCACCTTAGTTTCACCCTTTTTCTGCAACTCTGGTTTTCATCCTCGTTTCTCCTCGGGTCAGGTTGAACCTTCTGACTGTCCTGGGGTTGATTCTGTGGTGGATAGGTTGCAGCGGATTTGGAACCATGTGGTGGACAATTTGAAATTGTCACAGGAGAAGGCCCAGCGGTTTGCCAACCGCCGCCGCGGTGTGGGTCCCCGACTTCGTGTTGGGGATTTGGTTTGGTTGTCTTCTCGGCATGTTCCTTTGAAAGTCTCCTCTCCTAAGTTCAAGCCTCGCTTTATCGGTCCTTATAAGATTTTGGAAATCCTTAAACCGGTGTCTTTTCGCTTGGACCTTCCAGCGTCTTTTGCTATTCATAATGTGTTCCATAGGTCCTTGTTGCGGCGGTACGTGGTGCCAATGGTTCCTGCTGTTGAGCCTCCTGCCCCGGTTTTGGTTGAGGGCGAGTTGGAGTACGTAGTGGAGAAGATTCTGGATTCTCGTATCTCTAGACGGAAACTTCAGTATTTAGTTAAGTGGAAAGGCTATGGTCAGGAGGATAATTCCTGGGTTGTCGCCTCTGATGTTCATGCGGCTGATTTGGTTCATGCCTTTCACGCTGCTCATCCTGATCACCCTGGGGGTCTTGGTGAGGGTTCGGTGACCCCTCCTCAAGGGGGGGGTACTGTTGTGAACTGTGTTTCTGGGCTCCCTCTGGTGGTCACTAACGGTATTGTGTTAGGTATGTCTTGTTGCAGGCCTGAGCTCCAGCTGTGTCGTTAAGCAGCGGGTGTTTCCTATTTGAGTCTCCTCTGGACTCAGTCTCTTGCCTGGCATCGTTGTATCCAGACCTATTTGGTCTCCTCCGGATTCCTTTCAGTCTGCCTCATGCAAGAAAAGCTAAGTCTGTTTTGTACAATTTGGATCGTTTGCATTATTCAGTGTTTTTGTCCAGCTTGCTTTACATTTGATTTTTGACTCGCTGGAAGCTCTAGGGGGCTGATATTCTCCCTCCACACCGTCAGTCGATGTGGGGGTTCTTGAATGTTCAGCGTGGATGTTTTGTAGGGTTTTCTGCTAACCGCATAGTCCACTATCTATTTTCTGCTATCTAGAATATTGGGCCTCACTTTGCTGAATCTAGTTCATCTCTACGTTTGTGTTTTCCTCTTGCCTCACCGTTATTATTTGTTGGGGGCTTTCTATATCTTTGGGGTTCAATTTCTCTGGAGGCAAGCGAGGTCTTATTTTTTCCCTCTAGGGGTAGTCAGTTCTCCGGCTGGCTCAAGACGTCTAGAACCAACGTAGGCACGTTCACTGGCTACTTTTAGTTGTTTGTGTCAGGATCAGGCATGCGGTTAGCCCAGTTTCCACCTCCCTAGAGCAGTATTTATATTTTTGCTATCTTGCCGGAATATCAGAGATCCTCTGCCATTGGGATCATAACAGTTGGGTGAGACAGCCCGCCTAGAACTGACTGTCCTGCCGTAGGTTTGAAGTAAGGCCTGGAGCTCAATACTTCCTCGGCGTTCCGGCCACCGGCTACGTGCCTCAGTAGGATGTTGCCTCGTCTTACAGCACGACTCCTACTGGTGTTTCTCCTTGTTGCGTTGATCTCGTTTCTCACTCAGCACAATAAACCTCGCTTCTTGTCCTTTCTTGGGGTACCGCCGCGATGAAGTGCAGGTGCGGTCCCGTAACGTTCTTTCTGTTCGCTAGGCCTCTGTCAGGATCCCACCCCTGACAGGGACCCCCCTGAATCTTCCCCTGCAACACCCTCTGCCACAGGATGTTGCCTGGTTCCAACCCAGTCAGCTTCTCCCTAACTTCCTATCTAACCCCCAGTTTTACCAGATTGTGAGGAGTGGCCTAATACATAGCACCCTTAGCTCCCCCTGGAGGCCAGACTGTGAAGTGTATTGGTGTCTGTGATACCTGGTCAGGTGAACTCCTTCAGTGCCATCAGACGTACCATAGCCCCCCTTAGCGGCGGAGCATCAGTACTGCAATGACCAGGACTCTGGGGCGCTGCAGATACACCAGCTGTCAACCTGAGATAACAGACTAATCTAAATGTGGCCTTGATTTTTTTGGGCACAACTAAGTTGTGTTATTGGCTATGACACACACAAAAAAAGACTTTTTGGCACACTCGCATCTGATTCCTGGGACAAAAAAATTGTTAGATTTGCACGCTCTTCAATTACAATAACCTAGCTGTAGTCTGCAGCGTGACCAAGCAAATAAATGTTGAAGTGAGAGGGCTATGGATTGCTTTAGGATAAAAGGAGCAGGTATAAGGTGAAAAAAAATGCCACAGAGAACTGCAGCTAGGTATATATTAAATAAGCAGCAGACAGTAATGGAGCTTTTGGAGGTATGCAGTGAGAGCTATGTACTCACATACAGTGCCTGCAGGCCTTGCACTAATGTGGATATGTACACATAGACTCCCCTGCCTACCTAGCGCTGCAATCTCTGGACCCCCGAATTAGCCCTAAAAAGGAATGTTGGTTTCTCAGGAGTTGTGGACTGAACAGTTGCAGACCTACACTAACAATTAAAAGGATGATTCTGACCCTATCTCAACAGCAGCTCTCCCTACACTTGCTAAGTCCGGAGCAGAATGCGGCGAGCAGGGCGGCGCTAGGTCTCTTATAGACCTGATGACACTGTGCGGCCAGAAAATCACTGTAATACCACAACAAAGATGGCTGCGGCATTACAGTGCATGGCTGACAATCCCTGCATTGTCATTGCTGCTCTAAAGAACGCCAAAATTGCAGGGCGGAGACCCGAACCCCCGCCGAATAATCCTGGAAATACTTGTGCTCGCTGAGTACAACGAGCATAGTGATACTCGGGCGAGTACCGAGTAGTGGAGAGCACGTTCGCTCATCCCTACTCATTATATATAAGCCCAGTCTGTTAACGGCATTATATCTGGCCAGAAACCAGCTCTGATAGCATGGAAAGTTGAACCGAGAAATGAACTTGTGGATTTGTGGATTGACATAGTAGCATAGTAACATAGTTAACAAGGCCGAAAAAAGACATTTGTCCATCCAGTTCAGCCTATATTCTGTCAGAATAAATCCCCAGATCTATATCCTTCTAAAGAACGTAATAACTGTAAGACACAATATTGTTATGCTTCAGGAAGACATCCAGGACTCTCTTGAACCCCTCGACTGAGTTTGCCATCACCACCTCCTCAGGCAAGGAATTCCAGATTCTCACTGCCCTAACAGTAAAGAATCCTCTTCTATGTTGATGGAAAAACCTTCTCTCCTCCAGATGCAGAAAATGCCCCCTTGTGACCGTCACCTTCCTTGGTATAAACAGATCCTCAGAGAGATATTTGTATTGTCCCCTTACTTATACATGGTTATTAAATTGCCTCTCAGTCGTCTTTTTTCTAGACTAAATAATCCTAATTTTGATAATCTCTCTGGGTATTGTAGTTCCCCCATCCCCTTTACTAATTTTGTTACCCTTCTTTGTACTCGCTCTAGTTCCATTATATCCTTTGTGATGCAGTGACCCCTGTTACAGGTAGGGGGTGCTGAATGGTCATCCCAGGAAATGTATATTGAGGTGTATTGAGGCCGTGAGAGTGCATGGCAGTTGCACGCATAAATATTATGGTGAGACAAAGTCTGGCATTGTTGTGAATGGCCGGTATGTGTGTCGCAGAGGAAGATAATCTGCGCTGTCAGCTTAAAGCAATGTTGTTGTTCTGGGACCTGTAGTCCCACAAGTATAGTTGTTGGTATAATTATGAAGGAAGGCTGGCAGGGCAAGCTATGAGAGATGGGCGGGTCAAACTAGCCACACACACTCCCATCTAGGGGAGTAGTTGCAACCATATAATGTGACTGAGGTCTGGTCACATGATCTCTGAGTACGGATCTGAATGGTCTGTGCTGAAGGTCCTGAAAAAGCCTATGTGTTGGGAGTGCCATCTCCCTGAATAGCACATGGTGGGGCTTTTGACCTGGTGGCCTGTGGTGTTGGACGAACGTCCTGAATAGCACCAGGACAGGCCACACGCCTGTGTGTTGGATGGTCCCAGGTGGGGACGGACATCCTGAATAGCGCACTGTGGAAGGCCTCTGTGTTGGGAGGTCCTGGGAATAGGAATGGATCCCTGAAGAGCACAGAGTGACCGTGGACCTGGACGGTCTGTGTTGGAAGCTCCTGTGAGTGGAGACTTCCTGGAAGCACCCGGAGAGACCGTGGTCCTGGACGGTCTGTGAAGTGTTGGAAGTCCTGGGAGTAGGCCGTCCTGAAGAGCACAACCTGTAATGGACTGTTCATGGTATGGTTTATGAGTCTTTACTAAACCGCATAGACTGTTTATGTGAGAAAAACCGTGCCTGTCTGAGTGTACCCCATTGCCAAGCGAGTGTCCCCCAACACATGCAGTGAGCGCAACCTCACATGTTCCTGAGCATCGGTGCCCAAAACTGTACACAGTACTCCATGTGGGGTCTAACTAGGGATTTGTACAGAGGCAGTATAATGCTCTCATCATGTGTATGCAGACTGTTGTGAATCCGCTTTTTGGGCTCCCCTGGTGGTTGCTGGTGGTACTGGTGACTTGTGTGTGCTTTGCTGTCTCAGTTCACCTGCTCCCATCAGTGTTTGGGAGTTTCCTATTTAGCCTTGCTCTCCAGTCATTTCCTTGCCGGTCATCATTGTAACCAGAGCCTTCGGTTGCATGTTCCTGCTACTAGTCTGCTGATCAGCTAAGTGGACTTTGTCCTTTTGTTTTGTATCTTTTGTCCAGTTTGCAGTTTTTGTTATTCTCTGTAGCTGGAAGCTCTGGTGGGCTGAAATTGCCACTCCTGTGTCATGAGTTGACACAGGAGTCTTAAAGTAATTTCAGGATGGTTTTTTGAAAGGGTTTTCAGTTGACCGTGAAGTCCTCTTTTGTATCCTTCTGCTATCTAGTAAGTGGACCTCTCTTTGCTAAATCTACTTTCATACTGTGTATGTCTTTTCCTCTTAACTCACCGTTATTACATGTGGGGGGCTGCTATCATCTTTTGGGGTATTTCCCTAGAGGTAAGCCAGGTCTGTTCCTTCCTCTACCAAGCGTAGTTAGTCCTCCGGCTAGCGCGTGGCATCTAGGGTTAATCAGTTATGCTCCCTGGCTACTGTTAGTTGTGCGGTAGATTTAGCTCACGGTCAGCTCGAGATTCCATCACCCAGAGCTCGTCCGTTATTTTTGTGTTCTGATGTTTCCCTGCCATTGGGAATCATGACAGTATGACCGGCCAATGTTAAAGTTATTGGCAGAAGAAAGGAGAGAAAAAAGAAGTCTGTAGATTTTTTTTTTTTTTTTTTTCCCCTATGCTTGCTCCATAGTTGGATCAGTTGTATTTCAGCTCTAATTACAGCCTTTGCCTTTCTTTCCTTCTAATCCTTGAATGGCTCTGATCTCACCTGTTTAAAGATGGACCCTCAGAGTTTGGCTGTAGGTTTAAATAATCTTGCTACCAAGGTTCAAAATTTACAAGATTTTGTTATACATACTGCGATGTCTGAACCTAAAATTCCTACACCAGAGGTGTTTTCCGGAGATAGATCTCGGTTCCTGAATTTCAAAAATAATTGTAAATTGTTCCTTTCTCTCAGACCTCACTCCTCTGGAGATCCTGTCCAGCAGGTTAAGATTGTAATCTCTTTGCTGCGAGGTGACCCTCAAAATTGGGCATTTTCATTGACACCAGGGGATCCTGCGTTGCTCAATGTGGATGCATTTTTTCTGGCTTTAGGGTTGCTTTATGAGGAACCTAATTTGGAGATTCAAGCTGAAAAAGCTTTGATAGCCCTATCTCAAGGGCAAGATGAAGCTGAGATATACTGCCAAAAATTTCGTAGATGGTCTGTGCTTACTCAGTGGAATGAGTGCGCCCTAGCGGCAAATTTCAGAGAGGGCCTTTCTGATGCCGTTAAAGATGTTATGGTCGGGTTCCCTGCACCCACAGGTCTGAATGAGTCCATGACAATGGCTATTCAGATTGATCGGCGTTTGCGGGAGCGCAAACCCGTGCACCATTTGGCGGTATCTTCTGAAGAGACGCCAGAGAAAATGCAATGTGACAGAATTCTGTCCAGAAGCGAGCGGCAGAATTATAGGCGTAAAAATGGGTTATGCTTCTATTGTGGTGATTCTGCTCATGTTATATCAGCATGCTCTAAACGTACAAGGAAGGTTGACAAGTCTATTTCAATTGGCACTTTACAGTCTAAATTCTGTCTGTAACCTTGATTTGTTCATTATCAGTTATTACCGTGGATGCCTATGTGGACTCTGGCGCCGCTCTGAGTCTTATGGATTGGTCCTTTGCCAGGCGCTGTGGGTTTGATTTAGAGCCTCTGGAAGTCCCTATACCTCTGAAGGGTATTGATTCTACGCCTTTGGCTTGTAATAAACCACAATTCTGGACGCAAGTGACTATGCGTATGACTCCAGACCATCAGGAGGTGATTCGCTTCCTTGTGTTGTACAATTTGCATGATGTTTTGGTGCTTGGATTACCATGGTTACAATCTCATAACCCAGTCCTTGACTGGAAAACAATGTCTGTGTTAAGCTGGGGATGTCGGGGGGCTCATGGGGACATACCTTTGGTTTCCATTTCGTCATCTATTCCCTCTGAGATTCCGGCATTTTTGTCTGATTTTCGTGATATTTTTGAGGAGCCAAAAATTGGTTCACTCCCTCCCCACAGAGATTGTGATTGCGCCATAGATCTGATTCCTGGCAGTAAATTTCCAAAGGGTCGTTTGTTTAACTTATCTGTACCTGAACATGCTGCTATGCGAGAGTATATTAAGGAGTCCCTGGAAAAGGGACACATTCGTCCTTCTTCATCTCCTTTAGGAGCTGTTTTTTTCTTTGTATCTAAAAAGGATGGCTCTCTGAGGCCTTGTATTGATTATCGACTCCTGAATAAAATTACAGTCAAATATCAGTATCCGTTGCCTTTGCTGACTGATTTGTTTGCTCGCATAAGGGGGGCTAAGTGGTTCTCTAAGATTGATCTTCGTGGGGCGTATAATTTGGTGCGAATTAAGATGGGGGATGAGTGGAAAACCGCATTTAATACGCCTGAGGGCCATTTTGAGTATTTAGTAATGCCTTTCGGCCTTTCTAATGCACCTTCAGTCTTTCAGTCCTTAATGCATGATATTTTCCGTGAATATTTGGATAAATTTATGATTGTGTATTTGGATGATATTTTGATTTTTTCTGATGACTGGGAGTCTCATGTTCAATAGGTCAGGAGGGTTTTTCAGGTTTTGCGGGAGAATTCTTTGTGTGTAAAGGGTTCAAAGTGTGTTTTTGGGGTTCAAAAGATTTCCTTTTTGGGGTACATTTTTTCCCCTTCTTCTATTGAGATGGACCCTGTCAAGGTTCGGGCTATTTGTGACTGGACGCAGCCTACTTCTCTTAAGAGTCTTCAGAAATTCTTGGGCTTTGCTAATTTTTATCGTTGATTTATAATTGGTTTTTCTGGCGTTGCTAAACCTCTGACGGATTTGACCAAAAAGGGTGCTGATGTTGCCAATTGGTCCCCTGCTGCTGTGGAGGCCTTTCGGGAGCTTAAGCGCCGCTTTTTGTCTGCCCCTGTGTTGCGCCAGCCTGATGTTTCTCTTCCCTTTCAGGTTGAGGTCGATGCTTCCGAGATCGGAGCGGGGGTGGTTTTGTCGCAGAAAAGTTCCGACTGCTCAGTGATGAGACCTTGTGCGTTCTTTTCTCGAAAATTTTCGGCCGCCGAGCGAAACTATGATGTTGGTAATCGGGAGCTTTTGGCCATGAAGTGGGCATTTGAGGAGTGGCGTCATTGGCTTAAGGGTGCCAGACATCAGGTGGTAGTTTTGACAGATCACAGGAATCTGATTTATCTAGAGTCTGCCAGGCGCCTGAATCCTAGACAGGCACGATGGTCGTTGTTTTTTTCTCGGTTTAATTTTGTGGTTTCATACTTACCGGGTTCTAAAAATGTTAAGGCAGATGCTCTTTCTAGGAGTTTTGAGCCTGACTCTCCTGGGGATTCTGAACCTGCTGGTGTCCTTAAGGATGGGGTGGTTTTGTCTGCTGTCTCCCCAGATCTGCGACGTGCTTTGCAAGAATTTCAGGCGGATAGACCTGATCGTTGTCCGCCTGGTAGACTGTTTGTTCCTGATGATTGGACCAGTAGAGTCATCTCGGAAGTTCATTCTTCTTCGCTGGCAGGTCATCCTGGAATTTTTGGTACCAGAGATTTGGTGGCTAGATCCTTCTGGTGGCCTTCCCTGTCTCGGGATGTGCGTGTTTTTGTGCAGTCTTGTGATGTGTGTGCTCGGGCCAAGCCTTGTTGTTCTAGGGCTAGTGGGTTATTGTTGCCCTTGTCTGTTCCGAAGAGGCCTTGGACGCACATCTCTATGGACTTTATTTCTGATCTCCCTGTTTCTCAGAAGATGTCTGTCATCTGGGTGGTGTGTGACCGTTTTTCTAAAATGGTTCATTTGGTACCATTGCCTAAGTTGCCTTCCTCATCTGAGTTGGTCCCTCTATTTTTTCAAAATGTGGTTCGCTTGCATGGTATTCCGGAAAACATCGTTTCTGACAGGGGAACCCAGTTCGTGTCTAGATTTTGGCGGGCATTCTGTGCCAGATTGGGCATTGATTTGTCTTTTTCGTCTGCATTCCATCCTCAGACTAATGGCCAGACGGAGCGAACTAATCAAACCTTGGAGACTTATTTGAGGTGTTTTGTGTCTGCTGATCAGGATGACTGGGTTGCCTTTTTGCCGTTGGCAGAATTTGCTCTTAATAATCGGGCTAGTTCTGCCACTTTGGTTTCTCCTTTCTTTTGCAATTCAGGGTTTCATCCTCGTTTTTCATCTGGTCAGGTGGAATCTTCGGATTGTCCTGGAGTGGATGCGGTGGTGGATCGGTTGCATCAGATTTGGGGACAAGTGGTGGACAATTTGAAGTTGTCCCAGGAGAGGACTCAGCAGTTTGCTAACCGCCGTCGTCGTGTTGGTCCTCGCCTTCGTGTTGGGGACTTGGTGTGGTTGTCTTCCCGTTTTGTCCCTATGAGGGTTTCTTCTCCTAAGTTTAAGCCCCGGTTCATCAGTCCTTATAGGATTTTGGAGATACTTAACCCTGTGTCCTTTCGTTTGGACCTCCCGGCATCTTTCGCTATCCATAATGTATTCCATCGGTCGTTGTTGCGGAGATATGAGGTACCGGTGGTTCCTTCTGCTGAACCTCCTGCTCCTGTGCTGGTGGAGGGTGAATTGGAGTACGTTGTAGAGAAGATCTTGGATTCCCGTATTTCCAGACGGAGACTTCAATATCTGGTTAAATGGAAGGGCTATGGTCAGGAAGATAATTCTTTGGTAACTGCCTCTGATGTTCATGCCTCGGATTTGGTTCGTGCCTTTCATAGGGCTCATCCAGATCGCCCTGGCGGTTCTCGTGAGGGTTCGGTGCCCCCTCCTTAAGGGGGGGTACTGTTGTGAATCCGCTTTTTGGGCTCCCCTGGTGGTTGCTGGTGGTACTGGTGACTTGTGTGTGCTTTGCTGTCTCAGTTCACCTGCTCCCATCAGTGTTTGGGAGTTTCCTATTTAGCCTTGCTCTCCAGTCATTTCCTTGCCGGTCATCATTGTAACCAGAGCCTTCGGTTGCATGTTCCTGCTACTAGTCTGCTGATCAGCTAAGTGGACTTTGTCCTTTTGTTTTGTATCTTTTGTCCAGTTTGCAGTTTTTGTTATTCTCTGTAGCTGGAAGCTCTTGTGGGCTGAAATTGCCACTCCTGTGTCATGAGTTGACACAGGAGTCTTAAAGTAATTTCAGGATGGTTTTTTGAAAGGGTTTTCAGTTGACCGTGAAGTCCTCTTTTGTATCCTTCTGCTATCTAGTAAGTGGACCTCTCTTTGCTAAATCTACTTTCATACTGTGTATGTCTTTTCCTCTTAACTCACCGTTATTACATGTGGGGGGCTGCTATCATCTTTTGGGGTATTTCCCTAGAGGTAAGCCAGGTCTGTTCCTTCCTCTACCAGGCGTAGTTAGTCCTCCGGCTGGCGCGTGGCATCTAGGGTTAATCAGGTATGCTCCCTGGCTACTGTTAGTTGTGTGGTAGATTTAGCTCACGGTCAGCTCGAGATTCCATCACCCAGAGCTCGTCCGTTATTTTTGTGTTCTGATGTTTCCCTGCCATTGGGAATCATGACAGCAGACCTCTTTTAATGCACTCCATGATCCTGTTTTCCTTGGCAGCCGCTGCCTGGCACTGACTGCTCCAGGTAAGTTTATCATTAACTAGGATCCCCAAGTCCTTCTCCATGTCAGATTTACCCAGCGGTTTCCATTTCAGTGTGTAATGGTGATATTGATTCCTTCTTCCCATGTGTACAACCTTACATTTATCATTGTCAAACGGCATCTGCCACCTCACAGCCCAAGTTTCCAACTTATCCACATCCATCTGTAGCAGAATACTATCTTCTCTTGTATTGACTGCTTTAGGCTAGTTTCACATTTGCGTTTAAAAACGCAGCGTTTAAAACGCAAACGCAGGTGGTGAAAAAAACGCACGTAAACGCGTGCAAACGCTGCATTTTTTAGATGCATGCGTTTTCTCATGTGGTTAAAAAAACGCGGCATTTTGACGCATTTACATGCGTTTTTTCCTGCGTTTGCATTTTTGAAACGCATGCTGAGAAGTGTGTGACAGCTGCCAATCATCAAAATCATCTAGAAAACCCACTATAAATAGAAACAGCTAGGGTTGGGGTTGGGGTTAGGGTTAGGGTTAGGGTTAGGGTTAGGATCCCTAGGGTTAGGGTTAGGGTTAGGGTTAGGATCCCTAGGGTTAGGTTTAGGGGTAGGGTTAGGGTTTGGATCCCTTTAGCACCTTGATGGTGGGGGGGGGCTTATCAGTGTGTATTCTTGTTTTTTTCTATTGAAACGCATGCGTTTAAAATGCAACAAAACGCATGTGCTTAAAAATGCATGCGTTTACATAGACAGCAATACGGTTTTTTGCGGCAAAAAACGCATGCTTTTTTGCGGCAAAAAAACGCCTCTAGAAATGACTACATGTTGCATTTCTGCAACAAAACGCAAGCATAGAAACGATGCATGCATCGTCAAACACAGCAAAACGCATACAAAAAAAATGCAAGCGTTTTTAATGTTAAATATAGGAAAAAACGCATGCGTTTTTTTGCGCTAAAACGCAGCGGCAAAAAACGCAAATGTGAAACCAGCCTTACATAGTTTTGTATCTGCAAATATCGATATTTTCCTATGTAAACCTTCTACCAGATCCTTAATAAATATGTTGAAGAGAATAGGTCCCAACCAGGGCTGTGGAGTCGGTAAGCCACAGTTGCGACTTCAACTCCGACTCCTGGATTTTATCAGGTTCCGACTCCGGCTCCGACTCCGACTCCTTCATAAATGGCCAATTCGTAACAATAAATTTACTGTTGTAAAATATTAACATGGTGCTTATTCAGTTTCTCACCATCATATAAGTAATCAGACCACTTAGAGCAAAAACTATATTTATTAGAATACAATTAGAATATAGCAAATAACTTTTATAAACTTTTCTAAACTCTTATAAGTAAATATGCAATAAACACTGTTATGCAGTTAATAAGAAGAAATCTATAAATTTGTCCTCAGAAAAAGTATTGCCTCTGTCAGATCCTCCTTCATGGATGCCCTCAAATCTGATCTAATTATTTTGAGAGCAGAGAACAACCTCTCTACACTAACTTGGGTTGGTGGCAAAGCAGTAGCCACTCGGGCAACATCTCTGACAATGTCAGGATACAGAGGAATCGCTTGTTGCACTGTTATTTTTGATGAACGGTCAAATTTCTCAATTTCTTTTGCACATGAAAAATTCTGCTGAAATGTACTGGCTGTGTTCTTTGATGGGGATGACTCTTCTTCTATGCGGGAACACTTTGCACGGTCCTTGTGATCCAAATATTTTTCAAAATTAAATTCTTCATCAGTTGATGAGGGTGAAGATGTGGCAGGACGACCAAATTCTTCTTGTTCCTCCTGACTGTTCTGCAACTCTTTCATCCTTACTGCTATTTCAAACAGAGCTTCTTTTCCTTTAGTTAGCTGTTGATCATCTAGAAGAATCCGATGCATTGGGTCTACATAAACAGCTGCCAAAAGAATGTTATTTTGTAATAGTAGCTCCTCTCTCCATTTCATTGATGTAGCAATGCCACTTGCAATTAACCCTCCTCTTTGGGACAGGCGAAACATCAGGTTCTTCCACTCCTTTAAGAAAATACCTGGAGTTAAGTCCTCTGCTTGTAATTTTTTAGTCACTGTAAATGGGTGCTCTAGCAATTTTTCCATCTCAGTCACCTGATTCCACTAAGTACTGCCCCATCATGTGTCTTGATCAATAATTGCCCCTTTTCCAGCACGTCTCTTCAAAATTGAGTCAACTTTAGGGGTTCTGGCAACAGTAGCCAATTTTCTCACCTTGCCAATCAGTGCAGCAGCATGTCCTTCTTGCAGACTGTCTCTTATAGCCAGCTGTAGCGTATGCACAACACAGCGCATGTGATGAATGAAAGAATGTATTGACACAGTTTCAACAAGATCATCTAAACTATCATGTTGCTGTTCATCTGAAGCAACTTCAGTTTGCTCCTCAGTTACAATACTGTGTTCCTCTATTTCAAACATTTCTGTGTCTGTGGACCCAGAATGTTCTTCTAGCTGCTGGTCACCATCATTACTCTCATTCATTAGCTTAATAGTACTTATCATATTTGAAGCATTGTCAGTTACGACAGAAAGAACTTGCTCTTTTTTAAGTTCATAGTCTTGCAGAACCTTTTCCACCAAGACCTGGAGAAACTCACTGGTGTGATGAGCTTTGGTGTCTTACTGCCAATGTCTTGGTAACTATTTCATTTTTGTCACAAACAAATCGGACATTGATGGCAAAATAGTTCACTTTGTGACGTGTGCAGGCACCCATTTTAAGAAACAGAAAGCATCCCTTGAGAGTTTTTTTTAAGTTCTTCCTTTTGTTAAAAGCTTCTTCGATTACTAATTTTCTAATAGTATCTCTCTCCAGAGAAACACCAAGCTTGCGGGCCATTTCCCCATTCAGACACATAAAAGCTGGTCATGAAAATAATGAAATAGGCACACTATCCTTTACAACAAGCTCTATGATCTGTTTTTTAAATGTATCTACTGTCATTGTCACAGTAACTTTGTCACTGACAAAATATCTTGCAGCTGATGGCTGCAAAGTTCTCTGCTCCTTTGTTTGGCTGGAAGAGCTGGGCACTGGTTCATTGGTTTGGATGCAGTCTTTCTCATCCACTGCTTTCAGTACTTCTGGATGAAAGCGTTGTAAATGTCTCTTTAGAATAGAAGCTCTGGTAGGAGCATTTTTATCTTTGCCTGATTATGCACTGATCTTGGCTTCACAGCATTTGTTTTCGTCTGGATCATTTGTCATACACTGTCAGACATAATGTTTTCTATCTTGAGTGATGGTGAAATGTTCAAATTCAGCTGATTTTATGTGACGCTTCTTTGACATTCTCAGGTTTTTCATTCTGCATTCACAATCCAAATGACAATTGTTTTTCCTAAAAACAATTGTAAAAAATTATTGCCAGGTCGTACAACTGATATAGTGGTCAGTATGTAATACTGTTATTCCTCATGTACTCCCAGTTAACTGATGCAAAGTTTGTTGAAAGGATAATACTTCTTACAGTCTTCCTCTTCTGAGTAGCAGCTGTGAGATGCTTGGAAGACGCACACCTAGTAAACATCCAGTCTAGAGGAGGAGCTTTACTACTAAGAATTTGCAACACATTTTCACTTTCAGTTTCATACATTGTAAGTAGGGGGGTTGGGGCACCATGAGGTTAACCAAGTATAAGATTAGATAAGGGCAGTGGAGAACAGTGACACACAAGAAGTAAGAAATGTCTCTATCTCCAGCAGAACTGCTTATCACTGTTGTTCATAGTTTGATAGAACATATATATTTGAGTAACATTTATAAAATTCATATGAAAGTTCAATTATGAAATATTAATACATTTTTTTTAAAGCTGGAGTCGGAGTCGGTACATTTCTACCGACTCCGACTCCAACCAAAACTAACTCAGACTCTGACTCCACAGCCCTGGTCCCAACACCGACCCCTGCGGTACCCCACTGGTCACAGCGACCCAGTTAGAGAATATACCATTTGTAACCACCCTCTGATTTCTGTCACTAAGCCAGTTACTTACCTATTTACACATATCTTAGTACTCGTGGGTGTTTGCCATCCGGACCCGGAGATTTATCTATTTTAATCTTATTTAGCTGGTTTCGCACCTCCTCTTTGGTTAGATTGGTGACCCTTAATATAGGATTTTCTTTGTCTCTCTGCATTTCACCTAGCATTTTATTTTTCACCGTGAATACCATGGAGAAGAAGTTGTTTAATATATTAGCTTTTTCTTCGTCATCTACAGCCATTGTTTCCTCCCAATTTTTTAAGGGGTCTACACTTTCACTTTTGATTCTTTTACTATTGATATAGTGGAAGAACAGTATGGGATTAGTTTTACTATCCTTAGCAATGTGCTTCTCTGTTTTTTTGGCAGCTTTAATTAGTTTTTTAGATAAAGTATGTTTCTCCCTATAGTTTTTTAGAGCTTCAGTGGTGCCATCCTGCTTTAGAAGGGCTGCTAGCTGGCTCCTAGGTCCTTCACAGCATGTTACTCGATGCGGATCCCACTGTGGAATGCATCCCTAACAGAGTGAGAGACCACATGACCTTATACTAAACTTTATCCCCTTTGGGTCACTCCCCTCCTGCTCTCTTTGCTGAAACTAAATTCCTTCCCCTTGCCGCTGAAAATAAAAAAAACTCCAAACCTAAGAAAGATCATAACTTCTTTCTGGATGGTCCTAGGTCGGCGGTTCTGTCACCACTGGCTCCAGCCGAGCCCCTGCTATGCGTGGAAACCAAATAAGCCAAAAAAAAAAAAGAAAGAAGAAGGAAGAAGGAAGAAAAAATGGGGGCACCACGCTCAGTGGGACTCAACCCAAGCCTATAGAAACTAGGAATAATGTATGAGGAGAAAAAAGATAGGCCTGAAAAAAGGGAGTCACCACTATAATATATAATATAAATGGACAGCTTTATTACACACTAATACAAAGGACAGAACATATAAAACCATTTAAAAACAAGGGGATGACACATATCCCTGAAACAACAAAGCCTGTAATAAGGCCTATGCACCGCACCCTAGCATACAAGTGTATATACACATGCCCAGAATGATAAATCAAGTGCCCTAAAGACGATACAATGGCTAAGAATGAGCAGTAAAACTCCCAAAAATAAACACAAAACTCCCTGGTCAGTGTAACGGCCCCTAGGCAGAAAGACCAAGAGGGGGTGTGCACCTAATGCAGGATGTGTAAAGCCCAGTGGTAATCTTGGATCTGCAGAAGAATAATAGTGCACACAACATTACATGTAGTGGCTAAAATGACCACCAGAATTGCTGTACACAAACAGAGATGTAATACCCACCAAGGGAGAAGCGCCCGATGGTCCGGAACAAGCGGGCAAAAAATAACCACGAAGTTAAAATGAAGGCAAGGGCATGTGTGTCCTGTAGCGAGGGGGTGCGGGCAGCAGACACCCAACGCGTGTCGCCACGCTAAAGTGGCTTCATCAGGGGTGAGGTCTGCATGCCCTGTCCTCTGTTTAAATAGAAAGTCTAGGGTAGCTTACCCAATCCTCAGCTGTGTGAAAGGAAACGCCGCGTGGAGTAGCCATAATGGCGTCACGATATGCCGGGCCCGGCATGTATGTACCGCGCATGCGCCGGCATTCCTGAGCGGAAGTGCGAGCTCCGCTCATGGTTGCCATGGCAGCGCGTGTACAGGGAAGAAAGCGATTGCTTTAGACAGCCTAAAAGCACACACAGGGCGCAAAGTAGGAGTAAGTATAAAACAGGGAGGGATCATGTTGCTGGAGCCCAACTGTATTTGTTAAATAAATGTAGAATAAATTGAGACACACGGCTAACCCTAAACCACTTTTGGGGGCAAGACATCAAAAGCTTATGCTCATGAATGAACAGGGGAAAATTATACATAGTAACGACTGTTTACAATTTATTATATAACTAATAACCAGCCATATGGAACTGTGAGCAAATAGCTTGAAAAGTAGGCATATACAAGTATATATATAATGGGGACCACCTAAGTGGCTATACAGCAAGTGGCAGTGCTTTGATATAATCTAGAATTCTTACTGCCAAAATGGTCTGTGAAAAAAGTCCAATTCATTGTTTATAAAAACCAGTGAACAGAAGATCTTCATTTATGCCAAAAGGAATAACACAATTCAAGTTGAAGATCCACTTGGATTCCCATTTGAGAAGCTCAAGGGTGACATTACCACCCCTAATATTCATATTTACTGCTTCCAGTCCTAAAATCTTCGTGCCAGCCCACTGTGAGTTATGTTCCACCAGGTAATGCGCCGCTACTGATGTAAGGATCTTCCCCTTAGCCTTGTCTCTCTGCGCTGTGTTGATATTGGAGAAGTGTTGATGCATACGTCTCCTGAGTTCCTGTGTTATTTGGCCCACGTAGATCTGTGAACAGGGGCACACCAATGCGTATATCAAATTATTTTTATCAAAGATGTGTATCTGTTTTGCAGACAGCTTACTTTTAAATTGTTATATCATCGTCCCTCTGCTGTAGATGACTTGCCCATGGCTGACAGATTGGTCCTGAGGGACCTCCTAGACCTGCTAGATGAGGGCGAAGAGTGCCAGCCCAGAAGAAAGTTCACCGGAAGGCTCCCTTCACAGGCTACCCCCCCATTCACTCTGTTCCCGGCGGTACAGAGTTTTTTCAATGCCGTCTGTAAGGAGGTACACGATCTTAAATTAGATTCTTTGAGGGGGAGGAATATTGGCCAATATGATCAGGCTATCTTAGCTAAATTGGGTGCCAATCGGGACTTTGTCATCCGTGAAGCGGACAAGGGGGGTAACCTGGTTATTTGGCCAGTTAACTTATATACCCAAGAGGCCATGCGCCAATTGGGCAATACTGAGTGTTATCAAAAGTTGCCCTCAGACCCCACTTCTGTTTTTCAGGCGAAATTGAACCGGTTATTGGAGGCTGCACATACACGCAACATCATCAACAAACGTGAAAGGGAGTTCTTAACGAATCAATATCCTAGGACCCCCACCTTCTACATGCTTCCCAAGGTACACAAATCCATACAGGCCCCTCCTGGGAGGCCTATTGTCTCTGGGATAGGTGGGCTACTTGAGAAGCCATGTGTCTATATTGATTTTTTTCTTCAGCCCATAGTTTTATCCCTTGAGTCCTATGTCAGGGACTCGACATCTCTAATTATACAGCTTCAAAATCTGATTTTAGGACTGGAAGCAGTAAATATGAATATTAGGGGTGGTAATGTCACCCTTGAGCTTCTCAAACGGGAATCCAAGTGGATCTTCAACTTGAATTGTGTTATTCCTTTTGGCATAAATGAAGATCTTCTGTTCACTGGTTTTTATAAACAATGAATTGGACTTTTTTCACAGACCATTTTGGCAGTAAGAATTCTAGATTATATCAAAGCACTGCCACTTGCTGTATAGCCACTTAGGTGGTCCCCATTATATATATACTTGTATATGCCTACTTTTCAAGCTATTTGCTCACAGTTCCATATGGCTGGTTATTAGTTATATAATAAATTGTAAACAGTCGTTACTATGTATAATTTTCCCCTGTTCATTCATGAGCATAAGCTTTTGATGTCTTGCCCCCAAAAGTGGTTTAGGGTTAGCCGTGTGTCTCAATTTATTCTACATTTATTTAACAAATACAGTTGGGCTCCAGCAACATGATCCCTCCCTGTTTTATACTTACTCCTACTTTGCGCCCTGTGTGTGCTTTTAGGCTGTCTAAAGCAATCGCTTTCTTCCCTGTACACGCGCTGCCATGGCAACCATGAGCGGAGCTCGCACTTCCGCTCAGGAATGCCGGCGCATGCGCGGTACATACATGCTGGGTCCGGCATATCGTGACGCCATTATGGCTACTCCACGCGGCGTTTCCTTTCACACAGCTGAGGATTGGGTAAGCTACCCTAGACTTTCTATTTAAACAGAGGACAGGGCATGCAGACCTCACCCCTGATGAAGCCACTTTAGCGTGGCGACACGCGTTGGGTGTCTGCTGCCCGCACCCCCTCGCTACAGGACACACATGCCCTTGCCTTCATTTTAACTTCGTGATTATTTTTTGCCCGCTTGTTCCGGACCATCGGGCGCTTCTCCCTTGGTGGGTATTACATCTCTGTTTGTGTACAGCAATTCTGGTGGTCATTTTAGCCACTACATGTAATGTTGTGTGCACTATTATTCTTCTGCAGATCCAAGATTACCACTGGGCTTTACACATCCTGCATTAGGTGCACACCCCCTCTTGGTCTTTCTGCCTAGGGGCCGTTACACTGACCAGGGAGTTTTGTGTTTATTTTTGGGAGTTTTACTGCTCATTCTTAGCCATTGCATCGTCTTTAGGGCACTTGATTTATCATTCTGGGCATGTGTATATACACTTGTATGCTAGGGTGCGGTGCATAGGCCTTATTACAGGCTTTGTTGTTTCAGGGATATGTGTCATCCCCTTGTTTTTAAATGGTTTTATATGTTCTGTCCTTTGTATTAGTGTGTAATAAAGCTGTCCATTTATATTATATATTATAGTGGTGACTCCCTTTTTTCAGGCCTATCTTTTTTCTCCTCATACATTATTCCTTGGAACCAAATAAGCCTTCGCTACTTGGCTTTCAATAGATGTTCTATGCATCTCCACACCCTAGTGTGCTAGAACGGGTCAAGACCCAGGCGAGTGTTTGCTATGTTCTGGGGATCTTAGAAATTTCCCAGATGTATGGCTAGGATATATAGTATCTCCATAACTCCTTATAGAATCATGTTTCTAGAAAGTTCTTTGGCAACTTCAGAATGACTCTATATTGCATGCCAGCCTTTTTTCCTGCTCTGGGCTGCTCAAGGTGTGAGATTTGTCACTCACAACCTTTGAGGCTTGCCCCTCCTGCTGCTAGCAGCACAGTGAAGAGGGCATTATAATCCCATGCCATATAGTATATAAGCAATTGCCATGAAATTATATCCCCAATATTCTTCACACTTGGATATTCTAATAAACTGCTTTAAATAAATTAAACAAAAATGAAACTTCTGTGCGAAATCATACCTGAACAACTATCATTTTTCCTAAGTGATCAATCACCACTCTTGTTTTAGATCTTAAAAATAGTGTGGTTCTCTGTATCCATGGTGGTAAGGTCTGCAAAGTATGTACAAATATGCTAAGAGCCATTACTGAAACAAATTATAATAATCTTTATTTTTATATAGCGCTAACATATTCCGCAGCACTTTACAGCTTGCACACATTATCATCGCTGTCCCTGATGGGATTCACAATCTAAATTCCCTAGCAGTATGTTTTTGGAATGTGGGAGGAAAGTACCAGGAGAACATACAAACTCCTTGCAGATGTTGTCCTTTGTGGGATTTGAACCCAGGACTCCTGCGCTGCAGTGCCAACCACTGAGCCACCTTGCTGCCCAATTATGTAACTTCACACATATATCTTATCAAATAACATTTCTCCTTATGGAGAGTGACATATCAGCTCTGGCTTGTCAAGGTAAGGAGGCTTATTCGCCGTGCAATGCTCCTCTGGGAAATATAATATGCAAATTGCCTCTTCAGAGAAAAAGAGGACTTAAACTCTATAGCACCACCTGTTGCAAGTAGCGATTATACAAGTCACAATCAACCCTTTAACGAGTCGTGCAATATGATGTAGGATAAAAGCCAAATCAGTATCTCAATTCGCAGACACGGGTGTTTTGGTTGGATTGTAGGATCGCTACTTCCAACAGGTGGTGCTATAGAGTTTAAGTCCTCTTTTTCTCTGAAGAGGCAATTTGCATATTATCAAATAACAAACATTTATGCTGTAAAAGCAAAGATGAATTTTTTTAACCACATCTATAACCATCAGTCAACCATGACAAAACATTGGTGAATCTTAATAATTTGTTGGCGATGATACAGTGTATAGCTTAGCAAGTTGGATTTTTTGACCCAACATTCATAATCATATGATATATTTTTAAAGCCCATAGCCAATGCCATTCCTATTTATGGACTCTCAATTACCTGTCAAATCATCAATGTTTTCATTCTTTTACATGTTTTGCAAAAGAAAATTCATGATAACAATACCTGTGCTCTCTTCTGTGGTAATTTAGGCATGTTCAGAAGCTGAAATACATCCTGACTACCTAGCTCACCCCAGCCCCCGTCTGCCTCCATCCATCTTCCTACTAATATCCTGTGGCTAATGCCTTACTAATTGCAATGTGTCACTTCTGCCGGTAACAATTCATTGTTAAACAAAATTACACTTCACAGTTCTGCTTTTTTCTTCTCTCCTTGGGTCAGATTACAAAGCTTATAAAGTCTTAACATTTGATTGCTCTCTAGACTTTAGTAGGCCAAGTAAAAAACTGTAAAGGTACCTTCACACTGACCAAATTTCCAACGATAACGATAGCGATCCGTGACGTTGCAGCGTCCTGGATAGCGATATTGTTGTGTTTGACACGCAGCAGCGATCTGGATCCTGCTGTGATATCGTTGGTCGGAGCAGAAAGTCCAGAACTTTATTTGGTCGTCAGATCGGCATGTATCGTTGTGTTTGACAGCAAAAGCAACGATGCCAGCAATGTTTTACAATGGTAACCAGGGTAAATATCGGGTTACTAAGCGCAGGGCCGCGCTTAGTAACCCAATATTTACCCTGGTTACCATTGTAAAAGTAAAAAAAAAACACTACATACTCACCTTCTGATGTCTGTCGCGTCCCCCGGCGTCCGCTTCCCAGCACTGTGTCAGCGCTTACAGTGCAGTGAAGCGGACGCCGGGGGACGCGACAGGCACCGAAATGTAAGTATGTAGTGTTTGTTTTTTTTTTACATTTACACTGGTAACCAGGGTAAACATCGGGTTACTAAGCGCGGCCCTGCGCTTAGTAACCCGATGTTTACCCTGGTTACCCGGGGACTTCGGCATCGTTGGTCGCTGGAGAGCTGTCTGTGTGACAGCTCTCCAGCGACCACACAACGATGAAAGCGACGCTGCAGCGATCGGCATCGTTGTCTATATCGCTGCAGCGTCGCTTAATGTGACGGTACCTTATGTGACAAGGTAAGTATATGCTCAAACAGCTTGTTCATGTAATCGCTCATCTTCACATAGTTCATATATAGCAACAACATTTCAATAACCTCTGTAGTCTTTTAATTGGGGCTACACGTGAAGATAATAAATTGCTAAACAGTATTGATTATTGTTATACTGCACTTTGCAAAAGTTTTAGGCAAGTGTGCAAAATTGCTAAAAAATAAGAATGCTTTAAAAACTGAAGTGGTAATAGTTTATTTTTATCAATTAGCAAACTTCAAATTTAATGAACAAAAGGGAAACTAAATCAAATCAATATTTTATGTGACCACTGACCAACCATTGGCTTCAAAACAGCAACAATTCTTTTAGGTACAATGGCACAAAGTCATGGATTTTGTAGGATTATAGTCAAGTGTATGAGTAACCATTTACACTAATCAAGTGATAATGATTAGCATTTTCATATTTAGGATAAAAACTGTGTAGAAGGTTTAAAACGGAGGAACAGCCAAACTCTGCTACAAAGGTGAAGTTGTGGAAGACCATTTCCCATATAATGTAAGTCCGCAAGGACAGGGTCCTCTCCCCTCTGTACCAGTCTGTCATTGTAAATTTGTTTACTGTAAATGATATCTATAAGGCCGGCATCACACTAGAGAGAAATACGGACGAGGGAGAGGCGCAAAAACAACGCATTGCACACAGACCAATGTTTATGGGGCAGCTTCCATCAGCCGTATATTTCTCGGCCGTATTTTACGGGCTGAAAAAATCGCAGCATGCTGCGATAGTCAGCGTATTCCTCCAAAAATACACCAATGAAAGTCTATGGGGGTGAGGAAAATATGGATTACACATGGACCATGCGTGCGGCTTGCGAGAAATGTGCACCAGTGTTCTATAGAAAAGCCCGGTAATTCAGTGCGGTGTACAGTAAAATCACACTGACAGGTTAGAATAGAATAGATAAAATTAATGTCTACACATAGTATAGGTAGATATATATGTCAGTGACACACACACACACATATATATATATATTTATATTTAATACAGTGCTAGATAGCAGAAAAGCGAGTAATTCAATTGCCGGCTTTTGCTTACTCCTTACCAAACCTGACAGAATATGAGACATGGTTTACATAAAGTAAACCATTTAATATCCGTTATATTTTTACATATTCCTCACTAATAATGTTAGTAGTTTGTGTATGCAAAATTTGGGAGCTATAGGTGTTAAAATAGAGGGTTAAATCACGGGAAAAAAATGGCGTGGGCTCCCGCGCAATTTTCTCCGCCAGAGTGGGAAAGCCAGTGACTGAGGGCAGATATTAATAGCCTAGAGAGGAACCATGGTTATTGGCCCCCGCTGGCTTAAAACATCTGCCCCCAGCCACCCCTGAAAAGGCACATCTGTAAGATGCACCTATTCTGGCACTTAGCCACTCTCTTCCCACTCCCGAGTAGCGGTGGGATATGGGGTAATAAGGGGTTAATGTCACCTTGCTAATGTAAGGTGACATTAAGCCTGGTTAATAATGAAGAGATGTCAATAAAAGACACCTATCCATTATTAATCCAATAGTAATACAGGGTTAAAAATACATAACGTTTTTAATGATACCATTACGGTGCAGATACATTCGTTTGATCGCCCGTTATTGCATTTTAATGCAATGTTGCGGCGACCAAAAAAACGTAATTCTGGCGTTTCTAATTTTTTTCTTGCTACGCTGTTTAGCGATCAGGTTAATGCCTTTTTTTTATTGATAGATCGGGCGATTCTGAACGCGGCGATACCAAATATGTGTAGGTTTGATTTTTTTTTTACTTTTTTTTTTACTTTTGCCATGCTTCAATAGCCTCCATAGGAGGCTAGTAGCTGGCACAACGCGATTGGCTCTGCTACATAGCAGCAATCATCAGATCGCTGCTATGCAGCAGAAATGCAGGTGTGCTATGAGCGCCGACCACAGGGTGGCGCTCACAGCTACCGGGGATCAGTAACCATAGAGGTCTCAAGGACCTCTATGGTTACTATACAGAAGCATCGCTGACCCCCGATCATGTGACGGGGGTCACTGATGCGCTCATTTCCGGTGCCCGGCCAGAAGTGCCGGTTAAATGCCGCTGTCTGCGTTTGACAGCGGCATTTAACTAGTTAATAGCGGCGGGTGAATCGCGATTTCACCGCCGGAGCCCTGCATCAAAGCGGGGGTTCTGACTTCGGATGTACTATCCCGTCCGAGGTCAGAAAGGGGTTAATATGGAGCATCTTATGGGGCCATCATAAACTTTATGGAGCATTATATGGGGCTCCTGATTCAATTTGGATATTCAAAAACACTTAATCTACTGATGTCTCAATTAATTTTATTTTTATTGGTATCTATTTTTACTTTTGACATTTACCGGTAGCTGCTGCATTTTCCACCCTAGGCTTATACTCAAGTCATTAAGTTTTCCCAGTTTTTTGTGCCAAAATTAGGGGGTCGGCTTATACTCGAGTATATACAGTAAATTGTATTTTATTATATGAAATAAGTATTTGATCACCTACCAAACAGCAAGAATTCTGGCTCTCACAGACCTGTTAGTTTTTCTTTAAGAAGCCCTTCTACTCTGCTCTCATTTCTTGTATTAATTGCACCTGTTTGAACTCATTACCTGTATAAAAGACACCTGTCCACACACTCAACCAATCACACTCCAACCTCTCCACCATGGCCAAGACTAAAGAGCTGTCTAAGGACATCAAAGACAAAATTGTAGATCTTCACAAGGCTGGGATGGAGTACAGGTCAAGAGGCAAGCAGCTTGGTGAGAAGGCAACAACGGTCTGCACAATTATTAAAAGATGGAAGAAACACAAGATGACTGTCAATCTTCCTTGGTCTGGGACTCCACTCTATTAGTAACAAACTACGCTGTAATGCATTAAAATCTTGCAGGGCACGCAAAGTCCCCCTGCCTGCTCACACCAGCTTTTTAACATATTGATTAATGACCTTGTAGGGGGCATACAGAGCAGAATTTCAATATTTGCAGATGACACTAAACTCTGCAAGGTAATCAATACAGAAGAGTACAATTTTATATTACAGGGGAATTTATGTAAACTGGAAGCTTGGGTTGATAAATGGCAAATGAGCTTTAATGGGAATAAATGTAAGGTCATGCACTTGAGCAGAAGAAATAACTACTGTATGTGCTTAATTGTAAAACACTGGGCAAAACCGTCAATGAAAAAGACCTGGGTGTATGGGTGGATGACAAACTCATATTCAGTGGCCAGTGTCAGGCAGCTGCTACAAAGGCAAATAAAATAATGGGATGCATTAAAAGAGGCATAGATGCTCATGAGGAGAACATAATTTTACCTCTATACAAGTCACTAGTTAAACCATACTTAGAATACTGTGTACAGTTCTGGTCTCCGGTGTATAAGAAAATCATATCTGAACTAGAGCGGGTGCAGAGAAGAGCGACCAAGGTTATTAGAGGACTGGGGGGTCTGCAATACCAAGATAGGTTATTACACTTGGGGCTATTTAGTTTGGAAAAATGAAGACTAAGGGGTGATATTATTTTAATGTATAAATATATGAGAGGACAGTACAAAGACCTTTCTGATGATCTTTTTAATCATAGACCTGAGACAGGGACAAGGGAGCATCCTCTACGTCTGGAGGAAAGAAGGTTTAAGCATAATAACAGACGTGGATTCTTGACTGTAAGAGCACTGAGACTATGGAACTCTCTGCCGTATGATGTTGTAATGAGTGATTCATTACTAAAATTTAAAAGGGGACTGGATACCTTTCTTGAAAAGTATAATGTTACAGGGTATATATACTAGATTCCTTGTTAGGGTGTTGATCCGGGGAACTAGTCTGATTGCCGTATGTGGAGTCGGGAAGGAATTTTTTTCCCCAATGTGGAGCTTACTCTTTGCCACATGGGTTTTTTTTGCCTTCCTCTGGATCAACATGTTAGAGCATGTTAGGCTAGGCTATGGGTTGAACTAGATGGACTTAAAGTCTTCCTTCAACCTTAATAACCAGGGCCGACCCGAACGTATAGGCGAACTAGGCGGCCGCCTAGGGCGCCAACCCTAAGGGGGCGCCAGAGAAAAAATAGAAAAAATTATAAAAAATCTTTTCAAAAGGCAAAAGGTGTATGGAGCGGAGCTGAATGTGTATGAGGTGTATGGAGCGGAGCCGTGTGTGTATGAGGTGTACGGAGCGGAGTCGTGTGTGTATGAGGTGTATGGAGCAGAGCTAAATGTGTACGAGGTGTACGGAGCGGAGCCGCGTGTGTACAAGGTGTATGGAGCGGAGCGCGTGTGTAGGAGTAGGTATGTGTGGCCATTATACGGTATGAAGTATCATGTGCGGCCAATATACAGTATGGAGCATCATGTGTGGTCATTATACAGTATGGAGCATCATGTGTGGCCATTATACAGTATGGAGCATCATGTGTGGCCATTATACAATATGGAGCATCATGTGTGGCCATTATACAGTATGGAGCATCATGTGTGGCCATTATACAGTATGGAGCATCATGTGTGGCCATTATACAGTATGGAGCACTGTGTGGCCATATTTTTTTGTTTATAATTATTCTTTATGAACCAGTGAGATTAGCAGTGCTAAATGGGTGTGGTTGGGACGTGGATATTGGTGTGGCTAGTTATGAATGGGTGTGGTCAGAGGCGTGGCCTAAAATGTGCTGCGGCGCGCTTAGCGCCGCAAACTTTGTCCCTCTTTCCCATCTTCAAAAGTTGGGAGGTATGTTAAAAGTAGTAGGGGCGCAACAAAATAGTTTCACCTAGGGCGCCGTAATCTCTCGGGCCGGCCCTGTTAATAACTGTTACTATGTTATATGTCCAGGCCCGTGTTACCGTATTTTTCCGACCATAAGACACACTTTTTTTCCTCCGGATTTGGGAGGAAAGTGTGGGTGCGTCTTATGGTAGGGATGTTGTTATGATCTGGTGACCTTGGAGCCACATGAAACTTTCTCTGGAGTCGGTGGAACCTGTACTGACTGCAAATCCTGAACTAACACCGCAACTAGAAGTAGCCGTGGGGTGTGCCTAACATACCCTAGACACCTCGACACAGCCGGAGGACTAAATACCCCTATAGATGGAAAAATAGGAATGCTACCTTGCCTCAGAGCAGACCCCCAAAGGATAGGCAGCCCCCCACGAATAATGACTGTGAGTAGGAGAAGAATAGACACACGCAGGTAGAAAACAGGATTTAGCAAAAGAGGCCACTCTAGCTAAATAGGAAAGGATAGGACAGATTACTAGGCGGTCAGTATTAAAACCCTTCCAAAAATATCCACAGCAGATAATACAAAAAGTTCCACAATCTAACTAAAGACATGGAATGTATATCTGCCACTCCAGAGAATCCAACAAGACTGAGAAAATACTGACACAATCTAAGCTGGACAAGAAAACACAAAGAATAGCACTAAATTGTGAAGAACATAGCATGTGTGCCACGGGGCAAAAAAAAACAGACACTTATCTTTGCTGATTTGGCAGAAAGGCAGGAGGAACCAAGCAGAGGTCCAACACCTCCCAACAACAATTGACAACTGGCAAGGACTAATGAATCCTGCACGCCTAAATACCCCAGTCAGAACTGCAATCAGCAGATACACCTGACCAGGACTGCGACTCAGGGGCAACTGCATTACCACCTACAACCACCGGAGGGAGCCCAAAAGCAGAATTTACAACAGGATGTAACATGTGTGGAGGGGGGCCGCGGCTAGTGGGATCACACTGGGATCCCACTTTCAGGAGGCAGAAAAATGCCCCCACTGCCTGGAATCAGCACTGGGGTAAACACATGGTTCCGATGATTAAGTGCAGTGAATATTCATTAGCCGCTTCCCTGCCCACCTGTCAGCTGAGCAGTGAGCAGGGAGCAGCCATTGAATACTCCTTCACTTAAGCAGCGACACACATGGTTTCCCCAGCGTTGGATTCCTGCAGCGGCTGGGGAGATCTGTGTCCAGTGGAGGAGGAGGCAGCAGCAGGGGCCAAGGGAGAGGAGATCGCTGCATACCTGTCTGGGCTGGACGCTGAGTGCTGGGCATAAGGACCTGTGTGATGTCATGAAGTGGGCGTGCTGGAGCATCACATGACATCACAGAGCCCTCCCTCTTCTGATGTCATCACAGGTCCTTCAGTCTCCCCACTAGAATCTGTAAGCTTCCTCTTATGACCTGTGCTGTGGAGAGGCAACAAGAGGGAGGGCTCTATGTGTGCAGTCATGGGATGCTTTTACCTCACCACAGTGTGGCTGGCTGCCCATTTTGGAGGTTAGTCTTTACAACACACAATAAAGCACTCTGCCACTCCTTTGGTGAACTATAACTCCCAGCATGCCATAGGATCTGCAGGACATGCTGGTAGTTATAATTCTCCCATGGAATTTTAAAGCAGCACTCCAGTGTTATTTTGCAGTGCTGGAGTGGTGCTTTCAATATAAGCCCTGTGCCCCCATTCTTATACTCACCCTCCAGCGTCTTCATATAGTACTTCACAGACACCACACTGGTCCCGCAGCTTTCAACATAATAACATACTATTATATATAATAACACAACATATAATAGTATGCTATTTATGCTATTTAATATTTTGCTAATTTTTTGGTTTCAAATATTTTTTTCCCTAGTTTCCACCTCTAAAACCTGGGTGCATCTTATAGTCCGGTGCGTCTTATAGTCCGAAAAATACGGTAAGTTCACCAATGACCATCTAGACGATCCAAAGGAGGCATGGGAGAAGGACATGTGATCAAATGAGACCAAAATAGAACTTTTTGGTATCAACGCCAACACCATATTTGAAGGAAGAAGGATGAGTACCGTATATACTCGTGCATAAGCCGAGTGTTTCAGCACATTTTTTTTGTGCTCAAAGCACCCTCCTCAGCTTATACATGAGTCAATTGTCCCAGGAAGCCGGAGGGGGAGTGGTGGAGCAGCGGGTCACAGAGGCAGGAGCCGGCGGCTGTGGCTAAAGTCTGTGTTGCTGCTAAAGAGAAATGAATATTCATTTCTCTTACAGTGTGCACAGTGACATCCGTAGCCTCCAGCTTCTAGCATGGTGGCACACATCCTACATACCTTCTTGCGTGCCCTCGCTGCATCTCCTTTGTCCCAGCGCCAGCAGCACTTCCTGCAGAGCGATCATGTGTCCCCCTCGCTCATTAAAGTAATGAATATGCATGCCTCTCCACTCCCAAAGGAGTGGTGCTCACAGGAATCCGGCACTGACAACCATAGAGGTCTCCAGGAGACCTCATGTTGTCATGCCAACACACTGGTGACCCGCAATCATGTGACTGGGGTCACCAGTGTGTGTATTTCCAGCCCAATGGCTGGAAGTGCGATTTAAATGCCGCTGTCACAGTTTGACAGCGGCATTTAACTGGTTAATAGCCACAAGTGGATCGCGATTCCACCTGCGACTATTGCGGGCACATGTCAGTTGTTCAAAACAGCGGACATGTCCCCAGAAAGATATGGGCTCACTGCCAGAGCCCACAACAAAGGGAGGGACCCCGACATTGGCGTACTATTATGCCCGATGTCAGTAAGGGGTTAAAAAACAACTCCTCATGGTGCTGTGTTCGTTCTGCTTTCTCTTTTCTTCCAACTTTGGAATTTTGGTCAGAAGGGGGCATGATTTAGTATTCTGAATTAGCTTCCCCCAATGTTTTTCATTATGCAGCGCCCCAGAGTCCTGGTCGTTGCAGTACTGATGCTCCGCCGCTAAGGGGAGTGATGGTACGTCTGATGGCACTGAAGGAGTTCACCTGACCAGGTATCACAGACACCAATACACTTCATAGTCTGGCCTCCAGGGGGAGCTAAGGGTGCTATGTATTAGGCCACTCCTCACAATCTGGTAAAACTGTGGGTTAGATAGAAAGTTAGTGAGAAGCTGACTGGGTTGGAACCAGGCAACATCCTGTGGCAGAGGGTGTTGCAGGGGAAGATTCAGGGGGGTCCCTGTCAGGGGTGGGATCCTGACAGAGGCCTAGCGAACAGGAAAGAACGTTAAGGAACCGCGCCTGCACTACATCGCGGCGGTATCTCAAGAAAGGACAAGAAGCGAGGTTTATTGTGGAGAGTGAGAAAGGAGATCAAAGCAAAAAGGAGATAACACCAGTAGGAGTCGTACTGTAAGATCGAGGCAACATTCTACTGAGGCGCGTAGCCGGTGGCCGGAACGCCGAGGAAGTATTGGGCTCCAAGCATTACTTCAAACCAACAGCAGGACAGTTAATTATAGGTTGGCTGTCTCACCTAAATCACCTAAGCAGACATAGGGGGCAACTGTGGGAGAGGGGCGTCACTAGGGTCCCGGAAGAACTCCAGGCCTACCCGTCATACGGGTGCGTCCTTTCCATATCATCTGGGGGACGGAGAAGAACATCAGAACAGACATAAGTTGTGGGAAAGAACATCAGAAACAGACACAACAGTTGTGAGGACTATCCCGTGGTGCTCAGCAGGGAAGTACTACAACACACAGGCGCTAGAAGGTAGGCACAGATTTCCACCTGCAAAGGGAACTCTGGAGGTGCCATCGGACCGGCCGGTCTCGGACAGCCCTGTTAACCGTACTCCGGATTGAGGATCTTGAAGCCTTCAGTAAAGAGGTAAAGAGACTGCAACCCTGTGTCCTTGCTATTCATCGCGACCTGCACCACGCACCACCACCTACACCTTTCATTGGACGCCCCTTAGCAGGGTCACGGACCGGGTCTAGCCACCGTGACAACCCCAGAACTGAGACAGAGAAGCCCGGTACCGAGTACCCCGCGGCTTGCGTCTGGGGGCGCTCCAATTATATTATTTCTTACTGAATACATCTGATCACAATAATTACCTGAATAGCATCGAATTTAATAGATCTATTTCATAATGTATTCAGTTCTATTGTATAATCTGGTGACAGATCCACTTTAAATGAATGAGCTGGTTCTAAACTTTTACCAGTACTTCCTGCAACACTAGGTTTAGGTACAGATAATAATACCAGACATTATCCAAATACCATTATATGGATGACACTAAAATAATATTGAGGCCTAAGAATGCAGTAGTGACGCTAGATGCGAGGATAGTTTCTTCTTTTTGCACACGATATAGTAGGAGTGCGGGATATGTGTGTGATGTGATAAATTAGGCGTAATTTCCTCAGTCTGAACATTAATTCATACAATATTATTAAATTGCAATATGATTATTGGGTTATATGCTTTTTCATGACATTCATGATTTTCTCTTGAGGTGTAGAAGATCACTTCAACTTGTAAATGGTCACTGTAAGTAGCGGCGAAGCTATATGGTTGGAAGCAGTTACTGCTGTGACAGAGACCAAAACCCTTTGGTCAAAACCACTATATTACATTTAGGGAGAATTCATCAATTTTCATTTAATCTGGATAGAGATAAGTTATTTGATGAATGTTTCCCCAGATCCCAACACTGATAAAAATCCTCCAGCCATATGCCTCGTTACCCACCCTACACTGTAGAGCACATGCAACAATTAGACGGCTACCTAAAATAACTAATTCTATTACCACATCCGAAATTATATTGTTGCTGCATAGGACATACTGTATATTGTAAAATAAGGCTGTAGAAGAAGGGAAATGCCCCAACATGTATATCTCTATATAGAGATGTGTTTAGTGCATGTTTTATGTATATACACATTTATATATACATGTATGCCACATGGAGCAAAGCCCCCCTTCCAGCCTGCTGTAAAACAAAGCTGCCATGAGCTGGAAAAACAAGTTGCATTTAGGACTGAGGGGATGTATCTTAGTGGACAATAGACCGTGACCTCATCCCCCACACCTGGGGCTGGACACACCTCTTTTAGTTGGTCACATATAAGGGACAAGACCAGGTGGTTCTCTCTTTTTTGCTGTGCCTGCATTGCCTGGAATGATGATGGACCCACATGGCTTAAGTATACTCTGTATCCCCTTTTCTTAATAGGTCCAGTACTATTTATTAGGGTTAGCTAGCCATAGGTGGGAAGGCTGATATTGTATGTGTGATTTGGGTAATCGGGCAGTTAATTGTGAGTTTTTATATTGTGGTGATATTGTTGTGATATTACTGGTTATTGTGGGTTATTACTGAGTGATACTGTTGGGATATCACTGTATACTGTAGTGATATTACTGCATTAGTGTTGTGATATCCGTATATTTGTATATATATATATTTATAGTCACCAGCTTGGGTATAAATATATATGAATAATATAGACTGCAGACTTGTGTGTGTGTGTGTAATAAATACTCTTTATTGTTGCACTGTTTTGTCTCAGTTAGTATATAGCATAAGGAAAAGATAACGTTTGAGGTGTATTAAGTGGATATTAATTATTAATAGCCAAGTTCGGCAATAATAGTTTATATTGGACCTCAATAGAGGTGCAGGGAGGTTTCCCCCTTTTGGTAACTATAAGTTTTGTAAATTGTGGAGGAATAACCCTGTCCTTTAATAAAGGCTATTTAGAGAATGAATGTAAAGTTTATGAAATTCAGTGTGCAATAGATATATAACACTAAATGTAAAATATCGGACTCAGACTACATAATTCTTGTCTTCCCCTACCGACAAAATGACAGTTTTCCTTGCTTACATGCTCATTTAGGAAAATCGGTCTGCATGAATCAGGTCAGTATTTCACCGATTAATTTCACATTAAAATGCTAGAAAATAATACATCATTTAATAAATTGTGTCGTATATAGCAAGTATTTGTATTTCCACCATTTCAATACATTGGGGCCACAGGGAGGTCTAATGTACTCAGTTGAGTTGATGATGCTCAACTTGTCAGCAAGAAATAACACTAATTATGGGGTGGAAATGTCATCATTGCCATATGTGCAGCGCCCCGGCCCAAGACGTAAGGGGGCCCACCACCATCTCCAAAGCAGCAAGCAGATTCTGTCATAGCAGGACTACTGGACTGCAAAGGGCCTATATACTGTTCTGCAGAGGGGCCCTCTTCTGTATGTGTCCACCACAGCATTCATCTACAAATGAATTGGTCCACTTTCCTTGGATGATAACACTCACACGGATGTTCAACAGTGCCACACTCAGTCTCTGAGAGTCTCTGAGAGCTTTCCCACCTCTGGATAACAGACAGAGTGCCATCAGTTGTCAGGATAATATGAGCAGATTGCATACACCCTGTCTAACACTAGAGTATAACCTAAAATTAAATGATGACAAATAGTTTTAGTCCTCTTCTTAATGCTAGGCGTCCAATTTCTTTAACAATGTTGACAGCAATATATTAATTTATCAAATATTTTGAGGACATGACTTTCTAATTTTTAATAACTACATGTAGAGATAAGCGAATAAATTTGAGTGGAATAGAATTCTATTCAAACACTACAAAAATCTGCATTCAGCAAAATGCAAAATTTCTTTAATTTTCTTCTCCTGGCAGATAATTTTCTGAACCATACAGGACCATCAAAAGATAATAATAATAATAATTTTTATTTATATAGCGCCAACATATTCCGCAGCACTTTACAATTAAGCGGGGACATGTACAGACAATAAATTCAATAGAAGTTAAGACAATTTAAACAGTGACATTAGGAGTGAGGTCCCTACTCGCAAGCTTACAATCTACAAGGAAATGCTGGTTATTTTTGGTCTGGCAATTATAATAAATAGGAATTTTCATATAAAGCAGCATGATCCGGTCATCAGCCCGTGTGTTTAAGTGCAATAGACAGTCAAGTATCAAGTGCAGTTATCGTGTGCATGGAGAATGTGGAGACAGATGAATAGTAGGGTGCAGATTCAGAATAATATTTGGAAGGAGGGAACAGGGCAAAGTTAGTTTACTGAGTAGTTGATGTGGTAGGCTTGTTTGAAGAGATGGGTTTTTAAAGCGTGCTTTAATAGGTTGGGGCTAGGTATCAGCCTGATCATCTGGGGAAGTGCATTCCAGAGAGCTGGTGCAGCACGAGAGAAGTCTTGGAGACGGAGGTGTGAGGTTCGGATTATGGGGGATGCTAGTCTTAGGTCATTTGTAGAACGGGGGGCACGTGTAGGGCAATAGACAGAGGAGAGAGAGGAGATATAAGGCGGTGCAGATCTGTGGAGAGCTTTGTGGGTGAGAGAGATGAGTTTATACTGGACCCTGTAGCAAATGGGTAGCCAGTGTAATGACTGGCACAAGATGGAGGCATCGGCGAAGTGGCTGGACAAAAATATGACCCTGGCTGCTGCATTCAAGATGGATTGTAGAGGAGAAAGGTTGGTAAGAGGGAGACCGATCAGAAGAGAGTTGCAGTAGTCCAGACGGGAATGAATAAGAGCGACAGTAAGAGCCTTAGCAGTTTCAAAGGTGAGAAAAGGTTGGATTCTGGAGATGTTTTTAAGATGCAGGTGACAAGAGCGAGTGAGTGATCGGATATAGGGAGTAAAAGAAAGTTCGGTGTCGAATGTGACCCCAAGACAGCGGGCATGCTGCTTGGGAGTTATGGTTGATCCCTCCAGGGTAATTTCGATGTTGGGTAGAGTGAGGTTAGTAGAAGGGAGAAACACAAGAAGTTCCGTTTTGGAGAGATTTAGTTTCAGATAGAGGGAGGACATGACAGCAGACAGACAATCCTTGGTATTTTGAATTAGGGTAGGGGTGATGTCAGGGGAAGAAGTGTATAATTGGGTGTCGTCAGCATAGAGATGGTACTGGAACCCAAATCTGCTGATTGTCTGTCCAATAGAGGCAGTGTATAGAGAGAAGAGGAGGGGGCCTAGGACTGAGCCCTGCGGAATCCCTATAGTATGGGGACGAGGAGAGGAAGAGGAGTCGGCAAAAGATACAGTGAAGGAGCGGTCAGATAGGTAGGAGGAGAACCAGGAGAGGGCTGTGTCCTTGATGCCTATAGAGCGGAGCATAGAGAGGAAGAGCTGATGATCCACAGTGTTGAATGCTGCGGAGAGATCCAGGAGAATCGGCAGGGAACAATGACCTTTGGATTTAGCTGTTATTAGATCATTAGAGACTTTAGTGAGGGCAGTTTCAGTGGACTGTAAAGAGCAGAAACCAGATTGTAAGGTGTCGAGAAGAGAGTTATCCAAGAGATAGCGGATTAGACGGGAGTGGACCAAGTGTTCCTGGAGTTTAGAGATGAAGGAAAGATTAGAGACAGGTCTGTAGTTAGCAGTGCAGTTCTGGTCCAGGGATGGCTTTTTAAGTAAAGGGGTTATGATGGCATGTTTAAATGAGGAGGGAAAGATACATGAAGAAAGAGAGAGGTTAAATATTTTAGTCAGGTGAGTGGTGACCACTGGTGAGAGAGACTGCAGGAGATGTGAAGGAATGGAGTCACTGTTGCAGGTGGTAGGCCAAGCAGAAGTGAGGAGCTTGGAAACTTCTTCTTCTGAAGCAGGCTCAAAGATGTCTAGTGAGCTTGAGGTGCGGCAGGGCAGGGGCTCCAGGCACTGAGGAGATTGGGCTGAGATATCCTGATGAATGTGGTTGATTTTTCTTTATCTAAAGATACCTTACCACTCATTTTTCCAGCCCCTCGTCTCCTCACCCTAACTCATCCAATCCTCAACGCACCTTCTAATCCCTATCGATCATACTGAAATCCCCAGGTCTCTCACACTGAGCTGAGGCTTCCAGCTCTGATGAGGCCGATGTCACAGTGAGACCCCAGAATATACTAAGGGACAACAAATTCAAGGTGAATTTCCCAGAAAAATCAGTGTGAACAGGTGAATTTGAATTTTACCTGATCTGCTTATCACAAACTATAAGGTCTCCTTCATTGTGACTTACTAATATTTATGAGAGCCTCAAAGTCTTGGGTGACTGGAGTGGTAATGCACTTAGACCACCACTCCATTGAGTTTTTTGTGTGTATAGGCACCGTAGTACCCCTATAGATCCAAAAAAGTGTGACCACCTCCCCTATAAAGATGGAGGAGTAATGGTCAGTCGAAGCGCAATGAACATGTATATATCATCAATCCTGTGGACAGGTGATAAATGTTATTAATGGAATAACCCCTTTTAGGCTATGTGCACACGTCAGGATTTCTTGAAGAAAATTCCTGAAGAAAACCGGACATTTTCTGCAAGAAAACCGCATGCGTTTTTGACGCTTTTTTTCACATTTTTTTCCGGAGGTTCCCAATGCATTAAATACACGAAAAAAATGCAAAATTAATGAACATGCTGCGTTTTTTACTGCAATGCGTTTTTTTGAAAAAAACGCATCATGTGCACAAAAATTGCAGAATGCATTTTAAATGATAGGATGCATATGTATGCGTTTTTTATGCGTTTTTATCACATTTTTATAGCGAAAAAAATGCTAAAAAAACCACGAAAAAAGGTGTGCACACAGCCTAAGACAAGAGGTTTTTATATTTAACATTTCACAAAGCTTTTATTGATTTTAATCCAAAGGGTATATGTGTTTCTTGATTTAAATATAATTTATTACATTTCCCTCAGACTTAAACAAGTTGAGAACTGTCCTGACACAAAACCTGATAAGTCATAAATCAAGAACTTCGGTATAATAAATGAGGATTTTGACTATTACAAGCTAATACTGTTATAAATAGAACCCATCTCAGATGGAATATTGAGGCGATGGGTAGAGGAGATTTCAGGAAATAAGGCAATGATCAGCAAGTCCTGCCTTCTTGACTTCCAAGGACCTTGTAAGCCCTGATTGTCATTTTAAAAGTTGCTATTAAGCCTTGTACATGCAGAAAACTGACAGGTTGTAACAAATAATACCTTGATTCACCATCTTCCCGTATTATAAATTTACGGGTGTTAGACCTCATCACTTTTTTACATTTAACTCTTATCCATCACTGGTTATGTTATACCGATCACACCTCAGGCCTGACAAATGAACATTGTCATGTGAATTTTTATATAAGTGTTCTATCACAGCTTAGAATTATTCCTTTTTGCTATTTTGTTGTGTTCAAAAACGCGCATGAGCTGCATAGTTAAAAAAGATGTAGGCCAGTTATGTTTAACATTCACAATCTGAGTCTGGGGCACAATGTCATCACCAGCCACAGGTCTCCTGTCCCAGACTGAACATTTACATATAATAATAAAACCATGTTTCTGTCCAATTAAACAAACAAAATCTTCCTAAAAGAAGATGGTATGAGTTTTATATGGGTTATGTCCCCATAGGGCAGTAGAAGTAGTTTAAATAATGTTTTAGTGGCTACAGACACCATTTAATAGTGTTAGGTTTACCTGGTGAGGTGTAATCAGGAAGCTGGAGATCAGGGTGGACATAATAGACCCAGGGCACTTAGCACAGCTGGAAGGCACTTGGAATAGTAAGAACTCAGACAAAAGGCTAGCTGGTAGCCACAGAACCATGAGGGCAGGTGAAGAGGAAAATGGCAAGTCTGAAGCAGAGATCAGATGCAGGTAGCAGAATCCATACCGGATTGTCTCCAATTACAGTTTATGATTAGTGATGGGCGAGCACTAAAATGCTCAGGCGCTCGTTGCTCGAGTCGAGCAAATTAGAATGCTCGGGTGCTCGACCCGAGCAACGAGCCCAATGTAAGTCTATGGGAAACTCAACCATCTTTCCGGCGGCTTCCCCGGCGGTCTGCAGAGGGACTAGAAATTGCGGAAATCGATGGGAACAGTGCTCACATTACATGGGAACAGCATGGGGAAGACCTCTGGAAGCGTTTCTGACTCCCAGGTAACTGCTGTGAACAATGTCGTCAGAGTCTTAAGCTACTTTTACAGACTCAAAATAAAACATACAAAAACGAAACTAAAAAGGGATTTTCCTGGGAAATATGTTAAGGAACATCCTTTCCAGGGTAATGACTTTTATATAAGGCAAAATAAATAATTAAAAGCAAAAATACTCCTCCACACCTTGGGCTATGTTCACACGTAGCGTTTTTTATGCGTTTTTGAACTTTAGGCCGGCGTCACACTGGCGTTTTAAACGGCCGAGTGCAATGCGATAAAAAATCGCATTGCACTCAGACCAATGTTCAGCTATGGGGCACCTCCCACCAGCCGACTTTTTGTCGGCCGTTTTCCTCGGTCCGAGACAATCGCAGCATGCTGCGATTGTCTCGGACCGAGGAAAACTCTCGGCTCACTCGCACCCATATAAGCCTATGGGTGCGAGTGAGACAGCGCACATCACTCGGATATCATTCGAGTGCTGTGCGTTATAAGCGGACCCCAGCAATGGAGGAGATGGAGAAATTCATTTCTCCGCCTCCTCCGCAGCTGTGCTCCGATCCTCCCTGTGCGAGAGAATAGGAGCACAGACGCATGACACTCGGCTCCTGCTCTGCTGCGAGCAGGAGCCGAGTGTCATTAGCATATCGCATCCAATGATCTCGCATCAGATGCAATACGCCAGTGTGACGCCGGCCTAAGCATTGCTTTCAACCAAGACAATTGCATTCACTGGGAAATGTCATTTTAATATTTTACAACCTTATCTAGCTATGTGGTGCGTGACACATCATCAGACACATCCTGCTTCATTTATAAAGGAGGGAGGGACTCTGAAAGTCACAAAGCCTATTTTTATAGGACCATCAGGCTACCTTTAATATTCTTAAAGGGCCAGCAGTCGGCCCTCACTATGCTTAGAGAGCCATCAGCCAGCTATGCTTTGTTGTTCCCATTATTAAACAGTGGGTCTCCTATACTGTTATTGCATTTGCAGTGAGTGGAAGGGCTGCCCAAAATTTGGACGCACCCCAATACCACTTTGAAGAGATGTACAGGAAGGCCTCCTGAAAACAATGTTTCCATTATTAGGAAGTGGGTCTCCTATACTGTTTGCCTATGCAGTGAATGCAAGGGCTCCCAAAAATTTGGACCTACTCCAATGCCCCTTGGAAGAGACGTAGAGAAGGGCCTCATGAAAAAATGTTCCCATTATTAGGAAGTAGGCCTCCCATAGTGTTTGCCTATGCAGTGAAGCAACGGCTGCCACAAATTTGGAGGAACTCCAATGCCCCTTTGAAGAGACATAGAGGAGGGCCTCATGGAAAAAAATGTTCCCATTATTAGGAAGTGGGTTTCCCATACTGTTTGCCTATGCAGTGAATGCAAGGGCTGCCAAAAATTTGGAGGTACTCCAATGCCCTTTGGAAGAGATGTGGAGGAGGGCCTCATAAAAAATGTTCCCAACAGAAAGGTCTTCTATACTTGTAATGCCCATGCACGAAGTGTATGGGCTGACAAACATTTACCCCTGGGGCATACATAAACATAATGTATGACAAATTTTTTTACGGGCATCATAAACACCCTTTAAAAAATTATGTGGGTGTGGTGATAAGGTGGTGGAGGATGAGGATGAGGAGAAGGAATAGGACAACAGCAAATAGCCAAAATCAGGAGGCGTATACCCATGTATGAGTGTGAAGAGGTGCATGGGAATAGACTTCCCAAAAAAAGACAGTTTGTTACGCTGCTATTAGGGTTGAACGAAACAGATCAGACAAATTCAAAAATCGCCGACTTCCGGCAAAGTGTGGGATCGGCCATGGGGTCGCCGATCTTCGCGCCAAAGTCGCATTTCATATTACGCGTTCAGCGACATTTTTCAGCCAATGAAGGAGGACGCAGAGTGTGGGCAGCGTGATGACATAGGTCTCGGTCCCCACCATCTTAGAGAAGGGCATGACAGTTATTGGCTTGCTTACTGTGGCGTCACAGGGGGTATAAAAGGGCGTGCACGCCGACCGCCATCTTACTTCTGACGATCTTAGCATAGGGAGAGGTTGCTGCAGCTTCATCAGAAGAAGGGATATAGTTAGGGAGGGAAGATTAACCCCCAAACCGCTTGTGCTGTAGCAATTTCCACTGTCCAACACCACCTTTTTTTTGCAGGGACAGTGGAGGGTATATTTTTGTGCATCAGCTCTGTAGCTTATTAGGCTGCCTTATAAGGTTCCCTGATACCTGCATTGCTGTTTGCACGCTGCTGTGCAAACGAACTGCTTTTTTCAAAAGCAAAAATCCTGTTGCTCCTTTCTACACAGTTATCTTGTTTATTTGTCCACACTTTTGTGTGCAGCAGTCCTTTGTATTGCTGCCATACTTGTCCTGAGATCGTTGAAATTGTACTACAGTCCTTGTATTTTTTCATATATCTTCCAGCCACTTTCTGCCACTTACATTGTGTTGTGTTATACACTGGGCCTGAGTTTTGGTGCAGTCTCCCCCCAAAAAAAGGGAGATTCAAATTGTCACAAAGTGGATATACGTCAGTTCTGTTAGTTTGTCGTATATCAGCCAGCCACGTTCTGCCACTTACATTGTGTTGTGTTATACACTGGGCCTGAGTTTTGGTGCAGTCTCCCCCCCAAAAAAGGGAGATTCAATTTGTCACAAAGTGGATATACATCAGTCTTGGAGTAGGAAAACCTCCTTTAAAGCCGGAGCTGCAGGAAAAAGTTTTGGCTTTCCTTGCTGACTCAGCCTCTAGCTCTTTCACCTCCTCTTCAGAAAGTTCAAAATATAAAAGCAGCGAGTCGTCAGTGGATGCTCCCGGTCAGGAACAAGACGTTTCCTTGTGTCATTCACCCAAACCAAAAGTGAAGGATGTGTAAGGCGACACTACAGGTTACCCCATGGAGCTCTTTACACATACCGTGCCTGGGTTAGAAAGGGAAATTGTTAACTGCCGATTACAAGATGAATCGGACATGGAGTGCACTGATGCACAGCCACAGCAAGATTATCATGCTGTTCCATTGACTCAGATCACTACATTGCCCTCACAGTGTACTCAGCCAGAATCTGACCCTGATGAGACTATGGTGCCCTGTCCCGAATGCTATAGCACCTTACACGGTGACACAGAGGAAGGTGCACATGACATTGAAGAGGAGGTGATAGATGACCCAGTTGTTGACCCAGATTGGCAGCCATTGGGGGAAGAGGGTGCCGCTGCCAGAAGCTCAGAAGCGGAGGAGGATGATCCACAGCAGCCATCTACATCGCAATAGCTGTCATCTGGCAGACCCGTATCAGGCCAAAAACGTTTGTCAAAAACAAAAACAGTTTTAGGACAGCGTGGCCGTCCGGTGAAAGTAGCACAGCGTGCAATGCCTGAAAAGGTATTCCATAGTAGGAAGAGTGTGGTGTGGCAATTTTTTAACTAAGATCCGAATGATCACTCAAGTTATCTGTAAGAAATGCTCAAAGACCTTTAGCAGAGGGAAGAATCTCCAAAATTTAAATACAACGTGCATGCTTAGACATTTAACCAGCATGCACTTGCAAGCCTGGACTAACTACCAAACGTCCCATACCGTTGGTGCACCTGCTCAGAATGAAGGTAGTAAGCAACGCTACATTGCTTCCCTCACTGTAAGCCCACCGGTTAGGACACCACCAGCAGCAAATGTGGAGGTATCGTCGCAAGGCCAAAGCAGTCAAGGAATCGCAAGGTTTTTGGTAGGAAATACTGTATGTGGGCCAACATCAAGAATACCATCACCAACCCTCTCTCAATCCGCCATGTCCACCACCATCACCACCGCTAGTTCCACCATATGCAGCTCTCCAGTCCAGCTCACCCTACAAGAGACTCTCGTTAGGAAAAGAAAGTACTCATCCTGTCATCTGCGTACACAGGGTTTGAACGCCCACATTGCTAGACTAATCTCGTTAGAGATGATGCCCTACCGGTTGGTTGAAAGCAAAGCTTTCAAAGACCTGATGGCCTAAGCAGTACCACGCTATGACCTACCCAGTCGGCACATCTTTGCGAGAAAAGCCATCCCAGCCCTCCACCAGCATGTCAAAGACCGCATTATCCATGCACTGAGGCAATCAGTCAGTGGAAAGGTGCACCTCACAACAGATGCATGGACTAGTAGGCATGGCCAGGGACGTTACGTGTCCATCACGGCGCACTGGGTTAATGTGGTGGATGCAGGGTCCACAGGGGACAGCCATAGTGGGACAGTTCTGCCTAGCCCACAATCTAGGCAACAGTTGGCTGTAGGCGTTCGCCACCCCTCCTCCTCCTCCTCCTCCAGAAGCGAAAGCTCGTCCACAGAGCGCAGTCGCACGACCACTCCATCCGCAGCTGCCAGTGTTGCACACGAGGTGTCCCATTATCGAGCAGCTATTGGTAAGCGTCAGCAGGCTGTGTTACAAATGAAGTGTTTGGGCGACAACAGACTCACCGTGGAAGCACTGGCCGAGTACTTGCAGCAAGAAACTCAGTCATGGCTGGGCAGTGTACATCTTGAGGCAGGCAAGGTAGTCAGTGATAACGGAAGGAATTTTATGGCTGCCATAGCCCTTTCAGAACTGAAACACATATCTTGCCTGCCTCACACCTTGAACCTGGTGGTGCAGTGCTTCCTGAAAAATTATCCGGGGTTACCAGCCCTGTTCTTGAAGGTGCGAAGACTTTGCTCGCACATCCGCTGGTCGCCCATACACTCCAACCGTATGCTGAAACATCAGCGTTCGCTGAATCTTCCCCAGCACCGCCTAATAATCGATGTTGCAACAAGGTGGAACTCCACACTGCACATGCTTCAGAGGCTGTGCGAACAGAGGCGTGCTGTAATTTATTTGTGGGAGGATACACATACACGGGCAGACACTTGGATGGCAGACATGGAGTTGTCTGGTGTGCAGACCTCTGTCAAGACCTTCAGTGTTTTGAGGAATGCACACGGCTGGTAAGTGCAGACGACGCCATCATAACCATGAGCATCCCACTAATGCGTCTGCTGATGCAAAGTTTGACGCACATTAAGGAGCAGGCGTCTGCAGCCGAGGAGGAGGGAAGCCTTGATGACAGTCAGCCATTGTCTGCTCAGGGAACTCTCCTGGACGAGGTGGCGGATGAAGAGGAGGAGGAGGAGGATGATGGGGATGAATATTTATGGGAGGAGGATGCTTCTCAGGGGGCAATAGAAACTGGTGGCGTTGCAAGGTCAGGTACAGGGTTTTTGCGGGACACAAGTGATGTTGATTTGCAAGAAAGTGCTCCTCAACCCTGCACAAGCTGTCAATTGACACCTGGAACATCGGCCCACATGGCTGAGTATGCCTTGCGTATCCTAAAAAGGGATCCCCGCATTATCAAAATGATGACCTATGACGATTGCTGGTTGGCCTGCCTCCTGGATCCACGATATAAGGAAAATTACAAAATATCATGCCACATGAGAACCTTGAGCAAATATTGGCTACCAAACAAGCAACTCTTGTAGACCGTTTGATTCAGGCAATCCCAGCACACAGCGGCGGTGATGGTTCTCACACGAGCCGTAGGGTGCAACATGGCACAGGTGTTAGAGGTGCACAAATCCAAAGTGGCGTTGGACAGAGGGGTTTTATGACCAGGTTGTGGAGTGATTTCGCAATGACCGCTGACACGACATGTACTGCTGCATCGATTCAAAGTGACAGGAGACAGCATTTTTCGAGTATGGTTACGAACTACTTTTCCTCCCTCATCGATGTTCTCCCTCACAGGTCATTCCCCTTTGATTACTGGGCATTTAAAATAGACACCTGGCCTGAATTGGCAGAATATGCATTACAGGAGCTCGCTTGCCCTGCTGCTAGTGTGCTATCCGAAAGAGTCTTCAGTGCTGCTGGCTCAATACTGACCGAAAAAAGGACACGTCTGGCTACCCGAAATGTCGATGATCTAACCTTCATTAAAATGAACCAATCATGGATTTCAAATTATTTGGCCCCACCTTCCCCTGCTGACACGTAGCTTGCCTGAAAAATGTCTTGCTTTTGGCCTCCTCTTACTGACTGCTTCAATTCCTCCATTTGCAACTGCTGAATATCCACAATAGGCCATTTTTATACCTCCCTAAATGGGCTGACTCCCCCCACATGGCCGTGGTCACCACCTGGCGCAAGCACCCGTGCGAGTGCCGTTTGCCTGGACAGGTGGGTGTGCCCACTCTTGGGCGACGGCACTGGCACAGGGTCCCTCATAGTACAATGAAGTGTCTCTGACGGTGGTGGTGCACAACCAACGTCAGACACACCATCGTAATATGAGGGGCCCTGTGCCAGTACCGCCGCCCACGAGAGAGTATTCCCCCCCCAGCTCGAACAGTGCTCTACCACTTGCAATACTTACCTCTCCCTGCTCCACCACTGTGTATTCTGTGCTGTTAAATCCTTCAATGGCACTGCCAGTACAAATTTGTTGAAATGATAGATGATAGTTAAAATATACAGGGGCCCTGGCCTCCATTTAGACCAGTTAATACTTTGCGCCTACTACCACTGTCTGCTACTCAGCAGAGGAGCTCACCCCTGTACCTAGCTATGCCACCTGTTTACTTATGAACAATTTTTTGGCAGACATTTAGCCTACTTTATTATTAGGGCCTACTAACTGTGTCTGCCCCTCCTTACAGTTGTCCTCCACTGAACAAAGCAATGCCGCCTGTTTAGTCCTGTTACCAATTTTGAACTGCATTTAGCCTACTTAATTATTTGGGCCTACTAACTGTGTCTGCCCCTCACTACAGTTGTCCTCCACTGAACAAAGCAATGCCGCCAGTTTAGTTCCGTTACCAATTTTGAACTGCATTTAGCCTACTTAATTATTTGGGCCTATATCTGTGTTTCCTCCTCATCCTGCCCATTGCCCAGCCACTGCTAGATGAGTCTGCTGGTACATTGACCCAGACCACTACATTCCCCTTGCACTCTACACAGCCAGAATCTGACCCTGCTGAAAGTCAGGTTCCCCTTCCCGCATACTATACCACCTTACACGGAGCCAAAGAGGAAGGTGCAGATGAAAGTGCAAGTTCCTTCTTCAGGTGGGGGGGCATACTCGTTGGCGACGTCACTGGCACAGGGCCCCTCATAGTACGCAAAAGTGTCTCTGCCGGTGGGAGGCGCCACCCGCCGTCAAACACACCGCCGTACTATGAGGGGCTCTGTGCCAGTGCCAATGCCAATGAGTGGGCCCCCCTGCTTGCTCAGGATCACAGCACTTGCAAAGTTGAAATACTTACCTCTCCCTGCTCCACCGCCGTGACATATTCCGCGTTTCCTGGGCCCACGAAAATCTTGAGCGAGCCCTATCCCCCCACAACTTTAGCCAAATGACCCCCAGTTTTCAATGCTTAACTATTATTATAAGGTAAATTAAGATTGACAAGCTTCAGTAATAATAATTGATGTTTTTGGCATTAAAACGGGCACTGTAGGTGTTTTCCTGTCCTCCACTCACAGCCGACTTTGATTCCCCATTGACTTGCATTGGGTTTCGTGTTTCAGTCGGCTCCCGACTTTACGCAATAATCGGCCGATTTCACCGGACCCGACTTTTGACAAAGTCGGGTTTCGCGAAACCCGACTCGATCCGAAAAAAGTAAAAGTCGCTCAACTCTAGCTGCTATCTTTCGGTGGTGTTGAGAAGTCTGGCCCAATCCAGCCCTTGTTCATTTTTATAAGAGTCAGCCTGTCAGCATTTTCAGTTGACCGGCGGAAGTGTTTATCAGTTATAATTCCACCAGCTCTGACAAAACGCTAGCGCAGGGCAGGCCAGGACCTCCAAGGCGTAGAGAGCCAGTTCATGCCACGTGTCCAGCTTGGATACCCAATAATTATAAGGCACAGAGGCATCACGGAGGACTTTGGTACGGTCAGCAAGGTACTCCCTCAGCATCTTCCCAAACTTTTCACCCCTTGTGAGAGTACCCCGTGCCTCAGGGCCTGTGCCATGGGAGAGTCTGAGAGAACTCTCCCAGAACTTTGACAGTGTTCCCCTGCCTCTGCTGCACTGGAGTTGTGTCTCTTTCACCTGTACTCCTTGGTTATCCAACGCACTTTTACCTCAACCGCCAGCATTTTCAGATGGGAATTTTTTAAATAATTCGGCAGCAGGGGCCTTCTGGTACTGCTCCATTTTAGTAGACTTGTCCGCCTCGGGAATATGAGATAGAAAGTTCTCCTTGTAGCGTGGGTCTAGAAGTGTCACCAACCAGTAATGACTGTCATTCAAAATTTTGAGAATGGGAGGGTCACGGGAAAGGTAGCGTAACATAAACTCAGCCATGCGTGCCAGACTGCTAACAGGCAAGACTTCCACGTCGTCACCAAGAGGACGACTGACCATGCTTTCCTCCTCCTCCCTGTCCTCAGGCCATCCACGCTGAACAGACGGTATGACAGTTGTGCAGGTAGTACCATCTATAGCGCATGAAACTAGCTCCTGTTCTTCCTCCTCCACCTCATCCTCCTATTCCTCATTGTCACCCAATCCATGTTGGGATGTGATGAGGCTGGGCAGTGTGTAATCAAACTGTATGGTTCCTTGCTCCATCTCATTGTGCTCCGCCTGCAATGTATCCTTCCGGTGAGGCGGAAGCTGCAAATGCTGCTAAAGCACAGCAATTTTGGTGGAAGCTGTAGCAGACTTTCTAAAATGGGCACACAGGCAGCGTACTTTTACAAGCAGATCCAGCAGCTCCGGGTAGGTTTTGAGAAACCTCTGAATCATGAGGTTAAGCACATGGGCCAGGCATGGTACGTGTGTGAGCTTGCCTCGCCTCAGAGCCGCCACCAGGTTCCAGCCATTGTCACACACGACCATGCCTGACTGTAGGTTCAGTGGTGTCAGCCACAGATCTACCTGCTCTTTCAGAGCTGTCCACAACTCTTCAGCATTGTGCACTTTGTCACCTAAGCATATTAGCTTCAACATAGCCTGTTGCTTGGCTGAGGCAGTGCTGCAGTGCTTCCAGTTTGTGACTGATATGGTCATTTCGGAGATGGAGGCTGAAGAGGAGGAGGAGGATGAGGTTCAGGAGCTGTAGACTTTGGGGGCAACCCTGATTTACCTAGGGCCCGCAATCCTCGGCATTGGGAGGACATGTTCCATTCCAAGGTCCGACTGGGTCCCGGCTTCCACAATGTTAACCCAGTGTGCCATCAGCGACATGTACCATCCCTGCCCACAAACACTTGTCCACATGTCTGTGGTTAGATGGACTTTCCCAGTAACTGCATTGTTAAGAGCACGGCTAAAGTTGTGGGACACGTGCTTTTGTAATGCGGGGATGGCACACTGGGAGAAATAGTGGTGGCTGGGAACTGAGTACCGAGGTATAGCCGCTACCATCAGATTGTGGAAAGGTTCCATCTCCACAAGCCCAAAAGGCAACATTTTGAGTGCAAGCCGCATCACTGCCAGATACGCCGGCACATCTCTCAGGGCCTTCCACTTTATATTGGACACTCCAACGTGGACATAATATCTATCTGCAGCAGCTCCTGCAATTGTGCCGCTGATGCTTCTCTACGTTCATGAAAGCACTCTTATCTCCTGAAGTTATTGTTACTGAAGAAGGCCATACATTGAGGCCGAAATGTTTATTTGATGACTACGATAAACGGCAAAAAACTACATTTAAGTTGAGTGCCTAAGTTTATCTTTCACTATATATGGTTTTGGACCCTACTTGGGGACCACTCCTGGTAGTGCATAAGTTTTTTTCCTATCATACTTTAAAAAACAAACAGACTCAGGAAGACCTAACAGTTGTACTGGAACTTCCGTCATGTTGGTGTTACGGGGAACAGTTACCCGCTTCTGTCTGCGGCCACCACACTGCTTCTTTCTCTGCATGTCCTCTTGCCAGGTTGGGTCAGTTACTATATCATCCACCACCTTGTCTTCCACTTCCGCACCCTGGTCCTCCTTCTGACTTTCTCTCAATTGTGTCTCATCATCCTCCACCTCTTGTGACACTTTCCCACTATCGCCTTCGTGTGACCATGGCTGCTCAAATATTTGGGTATCGCTACACCCTACATCCTCTTTCCCCGCTTCAAGTGGACCGAGCAAAAGGCCTGAATCTGTAAATGTAAAAGTGAAAAGCTCATCGGAGTGTGCAATTGTGGGATAAGTTGTCTCCCGGCACTTGGAATGGTGAGAGGAAGGAGGATCAGGGTGAGGTCTCATGACTACTGAGACTTGACAGTGTGGAAGACAGGGTGGTGGTGGTGGCAAAGTGACTTTTGACTATGCTCTGGGTTCAATGGTGGTGTGCTTTGGTCCCCTTGTAATTGGGACAGGAAGGTCGAGCAAGAAGATGTGGGTGTTGTGGCACGGCCCCCGGCCTCGGCTTCTACATGCACCATCACCATCCTGTCCAGTTCCCCGTCCCTTGCCGTGCGCTTAGCTGATTTTAAGTGGAGGACAATATTTTCCACGTTCACTACAAATGGCTGCATTTGAACTTATATGTGATCCGTGTGACGGACAAACCACAGGTTTTAATAGCTGGCCTGTAGGAAACTATTTTTAACAGCAAACTGGTGTCAATAACTTCGCTAACACTTTGCAACAAAATTTAGATCGAAGCCAGAAATGGCAGAATTTGGAGCACAATTATACGTGATCCGTGTGACGGACAAATCACAGTTTTAAATAGCTGGCCTGTAAGTAATTATTTTTAACAGCAAACTGGTGTCAATAACTTCCTAACACACTACAACAAAATTTAAATGGATTCCCGAAATGACAGAATTTGGAGCACACTTATATGTGATCCGTGTGACGGACAAACCACAGTTTTAAATAGCTGGCCTGTAGGTAACTATTTTTAACAGCAAACTGGTGTCAATAACTTCACTAACACACTGCAACAAAATTTAAATGAGGCCAGAAATGGCAGAATTTTAAGCACAATATATGTGATCTGTGTGGCGGACAAACCACAGTTTTAAATGTATTTTTAGCGCTGTAATATGGAAAGGATATGGCTGTATTCTGCAGTGCCAACAAGCAAATGTAGCAGAAAAATGGTGTTCTCTGGATTGCTTTTTAGCAAATAATCAGGATTAAGATCCAAAAAAAATTATTCTTGGCCCCTGATACTTGGGGCTATGTCTAGAAATATCTGTAAAAGCAGCAGCAGACAGAACAGGAATGGACCCTCTTGCTATATGCACTGTAGTCTGCCACATACACTACTTGCCTGTCTAGCACTGATATCTATGCAGCTGGATTAGTCCTCAGAAGGACTGTTAGTTGAGATGGATATGTGTATAATATATTGTGGAATACCTACACTAACTAAGAAACAAGCAAATCTCTCCCTAGCTCAGCAGCACCTCTCCCTACACTGCCTGATTCCAGAGTAGACTGTGACGAGCATGGAGATGCCACGTCTGATATAGATCTGATGACTCTGTGTGGCCAGCCAATCACTGTAGTGCCACAACCAACATGGCTGCGGCATTATAAAGTGTGGCACACAATCCCTTCATGTTCATTGGCTCTCTAAAGAGTGCCAAACATGCAGGGAGGGGAGCTCCCACCAAGCAACCTTGGAAATACTTGGCGAGCTCTGAGCATCTCGAGCAGTGAGATGCTCGGGCGAGTACAGAGTACTGGTGAGCATGCTCGCTCATCACTACTGCCTATGTGTAGTCACCTCCCATCTGACATTGATGCAATGAGGCCCTGCTCTTGAAATTTAGGATTTGTGACAATTTTTCAATGTGGCATATGGTGAAATCTGCTGCAATAAAATTTTACTGTGGACCTGTTGGGCACCAATACTTTTATCTGATCTCTGCTTGATACTATATTGGTCTCAATCTGCACATTCGCAGCCTTCAGAGGCCATTTTCCCAAAGTCCACAGAAGTGAAAAGGATGAGAAGTACGGGGACTCCTGACATTTTCTGAAAGCCCAGAGCCCGCCACAGCCTTGTACCACCGAACATCCCCTCCTGAAAGCCAGGGCCCACAGCATCATCCCACTCCTGATGCTGCTAGCTTTCTGCAGCAGAGACCATTGCTCATGGGATCCTGCTCCACTGCAGCCGCTCCCCCCAACCCGTTTATCTACTATAAGATGCACCACTACACTCCCTGACAGGAGTTATGTCGCTTATCCATGTTATGTAAATAAAAGCTTATAACCTGACCTTAAATTCATCCATTGGTTGTATAAATTATTCTTTTGAAAGCTGAAACCCTCCAAAATGTGGTTTAGGTTAAGAAAATACATTGGCATCAATGTAGAAATATTGATTAGTTAATGGACACAGAAAGGTCAGATTTTTGCATGACAAAAGTTTTGTCGCCTGGTCATATAATGCACCCAGTCCTAGTTTACATCCTCACCTGTGCTCAGTAAATGATCTGTTAATTAGTGTGTGTGTGTATAAAAAGAAACCCAGAACCCCAGACCTTCACTTGAACTGCAACTTGAGCTCTCACAACATGCCAAAAATCCACCGTGACCAAAGCCTGGATTATGAAGAGGCTGAAGACCAGATCCACTGCAGAGGTGGCTGGCACCTTTAATGTGTCTCAGCGTCGAGTACAAAGATTTAAAAAAAGATTTCAAGAGACTGGAGATGTGTTTGACAAGCCCAGGTCCAGTAGACCCCGCAAGACAACTGCTCAGGAGGAACATTTGTTGGTTAGAAAATCCAGTGCAAGCCCCTCTTCCACTGCAGCAGAGCTCCAACAGGCCTGGTCACCTCAAGTTCCTGTGTCAACTAGAACAGTTTGTAGGATTCTGTCTCAAAATGGCCTCCATGGTCGAATCAGTCCCCAGAAAGAAGCTCGCACTAAACAAAAGGCAAATAAAAAAAGTGTGGCAATTGCAAAGTCCCACAGCCTGCTAAACAGATGGACACTGGAAAAGTGGCAGAAGGTGGATTTCTCTGATGAATCTTCAGTAGAATTACACCACAGTCGCCGCAAATACTGCAGGAGACCTACTGGAGCCCGTATGGATCCAAAATGCACCCAGAAAACAGTTAAATTTGGTGGTAGATAAATCATGGTCTCGGGTTACATTCAGTATGGGGGTGTGCGAAACATTTGCAAGGTGGAAGGCAATATCAATAGCCTAAAATATCAAAAGTATTAGCTACCTCTTATATTCCAAATCATAAAAGGGGTCAAATTCTGCAACAGGATGGTACTCCATCTCATACATCCATCTCTACAACAAAGTTCCTCCAGGCAAAAAAGATCAAGGTGCTCAAGGACTGGCCAGTACAGTCACCAGACATGAACATTATTGAGCATGTTTGGGGTAGGATGAAAGAGGAAGCTTGGAACACAAAACCAAAGAATCTAGATGAACTCTGGGAAGCATGTAAGACTGAATTATTTGCTATTCCTGATGACTTCATTAATAAATTGTATGAATCATTGTTGAACCGCATGGATGCAGTCCTTCAAGCTCATGGAAGTCACACAAAATAATAAATATGACTCTAATAGCACCATAACCATTCACCAATCTTATGCAACATATATTTGTAGCCTCCTTCATTGAATATAATGCAGCCTCCCTCACAGGGTATAATACAGCATCCCACAAAATATAAAGCAACCCCCTCAAAGGGTATAATGCAGCCCCCATAGAATATAATGTAGCACCCTCATATGGCATAATGCAGCCCCTCCACAGAATATAATGTAGCCCCTCAGAGTATAATGCAGCCCCCTCATAAGGCAGCCCCCCATAAAATATACTGTAGCCCCCTCATATGGCATAATGCAGCTCCACTCATATAGTATGATGTAGCCACCTGAGAGAATAATGCAGCCCCCCACATATAATATAATGAAGCCCCTCCACAGAATATAATGTAGCCCCTCACAGTATAATGCAACCCCCACATAAGGCAGCCCCTAATAGAATATAATGTAGCCCCCTCATATGGCATATTGCAGCTCCCCTCATACAGTCCCTAACAGAAGTTATGTCGCTTATCCTTGTTATGTAAATAAAATCTTATAACCTGACGTTAAATTCATCTATTGGTTGTATAAATTTTTCTTTTGAAAGATGAAACCCTCCGAAATGTGGTTTAGGTTAAGAAAATAAATTGGCATCAATGCAGAAATATTGATCACTGATCAGTTAATGGACACAGAATGGTCAGATTTTGGCAAGACAAAAGTTTTGTCACCCACAGAAAGTAATGTGATATTCAAACAAATAATTAACTTAAAATACAAATATATGTTGCATAACATTGAAGAATGAAGTTGTGGTGCTATTAGAGTCATATTTATTATTTCATGTGACTTCCATGAGCCTGAAGGACTGCATCCATGCGGTTCAACAACGATTCATACAATTTATTAATGAAGTCATCAGGAATAGCAAAGAATGCAGTCTTACTTGCCTCCCAGAGTTCATCTAGATTCTTTGGTTTTGTGTTCCAAGCTTCCTCTTTCATCCTACCCCAAACATGCTCAATAATGTTCATGTCTGGTGACTGTACTGGCCAGTCCTTGAGCACCTTGATCTTTTTTGCCTGGAGGAACTTTGTTGTAGAGATGGATGTATGAGATGGAGCACCATCCTGCTTCAGAATTTGACCCCTTCTATGATTTGGAATATAAGAGGTAGCTAATACTTCTTGATATTTTAGGCTATTGATATTGCCTTCCACCTTCCAAATGTTTCGCACACCCCCATACTGGATGTAACCCAAGACCATGATTTTTCTACCACCAAATTTAACTGTTTTCTGGGTGCATTTTGGATCCATACGGGCTCCAGTAGGTCTCCTGCAGTATTTGCGGTGGCTGTGGTGTAATTCTACTGAACATTCATCAGCGAAATTCACCTTCTGCCACTTTTCCAGCGTCCATCTATTTAGCAGGCTGTGGGACTTTGCAAATGCCACACTTTTTTTATTTGTCTTTTGTTTAGTGCTGGCTTCTTTCTGGGCACTGATTCGACCATGGGGGCCATTTTGAGACAGAATCCTACAAACTGTTGTAGTTGACACAGGGACTTGAGGTGACCAGGCCTGTTGGAGCTCCGCTGCAGTGGAAGAGGGGCTTGCTTTGGATTTTCTAACCAACAAATGTTCCTCCTGAGCAGTTGTCTTGCGGGGTCTACTGGACCTGGGCTTTTCAAACACATCTCCAGTCTCTTGAAATCTTTTTTTAAATCTTTGTACTCGACGCTGAGACACATTAAAGGTGCCAGCCACCTCTGCAGTGGATCTGGTCTTCAGCCTTTTCATAATCCAGGCTTTGGTCACGGTGGATTTTTGGCATGTTGTCAGAGCTCAAGTTGCAGTTCAAGTGAAGGTCTGGGGTGCAGGGTTTCTTTTTATACACACACACTAATTAACAGATCATTTACTGAGCACAGGTGAGGATGTAAACTAGGACTGGGTGCATTATATGACCAGGCGACAAAACTTTTGTCATGCAAAAATCTAACCATTCTGTGTCCATTAACTAATCAATATTTCTGCATTGATGCCAATGTGTTTTCTTAACCTAAACCACATTTCGGAGGGTTTCAGCTTTCAAAAGAATAATTTATACAACCAATGGATGAATTTAACGTCAGGTTATAAGCTTTTATTTACATAACATGGATAAGCGACATAACTTCTGTCAGGGAGTGCATAGTATGATGTAGCCCCCCCTCCACCATCATCATTGTTCTCCCCCTCCACCATTGTACTCATTACCACCTTCATCAGTGCCTTCTCACCCACCACCTCCATCATTGCCTCCTCCCCCACCATCATTGTCCTTCACAACACTACCATCTTTGTCCTTTACACCATAACATCATTGCTTTCTCCCCTACCACCCCATCATTGCCCATTCCACCACTTCCATCATTGCCTCCCCCACCACCATCATCATTGCCTCCCCCACCACCACCATTATCATTGCCTCCACCACCGTCATCATCATTGCTTCCCCCACCACCATCATTGTCTCTCCACACACCGCCATCATTGCTTTTTCCCCATCACCCACATCATTGCCAATATCCAATATCTCCAATACACACACAACACCACTATCACACATACAGCACCACTCACAGACAGCAACGCACCACTCTCTCTCTCACACAGCTGCACACACGCAGGCAGGGACATACAGCACACAAACAGCCGCACACACGTAAGCAGGGACACACAGCACACACACACAGCTGCACACACGTAGGCAGGGACACACAGCACACACACACACAGCCACACATACGCAGGCAGGCAAGGACACACAGCACACACAGACACACACAGCCGCACACATGCAGGCAGAGACACACACAGCATCCACTCACCTCTCTGCAGGTTCCCAGCAGCCGCAGCACATCCTGACTGTTTCCTCTCTGAAACAGCTGCAGAGAATGATGATGTCATCCAGCCACACTGAGTCAGACAGGACGTGCCGGGCAGGAAGGAGGACAGCGTTGGATCCCTGCAGCTCCGCTCCGGTCCCAAGCTGCAGGGATCGCAATCAAGGATCGCCACCCTTTAGGGGTCCACTTCCGGGGCCACTATTCAGCCTTACTGGCGGGCAGTGTTAACCTCAGACTGTGGCTAATGCTACCTGTCATTAAAGTGAAATGGTATTCACTTTAGCATGAATATTCATTTCTCTTTAGCAGCGGGGACAGGCTTCTGTCTCCAGCTGCTGCTCTCTGGCACCAGGAAGGCCCCCCTTGACTCAGGGGCCCCATAGCCTCTGGGTATACCGCTATTAGTGACACGCCACTGGCTGTGGGGCCTCTTGAGCAGTGGGGGCCCTAGGCAGCTGCTGGTTCTCCGGTGGGCCAGTAGAACCCTGGATGCAGAGTTTGCAAGCGATGTTGATGTTCGCGGGCCCAGGTGGACACACCCCGTCCGTGGGTAGTCCTCTTCTGGGTCCAACTCCAGCTCGGTAATCTTTTATCCTTTTCGGCCAAACAGTAGGGTGCATGGCGTATATCCAGTTGTACTGTGCCCTCGATTGTTGTACACCCAGACCAACTCAGCTACATACTTAGGCCAACTGACTTTCCTGTCTTCCTCCAACGTTCTCAACATCTGAATTAACGTCCGGTTTAAACATTCACAGGCTCCGTTCCCTTTCGGATGGAAAGGTATCATTCTGGACTTTTCAATTCGATACATGCGGTGAAACTATTCCATCACTCGACCTTGAAAGCAGGTGCTTTGATCAGAATGAATTCTTTTCGGGAAACTGTACACCCAGATGAAATCGCAGCAGATGGCTAACTCAGCTGTCTGATCTCGGGTCAGAGTCACCACAGTGAACTTCGTGAAGCAGTCGGTCATCATGAGGCAATGTTAGTATCCAAGACGAGCAGGACCCATGGTTAAGTAGTTGATCATTAACAGTTCTAGAGGCACGGAGGTCACGATGGTCTGCGTAGGGGCCCCCTGTTCAGGTGGTTTGGCTAATTCACAACTTCGGCATTGTTGACAGGCTTCCTCCACCACAGTTTTCAAACAGGCATGATAGATCAACTTCTGAAGCCACTGGAACGTCTTCTCAGGGCCAAAGTGAGCCCCTCTCTCATGAGCTTCCATGGCCACCTCACTAATCAACTTTTCTGGGAGCACCACTTGACAGGCAACTCCCAACTCTCGTACCGATTGCAATTTTCGATACAGCAAGCCATCATCAAATTGGAGCCTCTCCCACTGCCGGAGGATCTGCAGTGATCCCAGGGATGAGGCATCTCTCTCACTTCAGCTGGGAAGTTGTTTCAAAGCCACCCATTGCCTCAACTGAGCGAGCTCTCTATCTTCATCTTGGGGTCGTCCTAGCATGTGTTCCCCTGACGCCTCTCCTATCTGTCCTTGCGTTGCTGATAAACGTCCTGGCAAGGGTATGGAATCCAGGGATCTCTTCTGCCTATAGCTCTTCATCTCGGTTATGTCCAGGTCGCTTGTGATTCACTGTGGACAAAGCATAAGCATGTGTATTCTCAGCTCCTCTTCGATATGCGATCTTGTATCGGTACTTCGCCATATGGGCCATCCATCTCTGCTCCAGGGCTCCCAGTTTTTCACAGCATTTTATAAGTGGGCCAGAGGATTTTTATTGGTGCGTACCAAGACTTCGGACCCTGACAGGTACTTGCAAATTTCTCAATCATGGCCCACACTAGTGCTAGTAGTTCCAGCTTGAAAGAACTGTAGTTATCCAGATTTCGTTCGCAGTCATTGAGGGATCGGCTTGCATAGGCAATCACCACTCTTTTCCGTCCTGCATCTGCAACAATACAGCTCCTAGTCCATGTAAGCTTCCATCAGTGTGAAGGATGAAAGGTTGAGAGAAGTCAGCATAGGCCAGCACGGTTGCTTCAGTCAAGGCCATCTTTAGGGCTTGGAAGGCTTCTTCCTGGCTGTCTCCCCAGTGTATAATCCAATTCTTTGACCAGGACTGCACTCCCTTCAAAAACTCCAGCAGTGGATTAGCAATACAAGTGAAGTTCTTCACAAACCATCAATAATATCCAGTAAGTCCCAGAAAGGCCCAGACATCTTCCACAGTCTTCGGGGTGGGCCAGTCCTGCACTGCCGCTATCTTCTTCCATGCAGGTCGCACCCCCTCAGCAGATACAACATGCCCCAGATATTCAATTTGCTTATGGAAGAGGTGACACTTTTGGGGCTTCACTTTCAGGCCGTGTTTCTGCAGTCGACTCAACACTTACTCAAGCCGCCAGAGATGCCCCTCAAAGGTAGCTGCAAAGACAATGATGTCATCAAGATAAATAAGGATGGCTTCGAAGTTCAGGTCTCCCAAACATCTTTCCATTAGTCGTTGAAAGGTCCCAAGGCCAAAGGGCATCCAACTGAATTCAAGCAATTCCATGGGTAGGATGAACGCAGTCATTGATCGATCATGTTCAGCAATGGGCACCTGGCAATATCCACTGGCTAGATCTAGAGATGAGAAATTCTTTGCTTTCCCCAAGATAGACAATGACTCTTCAATTTGGGGCCTATGCAGCATCAATAGTAAAAAGATATAATGTTAAAAATAATAAAAAAAATAAAAAATCGTGATATTCTTACCTTCCGGTGTCCCCCGCAGCCTTTCCACGACCCCCCCAGCCTTCCCGATGGTGGCGATGCTGCCGGCAGCTCTCGTTCCCAGTGATGCCTTGCGATATGACCCGATGACGTAGCGGTCTCACGAGACCGCTACGTCATCACAGGTCATTGTCTGGGAACGGGAGCTGCCGGCAGCATCGCGACCATCGGGAACGCTGCAGGGTCGCAGGAAGGCTGTGGGGGACGTCAGAAGGTAAGAATATCACAATTTTTTTAAATTATTATTTTTAACATGGGTTGTGTTGTGTATGCGTTTTCGCAGCGGAAAAATGCAATGAAGACGCATGCACAACGTGTGCACATAGCCTTGACGGATCCGTCAAAAAAACAGACCCAGTGCATCCATTTTTCACAGTCTGTACAGGATCCGTCTTTTCAACATTTTGACGGATTGTGACTGATTGTAAAAACGGAAGTGTGAAAGAAGCCTTATGGGGCGAGAGTGCTCAGTCAAATATGGAGATCATCAACACTCCAATGATATACTAAATATAAACTAAATTTACATTTCTAGGTTTGTATGTTTGATATATATTAGGGCAGGGTCCCATAAGAGAAATTTGCCTCATTTAATAAGTATATTTTATATGTTAGTGATGCATTTTAAATTTCACAGTTTAAATGCTTGCCTACATTTTACAGTGTACTGCTGTATTCTTTGCTTTCTAGACCATTGTCATTAGTCCTATTTCAGACATTTTGATATATAATGCAGTACACATACTTTCAGGTGATAAGGTCTGGCTTGGGGTCTGTATTTTACTATGTTTGTACACGCTATGGCCTTCAAAAGGTCAGTAAAGACCTTTGGGGACATTTAAACTTGATATTAATGTTTTTCTGTGCTGTTTCTATTGAAGGAGCTGCAGCCACAAATGAAAACAGCCATCTACTGTGACATTAGCCACAGGCACAGCTAGTCTGGTCTGCTCAGCCCCAGCAGCTCAACTATGCGGAGGGCACAGATAATCGTGATTAGACCTGTGCCAGGGACTGTTCTCTGTCTACATGCAATAAGTAATTAGACATACACAGTAATACATTACTTCTACCTAATATTGAGCAGTTCAGCTGTTTCAAATAGGCAGTCTCCCAACTTGCTTTTGCTTCATTGCAGAAAAAACATCTTACCTTAAAGGGAATCTGTCACCACAGGTTTTTGCTACCTCATATGGGAGCAGCATAAAGTAGGAAGAGAGACCCTGATTTCAGTGATGATTTACTGGGTCCAACAGTTGTGGCACAATCAGAGTTTTTAGATGTGGAATCAAGCAGAGCTCAGAAAGCTAACCCCACCCATACCACAGCTGTTTATGTAAAATGTCTATTGACAGTGAGCTGTGTATTCCAGGAGGGCGTGGTCAGACCAGTGCTCATGTGAGCTGTAGTCCAGGCAGTGATAATCTCCTTGTGAAAAAAAATCATTGTATTGAAACAAAAGCACACGGTCTAATAAGTGACACATTACTGAAGTCTGTCTCTCAACCTCTACCTCTTTTTGTCCTCATATTACATTGTAAAAACCTGCTGACAGATTCCCTTTAAGAATGTCACAGGTTTGCAGCCAAGTATTATGGTATGCGACTGTTAACAGCAGTACATATTGGCCCTGATTCCTCAAAATATTTTCTGGGATAAAACAGATTTGTAAGCCACAACATTTTTGAGCAACTGGAGGCTGTGTAAAAATTGTGCGACTTTTGGCGTATTTACAACAGTTTCACCCAGCTCTTTCAAAATGGACAGAGCTGGGGTGAGATGGGGCAGTTGTATGGTTCCACAGTTCATCTAAAACATGATGAGCTGTGGCGTATCTGCAGCGCCCCAGAGTCCTGGTCGTTGCAGTACTGATGCTACGCCGCTAAGGGGAGTGATGGTACGTTTGATGGCACTGAAGGAGTTCATCTGACCAGGTATCACAGACACCAATACACTTCATAGTCTGGCCTCCAGGGGGAGCAAAGGGCGCTATGTATTAGGCCACTCCTCACAACCTGGTAAAACCCCTAGGTTAGATAGAAAGTTAGATCAGAAGCTGACTGGGTTGGAACCAGGCAACATCCTGTGGCAGAGGGTGTTGCAGGGGAAGATTCAGGGGGGTCCCTGTCAGGGGTGGGATCCTGACAGAGGCCTAGCGAACAGGAAAGAACGTTAAGGAACCGCGCCTGCACTACATCGCGGCGGTATCTCAAGAAAGGACAAGAAGCGAGGTTTATTGTGGAGAATGAGAAACGAGATCAAAGCAAAAAGGAGATAACACCAGTAGGAGTCATGCTGTAAGATCGAGGCAACATTCTACTGAGGCGCGTAGCCGGTGGCCGGAACGCCGAGGAAGTATTGAGCTCCAAGCATTACTTCAAACCAATGGCAGGACAGTTAATTATAGGTTGGCTGTCTCACCTAAATCACCTAAGCAGACATAGGGGGCAACTGTGGGAGAGGGGCGTCACTAGGGTCCCGGAAGAACTCCAGGCCTACCCGTCATACGGGTGCGTCCTATCCATATCATCTGGGGGACGGAGAAGAACATCAGAATAGACATAAGTTGTGGGAAAGAACATCAGAAACAGGCACAACAGTTGTGAGGACTATCCCGTGGTGCTCAGCAGGGAAGTACTACAACACACAGGCGCTAGAAGGTAGGCACAGATTTCCACCTGCAAAGGGAACTCTGGAGGTGCCATCGGACCGGCCGGTCTCAGACAGCCCTGGATTGAGGACCTTGAAGCCTTCAGTAAAGAGGTAAAGAGACTGCAACCCTGTGTCCTCGTTATTCATCGCGACCTGCACCACGCACCACCAATTACAACTTTCATTGGACGCCCCTTAGCAGGGTCACGGACCGGGTCTAGCCACCGTGACAACCCCAGAACTGAGACAGAGAAGCCCGGTACCGAGTGCCCCGCGGCCCTGCGTCTGGGGGCGCTCCATATCTTTCGCCATATATTTTACTCTAGTCCCTGCCGCGAGTAAGATTTGTGGCGAAGTGCACGTGCCTGATTAATTGACTCTTACTGAATCAGGAGCCTCAAAAACAATGGCCAGATTCATCATGACTTGCATAAACAACACTTGATGAAGGGCATGTTGGAATCAGTTTCTTTTATGGCTGATTGGTAGTAGACTCTGAATAACCAGGGAAGTTGATGTCTAGTTAGTGCTCAGCCAAATAGGGGTTAATTTGTGCCCTATGCCTAAAGGTAAAGGCTTTACATTTATTTCTTAAACCAACAGTAAATAATAGAAGAATCTCTGAACCAAAATTTTGTATCTCTGTCTCTGACTGCACTGATCTGATTTTGCCTACTGCTATGCAGCTTATTTTCTACATAAGGTTAAAAATAATTATTTCAAATTAGTTCAGATATATTATGAACTGCAATAGGTCAGCAACAAGAGCATCCACAAAGTAATTACCTTTTGCTGAAGTGACAATAGTATCAACATCAACAAGATGTAAAAGATTGATGCTTCTGCAGTGCCCCAGAGTCCTGGTCGCTGCAGTAACGTCGCTCTGCCACTAAGGGGAGTGATGTTACGTCTGATTGCACTAAAGGAGTTCACCTGACCAGGTAACACACACACCACACTTCATACTCCGGCCACCAGGGGGAGTGGTTCTATCTAGTAGGCCACTCCTCACACTCTGGTAAAACTGGGGGGTTGGACAGGAAGACAGGGAGAAGTAACAGGGAAGAGCTAGAGAGAGGACCTGTCAGGGATGGGATCCTGACAGATTCCTAAGAAAGGACAAAAAGTGAGAAAACGGGAATACAGCAAAGAGGCGATAGGACCACAAGGAGTCGTGCTGTAAGATCGAGGCAACATCCTTCTGAGGCGCAAACAGTCGGTGGCCGGAACGCCGAGCAAGTAAGAGACTCTAAGCATTACTGCAAACCACGGCAGGATAGCCAATTCTAAGTTGGCTGTCTCACCCAAATCACCTAAGCAGACAACGGAGGCAGCTGTGGGAGAGGGGCGACTCTAGGGTCCCGGAAGAACTCCAGGCCTACCCCGTCATACGGGTGCATCCTAACCATATCATCTGGGGGACGGAGAGAAAGAACATCAGAGACAGACAGAATCAGTTGTGAGGACTATCCTGGGGTGCTCAGCAGGGAAGGACTACAACACACAGGCGCTAGAAGGTAGACGCTGATTCCCACCTGTTAAGGGGACTCCTGATGGGCCTTCGGACCGGCCGGTCTCAGACAGCCCTGTTAACAGTGCTCTGGATTGAGTACCTCGAGACCTTCAGTAAAGAGGTAAAGAGACTGCAACTCTGTGTCCTCGTTATTCATTGCACCCCACACCCCAACATCATCACGTTCTATCTTCGCTGGACGCCCCTCAGCAGGGTCACGGGCCGGGTCTAGCCACCGTGACCACCCCAGAACTGAGACACAGAGGCCCGGTACCGGGTGCCCCTCGGCCCTGCGGCAGTGGGGGCGCTCCAATTTGGCGTCATGAACAGGATCTACTTAAGCCTGAAGAATCAGGTCATGTGTGCCTTGGAACTGTGATTTATTGTGCTTGGACTGTGACTTATTGCAAAGACTGTGAATTGCTAATTGCCGCCAAGAGTTCCCGCCACAATTCGCCATTGCCGCACACGGAGGGAGGAGCCTTAGATTCGTGGGCGGAACCGGTCAAGAGAAGCGCGGAACGAGGAAGCGCAGTAAAGTGCCAACTCCGGAAGAGGAACTCCGACCTCCAGCAGGTTAGTGGGAGGAAGGGACAGCCATGTCCGAGTCGGGAGGAGCGGAGGCGGCGGTCGCAGCCGTGGACACAGGGGCAGCTCCGGTCCCCGCAGCGGATGTAGCCGCGGCCCTAATACCACCACCGGTTGCCGCAGAACCCGCTGCCCCCATCAGCCAGTCGGACACTGCCGCTACCACAAAGGCCATAATGCCCTTCTCTATGCCGTACCTGCCCGGAGCGGCCTGGCTCCCACGATACTCCGGGGAGTCGCATACGTTCACTGACTTTAAAGAAGGGATCTGCAGCCTGCCTGAGTTCTATCCCCTGACAGAGCCTCAGAAGGTTCATATGATAATCGGCCAACTCTTTGGGGCGGCTCTGAGAGAAGTGAAGTCCTGGCCCGCCGCGGATAAGGGAACGGCACAGCAGGTTTTTGCAAAGCTTAAAGCCACCTTCGATACCCGTACTGCTACAGAAATTAAATTGACTTTCTATGGATGCAAACAGAGACCGCAGGATAGCTTACGGGACTATGCCCTTAATCTCCAGGAGGCACTGCGGGCCATTAAGCAGAGTGACCCCGGCAGCATGCAAGATGAGGATAAACTCCTGAAAGAGCGGTTCATTGAGGGGCTCCTGTGCAGTCACCAAAGGGGCCAATTACACTTCTTGGCCATGCAGAATCCAGACTTGACTTTTGCACAATTCAAGGATAAAGCTATCCAGGCGCTGCAGGAGCGACAGCCCAGCCGTGCAATACCACCCAGGCGTCCCGCTCTCACATACCACCATGAGGTGGCGCCGGATGCCCCAGTCACCGCCGAGGCCGACGCCCAGAGCCTAGAGGACGACTCCCCTGCAGGACTCCGCCTCCAGATGCAGGAGCTGACCAAGAGCGTTGCTGCCCTAGCCCGGACAGTGCAGTCCCTACAGGAGGCCCCCAAGGAGAAGATCCAGCTGGCCTCCAGACCAGAAGATGTCCCCTGGATGCGACAGAGGAGGACTCCGCCGACCAGAGGCCGGGACGACGATCGCTTCCATCGGGACGGACGACCCATCTGCCGCCGCTGTCACCAGGTGGGCCACCTGGCAAGGTACTGTCCTTTAAACGAGCAACCCCTGGGGCAAAGGGCCAACCCTCAGGAGTAGGACGATCAGGCCCGCAGCATTGGAGAGCCAAATACTTTGGGGGGCGGCCAGTTCTTCACGGTATCCCCATGAATGCTCTGCTGGACACCGGTTCTCAGGTGACGACAATGCCTTACGTGCTTTATAAACGGTATTGGGAGGACACCGATATTACTCGTGGCCCCGATGATGATTTCACCATCATAGCCAGTAATGGTCAGCCGTTGCTACAAGTGGGGTATAAAGAGGTCACCATCAAGGTGGGGCGGGTGGAATTGAAGGCCCAAGGGATTGTAATCGTTGATATTGACCGCCGTGAATGTAATCCTATGATGACTATCGGTACCAATGTTATAGAAAATTGTCTTGCAGAAGTTATTGTCTTGTTACAACAGGTAGCAGACACCGCTGGCTACAGTGAACAACGCGCCCTGCAAAAAGAAATCAGAGCTCTGATGCAGAGACAACAGGTAGAGCTGACTGGTGGCGAAATTGGTCGTGTCACTGTGAGTGATTCAAACCCTATCGCGATACCCCCCAGGAGTGAGTTTTTAATATGGTGTCGGGCAGCCATAGGCCTCAGGGGTAAGGACTACCAGGCCCTGGTAGAACCCGTGTATTCAGACAATAGGCCTACTCTCCTGACAGCCAGGGGGTGGTCGACGTCCGCCAGGGGAGGGTGCCCGTACGTGTCCTTAATTGTGGAGAGGAAGAGGTCCACCTCACTAAGTATGCCACGCTTGCCAAACTGTTCGCTGTCAATAATAGTGTGATACAGACACCTGGACCCTTGGCCCCGTCTAACCTGGCGGAGGACAACGGTTCTGCAGGGCACTCGAAAGATTGGTGTCGGGAATTGCATGTGGGCACTGACTCCACCCCATCCCATCAGAAACAGGGGGCCTACAGGGTGGTTCACGAGTACGAGTGGGTATTTAGCAAACACCCCTTAGATTTTGGGCAGGTGAAAGGGATCCAACATCATATCCCCACGGGAGATCACCGGCCCATAAAGGAGAGATACTGCCCTGTACCCCCAGCTCATTACCAGTGTGCCAAGGACATGTTGCGAGAAATGAAGGAGGCTGGGGTGGTGAGAGACAGTTGTAGCCCCTGGGCAGCTCCATTAGTCCTTGTTAAAAAGAAAGATGGCACAATGAGGATGTGCGTTGATTACAGGCAGTTGAATCGCATTACACATAAGGATGCATACCCACTGCCCAGGATAGAAGAGTCTCTGGCTGCCTTAAAATCTGCTAACTACTTTTCTACCTTAGATCTCACCAGTGGGTACTGGCAGGTTCCCGTGGCGGAGGCGGACAAAGAGAAGACGGCCTTCACGTCACCGATGGGTCTCTGCGAATTCAACTACATGCCCTTTGGATTGTGCAATGCCCCGGGGACGTTCCAGAGGATGATGTAGTGCTGTCTGGGGCACAAGAACTTTGAAACCGTACTGCTGTATTTGGATGATGTCATTGTCTTCTCTAAGACCTACAAAGACCATCTGAAGCACCTGGCTGAGGTGTTTGAAGCCCTGTCCAACTTTGGCTTAAAGGTGAAACCGTCCAAATGTCATCTGCTGAAACCCAAAGTGCAGTACCTGGGCCATGTGGTGAGGGCTGAAGGAGTAGCCCCAGACCCCGACAAGGTCACGGTGATCCAAGACTGGCCAAAGCCCAGCAACCTCCACGAAGTCCGGCAGTTCCTCGGGCTGGTCGGCTATTACCGAAGGTTCATCAAGGACTTCACCAAGAAGGCCGCGCCCTTGCAAGACCTGTTGGTGGGCCAATCAAAGAAGACCAAGGGGAAGAACGCCCCATTTGACTTGAACGAGGGGCTGGAAGGATCCTTCACTTGTTTGAAGTCAGCACTGACGGGAGAAGAGGTGCTGGCCTACCCCGAATACGACCAACCGTTTGTGCTGTACACGGATGCCAGCAATGTGGGATTGGGAGCCGTGCTATCCCAGGTCCAGAAAGGCAAGGAGAGGGTGATCGCTTACGCCAGCAGGAAGCTCCGTCCCACGGAAAGGAACCCTGACAACTACAGTTCCTTTAAACTGGAGTTCCTTGCCATCGTCTGGGCAGTGACAGAGAGGTTCAAACACTACCTGGCCTTGGCGAAATTCACCGTCTTCACGGATAATAATCCGCTGACGCACTTGGGTACAGCCAAACTCGGGGCCTTGGAACAGTGGTGGATGGCCCGGCTGTCCAACTACGACTTCACCATCAAGTACCGGGCAGGACGCAAGAATGCGAACGCTGATACCTTGTCCCGGATGCCCAATTTGCCAGAAATGGGGGAGGACCCGGAGGCACTTGAAGAGGTAGAGTTGCCTGCGTTCCATCGCCCCAAATCCGCTCAGTACTCCCATCATGTGAAGAACCGGTACAAGAACCAACAGGATGCCGCGCTGAATCCCCTGCCCCATCACGGATGGGCGGAGACCCAGGATGGTGATCCCGTGGTCCGTCGGGTGAAAGAGCTCCTGACGCAGGCAGGGTTGCATCCCAGCCCAGATGATCCACAGGAGACATGACAGCTGTGGAAGGGGAGAAGCCAACTGTTTATCCATGATGGCAAGCTGTGCCGGAGGAGTATCGACCCGCGTACTCATGAATTGGTATGGCAGATAGTGGTGCCGAGGATTACCAGCAGTACTTTTGTAGGCCCCATGGGTACCCGGAGAAAGTACTGACCGATCAGGGACCAGCATTCGAAGCAGAGGTGTTCCAAGAGTTCTGCCATCCATACGGGTGTAAGAAGATCAGAACCACACCGTACCATCCCCAAACCAACGGGATGTGTGAAAAGATGAACCAAGTGGTGATCGACTTACTGAAGACCTTACCCGTAGAGGAGCGGAACCTGTGGCCAACAAAGTTGCCTGACTTGGTGGACATATACAATCATATCCCAGTAAATTCCACCAACTGCACTCCAGCGTACCTGATGCGAGGAAGATCTAGCAAGTTACCCGTCGACCTGGACATGGGGTTCCTAGTCCCCGAAGATACCTCGCCGGATGCAGATTGGGATGCAGAAAGGCAGCAAAAGTACCGCAAAGTGCAGGAATGCGTGGAAAGACGTCTCGCCCAGGCTAGACAAAAACAAGAAAGAGACTACAACCAGCATGCTCCTGCAATTCCCTTGTCACCCGGTGAGCACGTACTCAAACGAAAGAGGAGGCTACACAAATTCGACGACCAATGGGAAGCGGAGCCGTATACCATCCTGCCATCCGATTTCGACAACACGAAGGTTTGTCTCATCAGCAAGGATGGAGGGGAGACCTCGACGGCGATATCCAGGGACCACCTTAAAGTCTGCCCTGATAAGTTGAGAGAGAGGGAAACGGATCCAGGAACCTCCCCGCCTGTAGAAGAGAAGATGATACACACTGTTCTTGGCGATTTCCCCCAGTCCTGGACTCAGATAAATCAGGCCATCGTGGTACCTGTCCTAACGTTCCATCAACCAAATCCACTAGAACTAACGGTGGTGCCGGATCGTCCAGGCCCGCAACCTCAGCAGATCCCGCCCGAAGATGCCATGCCAATCGTTGAACCGGCAAGTCCTCCCTCTGCTATTGGCGAACCTGCCGTACCTACTGTTGGTAACAGCAGCTCTGAGAGCTCCAGCCTGCCAGTGCTACCCAGACTCACTAGAAGTGTAGCTAGAAGACAGTGCACTACACCAGCGGTAGCAAGCATAGCGGGCCCTGTTAGGCCAATAGCGACCCCTGCGCTGTGAAGGTCCACACGCAGCACCCAGAATCAAACTCCCCTCTGCTACAAAACTTGGAGGTATTAACGAGGACTGCTATTTAGTTGAAAATGTTTGTGTGCATATCTTTTGTTACAGGCTTTAAAATGGACAAACGGAGTAATGGACAGTGAATTGCTCCAAAAACTTCTAAAGGGGACCCCTTTGTTTACCCGGGGTCCCTGCTGTTTCAACCACTGAACTGAGAGTCATGAACTGTGCATGAACTAATTTTTAAAGGGAAGCACTGTTATGTTTGATTGTTTATGATATTTCAAAATTTTGTGTGTTTTCTGTTAACATGTATTGCTGTTCTTGTTTTCCCAGTCCGGGAGTACTGGATTTAACCGGGGGGAGTGCAGCGCCCCAGAGTCCTGGTCGCTGCAGTAACGTCGGCCACCAGGGGGAGTGGTCCTATCTATTAGGCCACTCCTCACACTCTGGTAAAACTGGGGGGTTGGACAGGAAGACAGGGAGAAGTAACAGGGAAGATCTAGAGAGAGGACCTGTCAGGGATGGGATCCTGACAGATTCCTAAGAAAGGGCAAAAAGTGAGAAAACGGGAATACAGCAAAGAGGCGATAGGACCAGAAGGAGTCGTGCTGTAAGATCGAGGCAACATCCTTCTGAGGCGCAAACAGTCGGTGGCCGGAACGCCGAGCAAGTAAGAGACTCTAAGCATTACTGCAAACCACGGCAGGATAGCCAATTCTAGGTTGGCTGTCTCACCCAAATCACCTAAGCAGACAACGGAGGCAGCTGTGGGAGAGGGGCGACTCTAGGGTCCCGGAAGAACTCCAGGCCTACCCCGTCATACGGGTGCATCCTAACCATATCATCTGGGGGACGGAGAGAACGAACATCAGAGACAGACAGAATCAGTTGTGAGGACTATCCCGGGGTGCTCAGCAGGGAAGGACTACAACACACAGGCGCTAGAAGGTAGACGCTGATTCCCACCTGTTAAGGGGACTCCTGATGAGCCTTCGGACCGGCCGGTCTCAGACAGCCCTGTTAACAGTGCTCTGGATTGAGTACCTCGAGACCTTCAGTAAAGAGGTAAAGAGACTGCAACTCTGTGTCCTCGTTATTCATCGCACCCCACACCCCAACATCATCACGTTCTATCTTCGCTGGACGCCCCTCAGCAGGGTCACGGGCCGGGTCTAGCCACCGTGACCACCCCAGAACTGAGACACAGAGGCCCTGTACCGGGTGCCCCTCGGCCCTGTGGCAGTGGGGGCGCTCCACTTCCAAGAGGTGGCGCTGTAGAGTTCAGTCCTCTTTGAAGAGGCAATTGCATATTACATTTCGCAGAGGAGCATTGTACGGTGAATAAGCCTCCTCACCTTGGCATGCCAGAGCCGGTGTGTCACTCTCCACAAGGAGAAACGTTACCCTTTAGACCTAGGTTTAAAAGGAAATTCTAATAGGCTATTAAAACCAAAATGTAACAATCTACAATCTACTAATTATACATAGAAGGGCTTACTTGTTCATACTATTGCAAACTATTTAGTGTGATATACTTGCCTTCCATCAAACATGCAGTGATGTGCTACCTAATTGTAATGCCCCCAAAGCCATTGTGAGAAAAGCTCTACTGGAAAAAAAGTTATCATTATGCATAGAATAATAAAACAACTGCATGTTGTAATGTTGTTTCTTACCTCCATGATTTAAATGAGGTGTATTTTTCAAAACTGGAGTGTATGCAGATCTTCATCTAAATTGATCCCTTTGGCTATCATTGCATGCATATTTTAAAAAAGCCTCCTTGTACTTTCCTTCAAATGACTTTTTCTGAGGAAGGAAATTAACTTGCTACTTTTAACAAATCTGCAGGAGAAGTCACCAAAATTTATGATCAGTGCATTTGTTTTTATCTGAATAAGGTTTTATCCACTTGTGAAATGCATTACAGTATAATTAGCCAGTTTACGATCAGGGGGTTAACCACCCGTAATGGCCATGCTAATTTATTAAATTTGAGCCGCGTAAGTTCCATTGGGAATAATTTAATTTTGTGTCTGCCAACTTGTATGATAATCTCTTCTTCTCAAGAGAAGAAGGGCACTTTATAAAGTGTAGGTTCACATATTTTTCATGCCAAAGTTACAGTTAGGAAAATTCTATATATCAAGTCGTTTTTTTTATGTACAAGAAAAAATGTCCTTATTTCCTCATTAATTTTGTGCTGTTTCATATGATTTTCATCTGATTGTCATCCCAGTTTCAGTTGATTTTGGTCCAAGTTTTATCAGTTTGTCTCGGTTGAAAAAAAAACAAGTTGTTCTACCTTCTCTGGTCTAGCAATCCATGAAAAGCGGACAGCATTTGGATTGGATGGAATCAATGTGCGGGCTGATGCTTTCACAGACCCATAGACTTGCATTCCCTATCTAATGCTTTGATCAATATCGGACATGTTTTCACAATTTTGTGTAAAGCACTCAGATCGCAAAAAAATCAGAAATGTGAACAGCCTCATGGACTAAAACTATGAGGCCTTAAGATAAAGAAGCTCAGCTCCTATTGGTTCCACCTGTTTGTGCAGGGGATATATGGCTAGTCTAGTATAGTCAATGGTTTCCTCTGTGGCCTTTAAAAGATACCAAGTGCCTACAGGACATGAAGTGGCATAGATGTTTTCTATCTGTAGTAGCATCTCATTCAAAGCCACCGATTTTAATTTTTGATGTATTGAATCAATATATAATTGCTTTTTGTAATGAAAGCAAAAACCTCCTGTTCAGAGGTTGCCAAATGGGCCACTTGCTCATCTTAAGAATAATTATCACCAGTGTGAAACAAGTAGGTCAGGAGAGCAGACTGTCAGAAGGGATGAGCAGACCCGTGGAAGCAGAACCTGAACCCCATTGAAAACAATGGGAACCCAAACTTTTGAGCTGTAAAATTTTCTCTTTCTCTCTCTCTCGTCCCTCAGAACTTTGAACATTGCAACAGACTTCCGGAAGAAGTCCTTGTTCGGGTTCGCTCATCTCTGTCAGTGATTATAAAGTATGAACCCCATCAATCTGATTTTCATGGCTTATGGTAGATGATCAAGCTTTAGCTCTGGATCAAGATTTAGCTCTGGATAAATACATTTAACATTTTTGCATATAAAAGCAAAAGTTATCTTACATATTTTATCAAAAACTCAGGAATAACGTCTCTCATGTGTGTTCATTATTGGCAACTATTATTAATCTGTTATTAGTCCCTTCATGCCGAAGTCTGTTTTCACCTTCCTGACCAGACCAAATTTTTCAAATGTGTCACTTTATGTAGGGACAACTCTGGAATGCTTCTAAGTATCCAATTCATTCTGAGTCAGTTTTTTTGTAACACATTGTACTTTATGTGCATCAGTTTATGAAAATATCAAGAATTTAGAGGGGTTTGTCATAATCAAACTTTTACTTTTTATGACCTTAGAGCACATAGTCATACCGCAAAACATACTTGATAAATATATTTCACAAATGTCTATTTTACATCGCCATCATTTTTAAATGTATTTTTTAGGGTGTTAGAAGGCTTACAACTTTATCAGGAATTTTTCATTTTTTTCAATTACATTTCCAAAACCTATTTTTTTAGGGACCACTTCACATTTGAAGTGACTTCGAGGGGCCTGTATGTCCCAAACAAGACTTACTGTATATACTCGAGTATAAGCCGACCTGAATATAAGCTGAGACCCCTAATTTTGCCACAAAAAACTGGGAAAACGTAATGACTCGAGTATAAGCCTAGGGTGGAAAATGCAGTAGCTACCGGTAAATGTCAAAAATAAAAATAGATACAAATAAAAGTAAAATTAATTGAGACATCAGTAGGTTAAGTGTTTTTGAATATCCATATTGAATCAGGAGCCCCATATAATGCTCCATACAGTTCATGATGGGCCCCATATAATTCTCCATACAAAATACGCCCCATATAATGCTCCATACTAGGGTTGAGCGATACCGTCCGATACTTGAAAGTATCGGTATCGGAAAGTATCGGCCGATACCGGCAAAGTATCGGATCTAATCCGATACCGATACCCGATACCAATACAAGTGAATGGGACTCAAGTATCGGACGGTAAATCAGCCCTTTCTGTCCTTCTATATGGGGTTCTGGAGGGGGGGGAGAGTGTGGGCGGTGCATGGGCGGAGACTGCGTGTCTCTGTGCGGGCGGGGTCTGTGCGGGCCTGCCAGGGATCTCATTCTATGCGGCCGGCGCTGTATGCCCAGGCTTGATGCGGCGTGCCGGGGCTTGATGTGGCATGGGAGGGCTCTGCGGCGTGCTGGGGGGTCTATGCGGCGTGCTGGGGGGTCTATGCGGCGTGCGGGGGTCTCAGCGGCGTGCGGGGGTCTCTGCGGCGTGCTGGGGGGTCTCTGCGGCGTGGGGGGGGGTCTCTGCGGCGTGTGGGGGGGGTCTCTGCGGCGTGGGGGGGGTCTCTGCGGCGTGCGGGGGTCTCAGTGCGGGCATCGTCCGATGGGACTACAATCCAATGTAAGTGCTCAGCATAGAGCACAGGTCAAAAGTGAACAGAGCCTTAAAAGTGATCCTAAATGTTAAGCTCACTAAAATAGTACTAATAAAAGTTTCAACTGAACCCACATAAAACAAGTCCCTAATCAGATCTGTCATCAGACAAAATTCCGCTGCAACAGTCAATTAGCTCTTCTTCTTTTCCGGACCCTGCTGTGTGCCAAGCGCTAGTTTCCTATCATATGTGTATCAGTGTACTAAAAAAATTGAGGGATCTGTTTTTTCTAATACTCTTTTTGAAAATTAAAAATTTGGAGTTAAAGCTATTTTTATTAAAATATTACATTTTTCACTTTTTTCCACAACACTTTTGTGTTACATTCCTGTGAAGCTCATGAAGAGTTAGCAAACTTCCTAAATGCAGTTTTGAATACTTTTGGGGTGCAGTTTTAACAATTACCGTACATACTTGAGTATAAGCCGAGAATTTCAGCCCATTTTTTTAGGCTGAAATTGCCCCTCTCGGCTTATACTCTAGTCATTCCCAGGGGTTGGCAGGGGAGGGGGAGCGGCAGCTGTCTAATAATACTCACCTGCTCCCGGCGAGGTCCCTGAACGTCCCTCGTTCTTCGGGCGCTGACAGCTTCTTCCTGTATTGAGCGGTCACATGGTACCTCTCATTACAGTAATGAATATGGACTTGACACCCCATAGGGGTGGAGCCGCATATTCATTACTGTAATGAGCGGTACCATGTGACCGCTCAATACAGGAAGAAGCTGCCGGCGCCCGGAGAACCAGGGACCGCGCCGGGAGCAGGTGAGTATGGCAGGGGCAGTGCGCTATATTCACTTGTTCCTCGTTCCACCATCGGCACCGTGCTCCATCTTCCGCGTCCTCTGCAGTGACGCTCAGGTGAGAGGGCGCGATGACGCGATTAGTGTGTGCCGCCCTCTGCCTGAGCATCAATGCGGAGGACGGGGAAGACACAGCGACGCTCGGCAGTGGAACGGACAGGTGAATATAGCAAGTGCCGGGGGCCTGAGCAACGAGAGGTGAGTATGTGATTTTTTTTTTTTAAATCGCAGCAACAGCATATGGGGCAAATATCTCTATGGAGCATCTTATGGGGCCATAGTCAGTATTTCTGCAGCATTATACAGGGCAAATATCTCTATGGAGCATCTTATGGGGCCATGTGCAGCGTTATATGGGGCAAATATCTCTATGGAGCATCTTATGGGGCCATGTGCAGCGTTATATGGGGACAAATATCTCTATGGAGCATGTTATGGGGCCATGTGCAGCATTATACGGGGCAAATATCTATATGGAGCATCTTATGGGGCCATGTGCAGCGTTATATGGGGGCAAATATCTCTATGGAGCATCTTATGGGGCCATGTGCAGCGTTATATGGGGGCAAATATCTCTATGGAGCATCTTATGGGGCCATGTGCAGCATTATATGGGGCAAATATCTCTATGGAGCATCTTATGGGGCCATAATCAGCATTTGTGCAGCATTATATGGGGCAAATATCTCTATGGAGCATCTTATGGGGCCATAATCAGCATTTGTGCAGCATTATATGGGGCAAATGTGTCTATGGAGCATCTTATGGGGCCATAATCAGCATTTGTGCAGCATTATATGGGGCATATTTTAATATGGAGCATCTTATGGGGCCCATCATAAACTGTATGGAGCAGTGTTGAGCATTCCGATACCGCAAGTATCGGGTATCGGCCGATCCTTGCGGTATCGGAATTCCGATACCGAGATCCGATATTTTTGTGGTATCGGGTATCGGAATCGGAAGTCCCCACAGTGCTAAAATCACTATAATGTAAAGTGGGCGGTGCGTGGGCGGAGACTGCGTGTCTCTGTGCGGGCGGGGTCTGTGCGGGCCTGCCAGGGATCTCATTCTATGCGGCCGGCGCTGTATGCCCCGGCTTGATGCGGCGTGCCGGGGCTTGATGCGGCGTGGGAGGGCTCTGCGGCGTGCTGGGGGGGTCTATGCGGCGTGAGGGGGGGTCTATGCGGCGTGAGGGGCTCTCTGCGGCGTTCTGGGGCGTCTATGCGGCGTGAGGGGCTCTCTGCGGCGTTCTGGGGCGTCTATGCGGCGTGCTGGGGGGTCTATGCGGCGTGCTGGGGGGTCTATGCGGCGTGCTGGGGGGTCTATGCGGCGTGCGGGGGTCTCAGCGGCGTGCGGGGGTCTCTGCGGCGTGCTGGGGGGTCTCTGCGGCGTGGGGGGGGGTCTCTGCGGCGTGGGGGGGGTCTCTGCGGCGTGCGGGGGTCTCAGTGCGGGCATCGTCCGATGGGACTACAAGTCCCATCGGGCTATGCCTGCTACACTGACAGTGATTGACACATTAGCCAATGATGGGACAGTAGTAGTCCCATCATCCGGCTAATGTGTTGAATGAAAAAAAAAAAAAAAATACTCCATACATACATTCTACATACATACATACATATAGACATACAGTACATTCATACATTACATACATGACATACATTACATTAAACATAGATTACATACTCACCATTACTTGTCATTTTGATCCCCGAAGCCAGTGTCATCTATAAAAAATGTGAAAAAAACAAACAACCAATATACTCCCTGTCCGCAGAAATCCACGAGTGTCCCACGACGATCTCCCGTGGAGAGCAGCAGCATCAAATAATGCGACCGCTCTCTAGGGGCTCAGAAACACAATGATGGGAGGAAGGTATCCTTCCGCCACTGTATTCCTCCGCCGCTGTAAAAAAAAAAGTCCCTAGTCTCACTTTATGGCATTGCTGTATGAGACATTTTCCCATGCAGCAATTATATAAAGTGACACTTTGAACTCAGGTAACCTCAGTGATGCACTGCAGGAGCCATTGTCTCCTGTCAGTGTGTCACTGAGGGTCCTATAGAGCAGTGACGTCACCCGATGTCACTGTTCTATAGGGGAGATCGTCGTGGGACACTCGTTATTAATTGGACTACGGCGGACAGGTAGTATGCGGTTTATTATTTTACGTTTTTTGCAGGCGCTGAAGTATGGTAAGTATGGTGAAATGAAGAATATTAAAATACTTTTTCCTAATGTGTGCGTGTTTTATTAACCCTTTTCTTACTATTGGATTAATAACGGATAGGCGTCTTATTGACGCCTCTCCGTTATTAACCCGGCTTAATGTCACCTTACGATAGCAAGGTGACATTAACCCCTTATTACCCCATATCCCACCGCTACACGGGAGTGGGAAGAGAGGGGCTAAGTGCCGGAATTGGCGCATCTTACGGATGCGCCATTTTCGGGGCGGCTGCGGACTGGTATTTGTAGCCGGGGGGGGGGGGGGCCAATATCCATGGCCCCTCTCTAGGCTATGAATATCAGCCCGCAGCTGTCTGCGTAGCCTTTCTGGCTATAAAATATAGGGGGACCCCACGTCATTTTTTTTGGGGGGTCCCCCTATTTTAATAGCCAGTAAAGGCTACGCAGACAGCTGCGAGCTGATATTCATAGCAGGCTACAAATATTGGCCCCCGGCCGTCGGCTTTCCCCCTCTGGCGCAGAAAATTGCGCGGGAGCCCACGCCGTTTTTTTCCATTTTTTTTTTTTAAATTTAACGCTCATAAAGGCCTCTTTCACCCTTGCATCAGTACGGGTCCGTCGCTATGCGTCGAGCCGACGTACCGACGCACGTTGTGAAATTTGTACACGACGTGGGCAGCGGATGCAGTTTTTCAACGCATCCGCTGCCCATTCTGAAGTTCGGGGAGGAGGGGGCAGAGTTTCTGCTGCGCATGCGCAGTAGAAAATGGCAGACGCGACGGACAAAAAAACGTTCACTTGAACGTGCCGACTTTTCATGCCGACGGTCCGCCAAAACTCGACGGATCCGTTGCAGAACGGACGCGACGTGTGGCCATTCGTCGCGATCCGTCGCTAATACAAGTCTATGGGGAAAAAAATGCATCCTGCGAGCACATTTGCAGGATCCGTTTTTTTCCGCCAGATCCGTTTTTTCAGTCGGATCCGTTGTTTTCCGCCAGATCGGTTTTTTTCCACCGGATCCGTTTTTTTCCGCCAGATCCGTTTTTTTTTACATTGGATCTGTTTTTTTCTGCCAGATCTGTTTTTTTCCACCGGATCCGTTTTTTTCCACCAGATCCGTTTTTTTTCCGCCAGATCCGTTTTTTCCTGCCGGATCCATTTTTTTCCGCCAGATCCGTTTTTTCTCATAGAGTTGTAATAGCGCCGGATTGCGCCTGATGGCCACACATTTCATCCGTTTTTTGCAGGATTCGTTAAAAAAAACTGTTTCCGCCGGACGGAAAACTCATAGGAACGTTTTTTGTCCGTTATTTTTCATGCATGTTTCCATTCAAATCATGCACATTTTCCGTTTATTTATTTTCCAAAAACCTCATCAAAACCTGCATCAAAACTGCATGAAAAACCGCACCAAAAACCTGCATCAAAAACAGCATCAAAAACCGAACCAAAAACCTGCATCAAAAACCGCACCAAAAACCTGCATCAAAAACCGCACCAAAAACTGCATCAAAAACCGCACCAAAAACTGCATCAAAAACCGCACCAAAAACCTGCAGCAAAAAAGCACCAAAAACTGCATCAAAAACTGCATCAAAAACCGCATCAAAAAGCTACATCAAAAACAGCACCAAAAACTGCATCAAAAACCGCACCAAAAACCTGCAGCAAAAAAGCACCAAAAACTGCATCAAAAACCGCATCAAAAACTGCACCAAAAACTGCATCAAAAACCGCATCAAAAAGCTGGAGCAAAAAAAGCACCAAAAACTGCATCAAATACTGCACCAAAAACTGCATCAAAAACCGCACCAAAAACCTGCAGCAAAAACTGCATCAAAAACCGCATCAAAACTGCACCAGTTTTTTATGCAGGTTTTGATGCAGTTTTTGGTGCAGTTTTTGATGCGGTTTTTGATGCAGGTTTTGGTGCTGTTTTTGATGTAGCTTTTTGATGCGGTTTTTGATGCAGTTTTTGGTGCTTTTTTTGCTGCAGGTTTTTGGTGCTGTTTTTGATGCAGTTTTTTATGCAGTTTTTGGTGCTTTTTTGCTGCAGGTTTTTGGTGCGGTTTTTGATGCAGTTTTTGGTGCAATTTTTGATGCGGTTTTTGATGCAGTTTTTGGTGCTTTTTGCTGCAGGTTTTTGGTGCGGTTTTTGATGCAGTTTTTGGTGCAGTTTTTGATGCGTTTTTTGATGCAGTTTTTGGTGCTTTTTTGCTGCATGTTTTTGGTGCGGTTTTTGATGTAGTTTTTGGTTCAGTTTTTGATGCAGTTTTTGGTGCTTTTTTTGCTGCAGGTTTTTGGTGCGGTTTTTGATGCAGTTTTTGGTGCTGTTTTTTATGTAGCTTTTTGTTGAGGTTTTTGATGCAGTTTTTGGTGCTTTTTTTGCTGCAGGTTTTTGATGCCGTTTTTGATGCAGTTTTTGGTGCTTTTTTGCTGCAGGTTTTTGGTGCAGTTTTTGATGCGGTTTTTGATGCAGTTTTTGGTGCTGTTTTTGATGTAGCTTTTTGATGCGGTTTTTGATGCAGTTTTTGGTGCTTTTTTGCTGCAGGTTTTTGATGCAGTTTTTGGTGCAGTATTTGATGCAGTTTTTGGTGTTTTTTGCTGCAGGTTTTTGGTGCGGTTTTTGGTGCAGCAAAAAAGCACCAAAAACTGCATCAAAAACCGCATCAAAAACTGCACCAAAAACTGCATCAAAAACCGCACCAAAAACCTGCAGCAAAAAGCACCAAAAACTGCATCAAAAACCGCATCAAAAACTGCACCAAAAACTGCATCAAAAACCGCACCAAAAACCTGCAGCAAAAAAAGCACCAAAAACTGCATCAAAAACTGAACCAAAAACTACATCAAAAACCGCACCAAAAACATGCAGCAAAAAAGCACCAAAAACTGCATCAAAAACCGCATGTTTTTGGTGCGGTTTTTGATGTAGTTTTTGGTTCAGTTTTTGATGCAGTTTTTGGTGCTTTTTTGATGCAGGTTTTTGGTGCGGTTTTTGATGCAGTTTTTGGTGCAGTTTTTGATGCGGTTTTTGATGCAGTTTTTGGTGCTTTTTGCTGCAGGTTTTTGGTGCGGTTTTTGGTGCAGTTTTTGATGCGGTTTTTGATGCAGTTTTTGGTGCTTTTTTGCTGCATGTTTTTGGTGCGGTTTTTGATGTAGTTTTTGGTTCAGTTTTTGATGCAGTTTTTGGTGCTTTTTTTGCTGCAGGTTTTTGGTGCGGTTTTTGATGCTGTTTTTGATGCAGGTTTTTGGTGCGGTTTTTCATGCAGTTTAGTTTTGATGCAGGTTTTGATGAGGTTTTTGGAAAATAAATAAACGGAAAATGTGCATGATTTGAATGGAAACATGCATGAAAAATAACGGACAAAAAATGTTCCTATGAGTTTTCCGTCCGGTGGAAAGTTTTTTTTTACGAATCCTGCAAAAAACGGATGAAATGTGTGGCCATCAGGCGCAATCCGGCGCTATTACAACTCTATGAGAAAAAACGGATCTGGCGGAAAAAAATGGATCCGGCAGGAAAAAACGGATCCGGCGGAAAAAAAACGGATCTAGCGGAAAAAAACGGATCCGGTGGAAAAAAAACGATCTGGCGGAAAACAACGGATCCGACTGAAAAAACTGATCTGGCGGAAAAAAACGGATCCTGCAAATGTGCTCGCAGGATGCATTTTTTTCCCCCATAGACTTGTATTAGCGACGGATCGCGACGAATGGCCACACGTCGCGTCTGTTCTGCAACGGATCCGTCGAGTTTTGGCAGACCGTCGGCACGAAAAAACGTTCAAGTGAACAATTTTTTGTCCGTCGCGTCTGCCATTTTCTACTGCGCATGCCCCCTCCTCCCCGCACTTCAGAATGGGCAGTGGATGCGTTGAAAAACTGCATCCGCTGCCCACGTTGTGTACAAATTTCACAACGTGCGTCGGTACGTCGGCTCGACGCATAGCGACGGACCTGTACTGACGCAAGGGTGAAAGAGGCCTTTATGAGCGTTGAATTAAAAAAAAAAAAATGGAAAAAAAGCTGTCTGTGTAGCCTTTACTGGCTATTAAAATAGGGGGACCCCCCAAAAAAAAATGACGTGGGGTCCCCCTATATTTTATAGCCAGAAAGGCTACGCAGACAGCTGCGGGCTGATATTCATAGCCTAGAGAGGGGCCATGGATATTGCCCCCCCCCCCCGGCTACAAATACCAGTCCGCAGCCGCCCCGAAAATGGCGCATCCGTAAGATGCGCCAATTCCGGCACTTAGCCCCTCTCTTCCCACTCCCGTGTAGCGGTGGGATATGGGGTAATAAGGGGTTAATGTCACCTTGCTATCGTAAGGTGACATTAAGCCGGGTTAATAACGGAGAGGCGTCAATAAGACGCCTATCCGTTATTAATCCAATAGTAAGAAAAGGGTTAATAAAACACGCACACATTAGGAAAAAGTATTTTAATATTCTTCATTTCACCATACTTACCATACTTCAGCGCCTGCAAAAAACGTAAAATAATAAACCGCATACTACCTGTCCGCCATAGTCCAATTAATAACGAGTGTCCCACGACGATCTCCCCTATAGAACAGTGACATCGGGTGACGTCACTGCTCTATAGGACCCTCAGTGACACACTGACAGGAGACAATGGCTCCTGCAGTGCATCACTGAGGTTACCTGAGTTCAAAGTGTCACTTTATATAATTGCTGCATGGGAAAATGTCTCATACAGCATACAGCAATGCCATAAAGTGAGACTAGGGACTTTTTTTTACAGCGGCGGAGGAATACAGTGGCGGAAAGATACCTTCCTCCCGTCATTGTGTTTCTGAGCCCCTAGAGAGCGGTCGCATTATTTGATGCTGCTGCTCTCCACGGGAGATCGTCGTGGGACACTCGTGGATTTCTGCGGACAGGGAGTATATTGGTTGTTTGTTTTTTTCACATTTTTTATAGATGACACTGGCTTCGGGGATCAAAATGACAAGTAATGGTGAGTATGTAATCTATGTTTAATGTAATGTATGTCATGTATGTAATGTATGAATGTACTGTATGTCTATATGTATGTATGTATGTATGTAGAATGTATGTATGGAGTTTTTTTTTTTTTTTTTTTCATTCAACACATTAGCCGGATGATGGGACTACTACTGTCCCATCATTGGCTAATGTGTCAATCACTGTCAGTGTATCAGGCATAGCCCGATGGGACTTGTAGTCCCATCGGACGATGCCCGCACTGAGACCCCCGCACGCCGCAGAGACCCCCCCCACGCCGCAGAGACACCCCCCCCACACCGCAGAGACCCCCCAGCACGCCGCAGAGACCCCCGCACGCCGCTGAGACCCCCGCACGCCGCACAGACCCCCCAGCACGCCGCATAGACCCCCCAGCACGCCGCATAGACCCCCCAGCACGCCGCATAGACGCCCCAGAACGCCGCAGAGAGCCCCTCACGACGCATAGACGCCCCAGAACGCCGCAGAGAGCCCCTCACGCCGCATAGACCCCCCCCTCACGCCGCATAGACCCCCCCAGCACGCCGCAGAGCCCTCCCACGCCGCATCAAGCCCCGGCACGCCGCATCAAGCCGGGGCATACAGCGCCGGCCGCATAGAATGAGATCCCTGGCAGGCCCGCACAGACCCCGCCCGCACAGAGACACGCAGTCTCCGCCCACGCACCGCCCACTTTACATTATAGTGATTTTAGCACTGTGGGGACTTCCGATTCCGATACCCGATACCACAAAAATATCGGATCTCGGTATCGGAATTCCGATACCGCAAGGATCGGCCGATACCCGATACTTGCGGTATCGGAATGCTCAACACTGCTCCATACAGTTTATGATGGGCCCCATAAGATGCTCCATATTAAAATATGCCCCATATAATGCTGCACAAATGCTGATTATGGCCCCATAAGATGCTCCATACAGACATTTGCCCCATATAATGCTGCACAAATGCTGATTATGACCCCATAAGATGCTCCATAGACACATTTGCCCCATATAATGCTGCACAAATGCTGATTATGGCCCCATAAGATGCTCCATAGAGATATTTGCCCCATATAATGCTGCACAAATGCTGATTATGGCCCCATAAGATGCTCCATAGAGATATTTGCCCCATATAATGCTGCACATGGCCCCATAAGATGCTCCATAGAGATATTTGCCCCCATATAACGCTGCACTTGACCCCATAAGATGCTCCATAGAGATATTTGCCCCCATATAACGCTGCACATGGCCCCATAAGATGCTCCATATAGATATTTGCCCCGTATAATGCTGCACATGGCCCCATAACATGCTCCATAGAGATATTTGTCCCCATATAACGCTGCACATGGCCCCATAAGATGCTCCATAGAGATATTTGCCCCATATAACGCTGCACATGGCCCCATAAGATGCTCCATAGAGATATTTGCCCTGTATAATGCTGCAGAAATACTGACTATGGCCCCATAAGATGCTCCATAGAGATATTTGCCCCATATGCTGTTGCTGCGATTTAAAAAAAAAAAATCACATACTCACCTCTCGTTGCTCAGGCCCCCGGCACTTGCTATATTCACCTGTCCGTTCCATTGCCGAGCGTCGCTGTGTCTTCCCCGTCCTCCGCATTGATGCTCAGGCAGAGGGTGGCACACACTAATCGCGTCATCGCGCCCTCTCACCTGAGCGTCACTGCAGAGGACGCGGAAGATGGAGCACGGTGCCGATGGTGGAACGAGGAACAAGTGAATATAGCGCACTGCCCCTGCCATACTCACCTGCTCCCGGCGCGGTCCCTGGTTCTCCGGGCGCCGGCAGCTTCTTCCTGTATTGAGCGGTCACATGGTACCGCTCATTACAGTAATGAATATGCGGCTCCACCCCTATGGGGTGTCAAGTCCATATTCATTACTGTAATGAGAGGTACCATGTGACCGCTCAATACAGGAAGAAGCTGTCAGCGCCCGAAGAACGAGGGACGTTCAGGGACCTCGCCGGGAGCAGGTGAGTATTATTAGACAGCTGCCGCTCCCCCTCCCCTGCCAACCCCTGGGAATGACTAGAGTATAAGCCGAGAGGGGCAATTTCAGCCTAAAAAAATGGGCTGAAATTCTCGGCTTATACTCAAGTATGTACGGTAATTGTTAAAACTGCACCCCAAAAGTATTCAAAACTGCATTTAGGAAGTTTGCTAACTCTTCATGAGCTTCACAGGAATGTAACACAAAAGTGTTGTGGAAAAAAGTGAAAAATGTAATATTTTAATAAAAATAGCTTTAACTCCAAATTTTTAATTTTCAAAAAGAGTATTAGAAAAAACAGATCCCTCAATTTTTTTAGTACACTGATACACATATGATAGGAAACTAGCGCTTGGCACACAGCAGGGTCTGGAAAAGAAGAAGAGCTAATTGACTGTTGCAGCGGAATTTTGTCTGATGACAGATCTGATTAGGGACTTGTTTTATGTGGGTTCAGTTGAAACTTTTATTAGTACTATTTTAGGGAGCTTAACATTTAGGATCACTTTTAAGGCTCTGTTCACTTTTGACCTGTGCTCTATGCTGAGCACTTACATTGGATTTTCCACCTAAATATCCAAAATACGTGATTCTAACCGAACCCTGACTGAACCTTTCACTATAATGGGGCAGATGACCTTTGGACTTCGCCTGACTTTTGTTCTGGTGGCTTTTTAAGCATGCATCAATGTGTAGTTGACTGCTCTTTTGTGCATGCCTGAAAAGATGGGACACTGTGGGGAAAGAGGCCAGTTTGTGTCTAAAGTGGCTCTATCTGCCTCATTATAGTGAATACTTCCATAGGGGTTTTCATCTGAATTCTGTTTTTCAGAGATTTAGATGGAAACCCAATGTAAGTGCTCAATGTATCGATTCAAGGCAGAATGAACAAATCAACATCATTTCAAGAATTGATTTTCTTTTTTTAAGCCATAAGTGATGACAGCTTTATTCCTCAGTCAGTACAATTACAGAGATACCACTTCTTAGAGTTTTTTTTTTCTATTTCATTATTGGTTACGTTTACACACTAAAAAAACACTTCCCCCCCACCCCCACCCCCCCAAAAAAAATGGCTGCATCACTATAATTCGAGAGCTATGAGTGCTTTATTTTTCTGCCAACAGAGCTGCATGATGGATTGCTTTTTGTGGCCATGTATTGAAGCCTTTATTTGTACCAATTTGGGGTACATAACTTTTTTTGATTGGTATTCTATTTTTGGCAGGCAGCATAAAAAATAGTAATTCAGGAATTATTTTCCTTTTGTTTAGCTTTGGAGGTTTTTAATACAGTTCACTTTGCAGTTAAAGTGAGAAGAGTGCTATATTCTATTGGGCCAGTCTGATTACAAGAATATCACATTTATTTAGGTATTTTTGCTACTTTTGTAGGAAAAAAATTGTTATACCTCGCCATATTCTGTAACCTGCAAGACAAAATTATTTTTTCAGTGATAGTGATTTTATTTACATACAACATTTTGATTGCAATTTATTCCACTTTTTATGCAGCGGAATGATGAAAAAAAAATGTTGCTGTGCTTTTTTATTTCATTTTATGCGGTGTTCACTGTAAGGGTATGTGTCCACATTCAGGATTGCATCCAGATTTGGTCAGGATTTTATGCAGGTAAAATCCTGACCAAATCTGCACCTGAGGTCACTGGCAGGTCACCTGTGTTGTTCTTGCGTTGTTTCAGCATTGTAAGGACTTGCTGCGTTCTGAAAAGACGCGCCGCATGTCCGTTTCCGCGGGTCTGCCGCATGCGTCTTTTAATGCATACTGGAGACAGAATTTCATGAAATCCCCTCCACTATGCTGTAACATCTGGACGCTGCGTGTTTGACGCTCCAGCTCTACGCGTCAAACACGCAGCGTTTCCTGAACGTGGAAACTTACCCTAAGGGTTAAATAGTGATAGTTTTATAGATCTTTTTTCCAAACGTGATGATACCAAATATGTGTACATTTTTAATGTATTTTTTGCTTCTACATAAAATATACATATTTATGGTTAACTTTTTGTTTCCTTTTTTACCTGGTCCCTATATAGGACTTGCACATTTTACAGTTATATTACTGTTGTAATACCCTGAAATACTTCGGTATTGCAGGGCACAGGGTATTAGATCTACAAGTGTCTCCTGCCTGTTATACCGTTCTTATGTCTGTTAGACCTGGAGGTCAGACATGCCAAATCTGGTGTTCATGCATTGCCCTCCAAAGAATCATCATCAGCTACCTGCAAACCCATCACCATGAAGTGAAAGAGGGAGCCATCTCCTTCACACAACATTCTAAATTCCACGATCACCTATGATTGCTGCATCTAGAGAGTTAAAGAGGTAGACGTTAAACATTTTCACACATTCAGTATTTTACATCAGTATTTGTAAACCAAAATCAGGAGTAGAACAATCAGAGGAAAAGTATAATAGAAACCCGTCACCACTTCTGTATTTATCACCCACTCCTGGTTTTGGCTTATAAACACTGAGGTAAAATACTGACCAAATACTGAACGTGTGAATGTGTAATAGAGTGCAGGGTAGAGTATGTCACCACGGAACAGACAGACCAACTGTTGAGGGGGATTTATTAACAGGAGTAAGATTCTCCTCGCAGGGAGAAAACAGTAGGAAATAAACTGATGATATAACCGTGCAAATATATGGGAAGCAGTATAAGTTCCCAGACAGTCAAACAGTATAACAGTAGTAAACTGAATTTCTTGAGAAAACACTTATCATTCTGATGAGGACTTGCTTGTAGGGTCGTCTTCTCCAACGTAGGCGGCGAGAAACAGCGGCACTTGTCGTCCCTCTGTTATCCGTGGGCTGTGTAGTCTCTAGGAACCCGCAACCTGGGGTTTAAGGGGTTATTGTGGTGGGCAGAGGGGATGCTAGGCAAACGGGGTCCTCTGTGCTCTGAGTCTTTTGCTTCAACAATACAGCCTATCCCAGGAGAACGATGCTCAGTCTATTATTGAGTCTCTCAACAGAAATCAGGGGCTCTGCACTAATACCGTGGGTACCAGGGGCCACTGTCTCTGCACGGGCTACTGTCTCTGCTCTGTCTCCTGGGAACTGGAGACTCCGGGGTTAAATCTTTTGCAGCCTTTTCTCAGAGTGAAACTGGAAGCAGGAAGTAGGACAGTCACACTGCTGCAGGAGTGTCAGTATGTTAAGATGGCTGTCTCTCTGCAGTAGCAATGCTACACACACACAGGGCAGCTTACTTGTCACACTCAGGGAGTCTTGGCTTGTCACTGCGGTCACCGGGGCTGCGCGATCGGGTCACTGTCTCTGCAATGTCAGGGGAAAAGTCTTCTCTGATTACGGAGGCTTCCGAGTCCACACCCTCACATACAGCGTTCACTATGGTGGGTATCTCAGCCTCAGTGCCCTCACGGGGAGCACTCTCTCGTGGCGAGCGCGGTGCTGCAGCCTGCTTTCTCTCTGGCGCACTGTCCCCTCTGTCTCGCGCGCTCTGCTCTCCCGCTCTTTTCTGACCACACTCCTTTCTCTTCCTCTCCGCCCCAGCAGTCACATGGTCTCCTCTGTCCAGGGCAGAAAGTCCTCCCCCCAACAACCCAGCTGTCCCGCTAAGTGGTTCCAGGTAAGGAGCAGGGAAAGCAACCTCCTTTGGGCTCATCTTCCTCTTCACCCCCTTACATTCCCCCTCTCTTGAAGCTCACCATTCCACGGGCGAGAACTCTTCGTGCTTCTCTTTGCTCTTTTGAGGGGTGTCAGGTACCTGCAATTCTCACGCCTCCTTCTGCCTTTCTTCTTTCACATACTGCCAAACTAAATGGTCTAGGAGTTGTTCATCAGTCAGCTTGAGATATTCTTCCTCTACTTCGTCGGCAGCCATAGAAGACAATTCCTCAGACGAATCTTGTGTTGTCACATTAAATTTTCCAACGGCATCCACTGTCCTCTTCTTCTTTTTCTTCTTCTCCTTGGTTTTGCTGCTAGCAGATGATTGCACAGATGATTCGTCCTTTTCCTTGTCGTTATCGGAAACTTTAGGGACTTCTTGCCCGGGCTCCTCAGTCTGGGGGCTTAGTACAAGTAATTCTTCTCATAGCTCCCCCTCTCTTTGACAGGAGCATTCTTGTCGAATCTAGAATCAGATGGATTAAGACCATGCAGGCCGGACTCTTCACCCCCTTACAAATGTGGCCTAAGAGTTTATCTGTCAGTTAAGCCAAGCTCCCAGTAGTTATTATGAATAATCACCAGTATGTCATAGTGCGGGGTATCTTTCCTATTATGACGAACATTTACGTCAATTGTTGGGAAGGAATTAATCACCAGCCAAGTTCAAGACAAGCATTGCCTAGCTTGAAAATCTTTTCACAATCACTGCAGCTAACCATGTCACCCAGGTTCTTTTTTTTTCATTAATCGCTACATGCTGGGATTTCAAATACTGTGACTTTAAAAAGTTGCATCTTTTTCCCTATAGTAAGTTTAACCAATGTCACTAGGAAACCTCTTAATAATCACTTGATCAGCTTTTGATTACGCTATAGAAAGAGTCTAATTACAAAAGGTCTGATCCTGGACAGTCCTGAACATGCAAGGGGTTCTTACATTGTATTATAAAATAATTGTATTTACCCGATGGTTTACTTTTTACTGTTGTCATCTTAGAGCATCATAAGGGAATATGAGAAAAAATCTTGTAAGAAAAGATATTAATTGCTGTATACATAAGAGAAATTAGATTGTGCTTTCTCATGGGTCGGACCCCTGACACCTTTAGTAACGGTGTTCATCAATCTTTGTTATTATTTAGGTGTCATTGGCTTCAGTAATTATTAGTCTTTATTACTGCTACTTTTATTCTCTTCAGTGTCTCTTATCCCAGCTAATTACATTATTCAATATAATAAAGCTATTATTTCATTTGAGCCACTAATCTTTTTAAAAGAGCATATTACAGACTCATTTTCTTGTAAGCATCTCAGATGGATATCAATAATACTTTAATTTATCTGTCTTCTTCCCCCTTAATTATGTGTGTAGCATGTGAATATTCCTTACAAGCCCGGCTCTTTAAAATCCAGTGGTTTAAAGAGGAGTTTATTAATTTACTAAATTTACTGTACATATATCTATTTCTAATCACAATAATTCCTTACATATTTGATGCTAAACTTGAGCTATATACTTAATCAAAGCCTGTGAAATCCTCCCAGTCACTCACCGCCTTCTATTAAAGCCAAAACCTTAGTCGTTAGTTTGAGACATACATTGGAGCTAATGTACAACTGTCTCTCCAATGCTTTCAATTTTGGATGCTTACAAAAATCTTAACAATAAGAACACTCATTTATTTTTTTAGTCAAAAAATTACAAAGAGCAACTCCATAACAAAACTGAAAAAGGAGTCAATTCTTAGTCTTGGTTCATGCCTCCTCACCATAATAACTAGCCGAGGAAGGGCTTGCAGTTTTCCTCCTCTCCCTTTAAAAGCGGTAAATGGTCTGTCCAATCTTAAACATTTATGGAATATCCACAGTGTCACTATCTTGAGAATGCAACCTCGTGTCATACCACCCACAAGCACATGAGTGTCTCTCTCTATCTGCTTCAAGGGCGGACATAACCTTGCAACCACACAGAGGTCCAAGAGGTAGGGGAGTCCACTACCACCTCCAAAGCAGGTAGAATTGTGTAATATGATGCGCAAAGGGCCCAAATATTCTTCTTACATGGGATCCTTTTCTGTCTGTGTCTGCCTCTTATCCATTTATATAAGATTTATGAAAATTCCCCATATATATGCCCCTTAAAGGGAATCTATCATCAAGTTTTTGCCACTTACAGTAATCTGAACGCAGCATAATGTAGAGACAGACATCCTGATTTAGTGAGCTGCTCAGTGTAGTTTTGAGAAAATCACTGTTATATCAGCAGGAGATTATGATTAGAGGACTAGTAAAGCTGCATACAGGTAGTCTTCATATTCATGAGTTCTGTATAACCCCACCCCCACCACTGATTGGCAGCTTTCTCTGTACATAGGCCAAAAGCTGACAATCAGTGATGGGGTGGTGTTATACAGAGCCCACCATTCAGAGAAGTGCCAGATGTGCAGCAGAGAAAACAGTGATTCTATCAAAATGACAGCAAGCAGCCTCATAAGTAACACATAGCTGTAATCAGGGTCTCTGCCCCTACGTCATGCTGCTCTCAGATTATAGATCAAACAGTGTAACACTAGAGCATGTATTTTGCTTTTTTTCTGACTCCATTTTGTTTGTGGGTTTGAATGACACTCCTAAAAAGGTCCACAGTGTATGGATATACAATTACTCGTTAATGTCCTACATCACAAATGGCACTTCCAAACAACAGCTTAAACACAAAAAGGGACGGTGCAGTACCTGAAGTAAACCATCTATATTAAATCCAAATGGTCTTTATTGAAAACATTTAAAAATGACAAAAGTTTAAAACAGCCACAAATCCATAATTACACTGAAATATAACCCCAAGGAGGGCAAACACTGGCATACCTATAAAAAACATACAATTATATAGAGGTAAAAATCTCCACATTCAAATAATCCCTTGTGAGACTTAAACTGAAAAAGTATATATAGACCATGCTTTTACTAAATTGTCCTTTTACTAAATTTGCTAGTAACTAGTCAATATTTACACATATATGCACATAACCCATACCCTAATAATGATCCAGAGAGGCCTGAGCCCCTAAACAAGTGAAAGAGACAGTAAGAACATTCAAGGGAGATTATAATCAAAGTGCCCACATGACATTACCTCCGTAATAGCGTTTCGCCCTCTTGCTTCTTCCGGGGGCGTACCTAGCAATGTTAGGGGGGTCTATTTATATTAAGGGGGCCAATTGGTAAGCCGACTCACTTGTGTGCCGCTAATCACGTCGATCCTCCACAGAGAGCCGGAAATCCATACAATCCCTTCCTGACATGTGCCGTTTGAACATGTGAACAGCATGATGGAACACATATCGGTTACACAGGTGGCGCTGTCGAAAGGGCTCGGAGCAGTGATGGTATATGCATGCGCACTGTTCCCTGGAGGAAATGACCCATACGCAAATTCACATAAGCCCATAGTAAAGCGGAAGGTGTGCCATATATTCATTTTGGTGCCGAAGAGGAATAGAGACACCATATATATTAACTAATCTCCATTCAAACCCATTCAGGACTATACATTAAATAAAATAATGATAATAATAATAATAATGATTATCATCATTTTGTACCAATAGTACTCTAAGCCCCCATGAATGCTAAAATATAAAAAAGTAAATAAATTGAGTGAGTGTAAAATACCTGGTGATGAGATACATTCCTTTAATATGAAAAGGGATGAGGTATAAAATTCAATATATAATAATATATACTAAATAGTGGGGGTCGTGAATGAGTGAATGAAATAAAAGACGATATTGTAATATCAAAAATCCAGTAACCTGAATAATCAACATGAAATGCCGTGTGAAACAAATGAATTATGTGAATACCATTCACTATAATATAAAGTGACGCCGTGCCAATTTGAACAGTGAGACCTAAATGTACCCAATATACTATAGGTGACCCAATATAAAAAATTACTTCACATGGAACACAATAAGCAATTATACATAAACACTACAGAACTTGTGTACACTCCAATGAACATGAATAGTATATGTCATATCACATTAAATGTCCATGGGAACAATAACAAAATCTTCTATTCCTTCTTCTTTCAGAATATAGCGCGTTCCGTGATACTGCCAGATCCAAGATAAGGGCCAAGGAATCAGCCTCCCAAAGAAACCCAAGGTAAGTTTAAACTACAATGAATAAATAAATAAGTAAATGAATACATTAAAAAAATGAAAAAATGAGAATACTATTAAAAACTCTGGGACGAACACCCAAATACCCTAACCTGTAAAAATACCTCCATGAAACAGCTAAATTAAATTAAATTCAATATGGAGCTCCAAAGGAAACACTGTATGGCTAGAGAAATGATGAAAACCCCAACGTTTCATTGAGACCATCAGGGCTCAATGTCCCCAGACGATTGATCCATCTACTTTCGACATGCGCAAGCATCCTGGCCAGATCCCCACCCTGAAATCCCAAATCAACTTGATCTATGGCTCTAATGATGAAACCACGGGCATTACAACTGTGATATAATTTAAAATGCCTTGGTAGAGGTTTCAGTGAGGCAACAACCTCCTATTTTTTTGCTTTAGTGATGTCCCTAATATGTTCTCTTGTTCTTACCTTCAGCTCCCTGGTGGTGAGGCCCACATATACTTTACCACAGGGGCATAACGCATGGTAGATGACCCCTTCAGAGTAACATCTATGGTGTTTCCGTATATTGAAAAGTCGGGATCCATCATGATTTGGAAAGGTAGTTGATTTAATATGATTTAAACAGCCTTTACACAGGCCACAAGGGAAAAAGCCGGGCGCTCCAGGATCGGACCTAGTCCCAATCTCAAAATGGCTGCGAACCAGGGTATCTTTTAAATTTTTTGATCTTTTGGCCACAAAAATGGTTGCTTTGGTAGTAAATGGCCCAAAGTAGAATCAGCAAGTAGAATTCCCCAATGTTTACGTATAACATCTTTCAAATCATTCCATTTATTACTGTATGTACTGATAAAATGCACTTGGTCAGCATTGTTTTGATGTTTGGGGATTGATGGTCCGTATAGTAATTGACTGCGAGAACTTTTGGAGGCCCTAAGATTATCACGCTTAATCATCCTTGTGCTGTATCCTCTTTCAGTGAATCTCCTAGTAAGATCCACTGCCTGTCTTTTATAATTTTTCTCATTTGAACAAATTCTTTTGGCCCGAAGAAATTGTCCAACTGTTATTCCATGAATTGTAGAATTAGGATGACAAGAATCCGCTGATAGAAAAGAGTTAGTTGCTGTGGATTTAATATAGATGGTTTACTTCATTTAAGTGACAGGTACTGCACCGTCCCTTTTTGTGCTTAAGTGTATGGATGGAGAAGGATGGTGTAAAAGGGGCTGTTTCTATAGTATCAATGCGCTTGTACTTTAGCTTATGCATACAGTAAAATACTCATTAAATTGCTGTGTTCTCATTGGCTATAAAATACTTTATTAGAATATATGACCTTTCCTCAGTACGTATTCTCCACATCTCTGACTATCACTAGGTTAGGACATTATTAGGGGGTCTGTAAAATATTACAGTATTTCCCCAACCTCAAGGTCTTTTCACCATTTACGGTATGGCACATTTCTGTGGCAACTTTTTTCAGTACTTTCCCATAACTTCAGCTTTGGTCCTGACTCTAGTCTTTCTCTGTCCTTCCACAGTTTCTGGCTGATGCATCTAGCCTGCCTTTTGTTCTTTTGCTTTTATCTTGCTGTCATCTGATTATTGGCTCTGATTTCTTGGCTTGTCCTAAGAACATTTCTGATTGTCATTCATTTCCTTGGTAGTTACCAGCAGTTTAGCCTTGACTATGGTTTCTCTGCAGTAGGTTTTGCACAATTCCATTCTAACCCCCAATTATGATCCTAAATAGTGATGAGCGAGTATATTCGTTACTCGAGTTTCTCCGAGCATGCTCAGTTTGTCTCTGAGTATTTCAGCGTCCTCGGAGATTTCGTTTGTTGACGCAGCTGAACAGGCAACCCCCACATGTGTATTAAAGCTGTCTAGCAGCCGCAAATCATGCAGCTGCGTCGACTTAAACTAAATCTCTCAGCATGCCAATACACTCGGAGACCACCCTAGCGTGCTCGGAGAAACTCGAGTAACGAGCATACTTGCTCATCACCAATCCTAAATTATCAATGTATTATGGCAGCTCTGGCTATTCTAAGGATCACAACTAGTGATGAGCGAGTATACTCGTTGCTCGGGTTTTCCCGAGCATGCTCGGGTGGTCTCAGATTATTTGTTAGATCTCGGAGATTTAGCTTTTGTCCATGACTGCAGCTGCATGATTTACGGCTGCTAGACAGCTTGAATACATGTGGGGATTCCCTAGCAACCAGGCAATCCCCACATGTACTCAGGCTGGCTAGCAGCCGTAAATCATGGAGCTGGTCGACAAAAACTAAATCTCCGAGCACTAACAAATACTCGGAGACCACCCGAGCGTGCTCGGGAAAACCCGAGCAATGAGTATACCCATTCATCACTAATCATAACCTCTGGATACCCAGCAGCAAAAAGATTGCAACAGTGACAGGTGAATTCTAGGCCTTTCATATAACCTCCAGTTTAGTAAGGGCCAATTCTATAACACCACAGGGAATTCACTTCTTGGTTCATTTCACAGGGTTTGAACTTTTGGATATGACTTCTGAATAACTGTAAATCACACAAGCAAGCTGCTGGATATATGCACAAATGGTGTTAAGCAGGAAGTCAAACCCTTTCATGGATGTCCTTCAAACAAGTTCCTGCTACAGAAACCTTCACATTACAGTGCCTCAGGGAAAAGTCATGTCCTACTACTTGTTTTATCTGGGTGACAGAAGATCACTCACACCTGACTGAAGTTCAGGACTGTATATTACAGTTACAACACAGTAAATTTAACACTATGGTACTTGAAACCCCATTAGTGAATGCTGTTTGTTCACACTGGATTCAAAAGAAAATCCAATTTACATATAGTCAGAGATATAGTTGAATTATTTGATTGAAAAGTATAAAATTTGCAAATCTTATCAAGATGATATTTTTTTTCCTGGGAAAATACTATGATCTACAAGGCAAGGTGGCAAATAGAGCAGCCTCTGGCATCAATACAAGTGAGACCAAAACATTTCAAATGGTACTGCCATTTCTAGATCTAATAGCTTAGATATAAAGTGCAAGTAATCAGAATCCAAACAGTATTTTTTTTTATTTCTAGAAAATTGTGTTTGTGTAAAATCTTCATGTTTTAAAACAATTACAGTTTTTTTCATTCATTGTAAAAGCGTTTTTTTTTAAATTATTATTTCACCGCCAGTGTGGTAGCCGCAAGCTCTCAATATATGTCTAAGAGCCTTGTTCTTGGTCTCGTAGACTTACATGGAGAAGTGACCGCTGCTTCGCCCAGCAAACACTGGAGCGATCTGGTTAGTCAGAACTAGAAGAAAATTGCAGGAATGGCAATGAAACAAGAAGACCATGGTGGCTGGTAGGTTTTCCATTACATGCATGGAACATAAATTAGTGTTACCACTCTGGCAATGAAATTTAAAAAAATTCCAAAGTGGTGCTTTAAGCTACCTAGATATATGTGGCATTAGTATATTTGAAATGGATAGCACTTGTTTGGTGGTTGCACCCTTCCTATAATATGTTAACATGCATATACATAAAATAATTTAGGTAATTAAATGGTTAATTACTATACTATCACCATGGCATGTAGGTGTTCAATGCTTCAAAGCAGACATTTGCATAGCAAGATATACTGTCATAGAGAAAAATTAAAATCCATACAGACATCTCCAGAGGAGGGACATATTACCATCACATTGAACATATGGAGATGTGAGAAAAACTAATTGTAACAGGGAAAGAGGAAAAGAGAGCTATCACCTCCACCTCCATTGAAATAGTGGCCCCCTGCAATGACCAGATAATTAAAACAGGAAATGTGCTGAGAAAAAGACAAAGAGGCTGGTATTTCTTTACACAGAGGAGAAGTGTGCTTCCCAGACATAAGCTTCTTCTGATCAAAGAAAAACTGGACAATTGCAGATAGGCTGCTTTCACACATCAGTTTTTTGCCATCAGTCACAATCTGTCGAATGTTGAAAAAAACGGATTCATCGCAGACTGTGAAAAACTGATCGGAGTTTGTTCAGTTAAAAAAAACGGAATCCGTCGTCGGATTCTATCATTTGAGGGATCCGACGCCATAAGCTTCCATGCTAGCAAACAACGGATCCGTCGCCATCCGTTTTTGTCGATGGACACAAAAAATGTTACTATGTCCATTTTCTCCAGCCGCCGGATAAACAATTTTTGACGGACCCGGCGAACGATGGATGAAACGTGAGGCCACCCTTCGCAATCCGTCGCTAATATAAGTCTAGGAGAAAAAACGGATCTGGCGGTAACATTCGCCGGATCAGTTTTTTTCAAAAAAGACTGCAGCAGCGGTCGAAACGTGTCACTTTCCTCACATGTGGTATGGTGATGTCCGAGGAGCATTGTGTATTTTAATGAATTTGGATTAAAAATGTCTCTAACATCCTGAAGAAGCTGGAACATTTGCTTTTCTTGTCATTTATAAACACTGCTATCTTTATTGATTAAATATATAAACTGTAATAGTTCTGTTCCTCCTTCTCTGTAAACCACACCCTTGAAGCCATAAGATACCTGTAACGGGTGTCCAATCAGCATGTATAAACAATTGGTGCTGGCAGCTAGTATTTCTTTTGTTATGGTGGAGTTGGCAGTGACATTACTTGGTATACAGTGAAGGAAACAATTATTTGATCCCTTGCTGATTTTGTAAGTTTGTCCACTGTCAATGACATGAACAGTCTATGATTTTAAAGCTAAGTGCACACGTTGCAGAATTGTCACGGAAATTTCCGCGGCAATTCTGTAACTCCTGCCGTGGGTATATCGCCTGTGGAATTGGCATGCGTTTTCCCGCTGAGCACTAGCGTTTTATAAGCGTAATTAGCTTGCAGAATGCTAGCATTTTCCAAGCGATTTGTAGCATCACTTGGAAAACTGATTGACAGGTTGGTCACACTTGTCAAACATAGTGTTTGACAAGTGTGACCAACTTTTTACTATTGGTGCTGCCTATGCAGCATCAACAGGATAGAGTGTTAAAAATAATAAAAAAAATAAAAAATCATGATACCTAGGCCCTGGGTACCATATAATTGTTAAAAAAAAAAAAGAATTAAAATAAAAAATCATATTATTCTCACCTTCCGGCGTCCCCGGGCAGGCTTCCCGCTCCTCGTGATGCTCCGGTCCCAGTAATGATTTGCGGCATGACCCCCAGATGACTGGAAAAAGATAACACAAGTAGATGCAAAATGCAGGTTTTAAATAAAGGTCTTTATTATAAAGGGGAAAAAATCTAAACATACAGGGCCCTGTGTGAAAAAATAATTGCCCCCCTTCATAAAACATAAATTAACAGTGGTTTATCACATCTTTTGGAAGCGGTGTTCAAATTCCCTAGCCACATCCAGACTTGATTACTGCCACACCTGTTCTCAAACAAGAAACACTTAAATAGGACATGCCTGACAAAGTGAAGTAGATCAAAAGATTTTCAAAAGCTAGGCGTCATGCCACAATCCGAAGAAATTCTGGAATAAATGAGCGACAAAGTAATTGAGATCTATCATTCTGGAAAAAGTTATAAAGACATTTTCTAAAGCTTTGGGACTCCAGCAAAACACAGTGAGAACCATTATCCACAAGTGGCAAAAACATGGAACAGTGGTGAACCTTTTCAGGAGTGGCTGGCTGACCAAAATTACCCCAAGAGCACAATAACTCATGAAAGAGGTCACAAAGACCCCACAACAAATTTCAAAGAAATGAATGCCTCACTTGCCTTAGTAAAGGTCAGTATTCATGACTCTACCATAAAAAAGAGACTGGGCAAAAATGGCCTGCATGACAGAGTTCCAAGACGAAAAAACTGCTGAGCAAAAAGAACATAAAAGCTCATATTAGTTTTGCCACAAAACATCTTGATGATTCCCAAGACTTTTGGGAGAATACTCTGTGGATTGACGAGACAAAAGTTACCTTTTTTGAAAGGTGTATGTCCTATTACATCTGGCATAAAAATAACACAGCTTTTCTGAATAGGGACATGATACCAACAGTAAAATATGGTGGTGGTAGTGTGATGGTCTGGGGCTGCCTTTTTTTCTGCTTCAGGACCTGGAAGACTTGCTGTTGTAAATGGAACCATAAATTCTACTGTCTGACAAAAAATCCGGAAGGAGAATGTCGGGCCATCTGTTCGTGACCTCAAGCTCAAGCGCACTTGAGTTATGCAGCAGGACTATGATCCAAAACACACCAACAAGTCCACCTCTGAATGGCTTAAGAAAAGCAAAATTAAGACTTTAGAGTGGCCTAGTTAACGTCCTGACCTTCATCCATTGAAATGCTATGGCATGATCTTAAGAAGGCAGTTAATGCTCTGAAACCCTCCAATGTGGCTGAATTACAACACTGCAAAGATGAGTGGGCCAAAATTCCTCAAGAGCGTTGAAAAAGATTCATTGCCAGTTATCACCAATGCCTGATTGCAGTTGTTGCTGCTAAGGGTAGCCCAACCAGTTATTAAGTTTAAGGAGTAATCACTTTTTCACACTGGGCCCTGTTTGGACTTCTTTTTCCCTTAGTAATAAAGACCTTCATTTAAAACCTGTATTTTGTGTTTACTTGTGTTATCTTTGTCTAATATTTAAATTTGCTTTGAGGTCTGAAACATTTAAGTGTGACAAACATGCAAAAGAATATGACATCAGGATGGTGGCAAAGACTTTTCACAAAACTATATGTAAGACCACAGTGATGAAATGCTTGACACACTGTCCTGAAGAAGCAGTTCAGGGAGAGTTGTTATAGGAGGCGAATTTTAGAATAGACATCTAGGCAGTGTTTAATATTGCTATTGCCGTACTTGTACACTACTGTTGTGCAATTGAAAAAGTTATTTTCAGGGCTAAATATTTTCTGTAGTAAAGCCACTGTTACCTGCATTCAGTGGAGGGATAGTTTTGGATTAGAGGCATCTAGACAGGGTTTAATATTGCTATAGCAGTACTTGTATACCGCTGCTGCACCATTAAAAAAAAAGTCCTTATCAGGGCTGCACATTTTCTTTTCCTTATTAACCCCTTACCAAGATCAGGTGTAATAGTACGTCGATGTCGGGGTCCCTCCCTTTGTTGTCGGCTCCAGCAGTGAGCCCACATCTTTCCGGGGATATGTCAGCTGTTTTGAACAGCTGACATGTGGCCGCAATAGCTGCGGGTGGAATCGCGATCCACTCGTGGCTGTTAACTAGTTAAATGCCGCTGTCAAACTGTGACAAGCGGCATTTAAGTCGCGCTTCCGGCCATCGGCTGGAAATATGCACACCGGTGACCCGCGTCACGTGATCGCGGGTCACTGATGTGTTGGCATGACAACCTGAGGTCTCCTGGAGTCCTCTATGGTTGTCAGTGCTGGCTGGCTGTGAGCGCCCAGTGGTCGGTGCTCATAGCAAGTCAGTAAATCTGCTATATAGAGGCGATCTTAACATCGCCTCTATGTAGCAGAGCCGATCGAGTTATGGCAGCTTCTAGCCTCCTATTAAGATTATTGAAGCACGCCAAAAATAAAAAAAGATGTTTTAAAAAATATTTTTAAAAATATAAACATTCAAATCACCCCCCTTTTGCCCCATTCAAAATAAAACAATAAAAATAAAATCAAACATACACATATTTGGTATCGCCGCATTCAAAATTGCCAGATCCATCAATAAAAAAAGGATTAACCTGATTGTTAAACGGCGTCAAAACGCCAAATTTACGTTTTGTTGGTCACCACAACATTGCATTAAAATGCAATAAAGGGCGAAAAAAAATCTTATCTGCACCAAAATGGTATCATTAAAAACGTCAGCTCGGTCCACAAAAAATAAGCCCTCACCCAACCCAAGATCATGAAAAATGGAAATGCTATGAGTATTGGAAAATGGCGCAATTTTATTATTTTTTTTAACAAAGTTTGGAATTTTTTTTTTACCACTTAGATAAAAACAAACCTAGACATGTTTGATGTCTATGAACTCGTAATGACCTGGAGAATCATAATGGAAGGTCAATTTTAGCATTTAGTGAATTTCACCGCACTTGGAATTTTTTCCCGTTTTCTAGTACACAACATGGTAAAACCAATGGTGTCATTCAAAAGTACAACTCGTCTCGCAAAAAACAAGCCCTCACATGGCCATATTGACAGAAAAATAAAAAAAGTTATGGCTCTGGGAAGAAGGGGAACAAAAAACGAAAATACGAAACCGAAAAAAGCTCCGGGGTTAAGGGTTAATGCTTGAATATTTGCAGGCATATATACAGTACAGACCAAAAGTTTGGACACACCTTCTCATTTAAAGATTTTTCTGTATTTTCATGACTATGAAAATTGTACATTCACACTGAAGGCATCAAAACTATGAATTAACACATGTGGAATTATATACTTAACAAAAAAGTGTGAAACAACTGAAATTATGTCTTATATTCTAGGTTCTTCAAAGTAGCCACCTTTTTCTTTGATGACTGCTTTGCACACTCTTGGCATTCTCTTGATGAGCTTCAAGACGTAGTCACCGGGAATGGTTTTCACTTCACAGGTGTGCCCTGTCTAGTGTTGAGCATTCCGATACCGCAAGTATCGGGTATCGGCCGATATTTGCTGTATCGGAATTCAGATACCGAGTTCTGATATTTTTGTGATATCAGAAATCGGAATCGGAAGTTCCCAGTGTATGGTTCCAAGGGTCTGGAGGAGAGGAGACTCCATATTTTTTATTTTTATTCTTTATTTTTTACATGAATATGGATCCCAGGGCCTGAAGGAGAGTTTCCTCTCCTTCAGACCCTGGGAACCATCCAGGATACCGTCCGATATTTGTGTCCCATTGACTTCTATTGGTATCAGGTATCGGTATCGGCGAGATCCGATATTTTGCCGGTATCGGCCGATCCAATCCGATACCGATACTTTCGAATATCGGAAGGTATCGCTCAACACTAGCCCTGTCTGGTTTAATAAGTGGGATTTCTTGCCTTATAAATGGGGTTGGGACCATCAGTTGTGTTGTGCAGAAGTCTGGTGGATACACAGCTGATAGTCCTACTGAATAGACTTAGAATTTGTACTATGGCAAGAAAAAAGCAGCTAAGTAGAGAAAAATGAGTGGCCATCATTACTTTAAGAAATGAAGGTCAGTCAGTCCGAAAAATTGGGAAAACTTTGAAAGTGTCCCAAAGTGCAGTGGCAAAAATCATCAAGCACTACAAAGAAACTGGCTCATATGAGGACCGCCCCAGGAAAGGAAGACCAAGAGTCACCTCTGCTTCTGAGGATAAGTTTATCCGAGTCACCAGCCTCAGAAATCGCAGGTTAACAGCAGCTTAGATTAGAGACCAGGTCAATGCCACACAGAGTTCTAGCAGCAGACACATCTCTACAACAACTGTTAAGAGGAGACTTTGTGCAGCAGGCCTTCATGGTAAAATAGCTGCTAGGAAACCACTGCTAAGGACAGGCAACAAGCAGAAGAGACTTGTTTGTGCTAAAGAACACAAGGAATGGACATTAGACCAGTGGAAATCTGTGCTTTCGTCTGATGAGTCCAAATTTGAGATCTTTGGTTCCAACCACCGTGTCTTTGTGCGACACAGAAAAGGTGAACAGATGGACTCTCCATGCACCGTGAAGCATAGAGGAGGAGGTGTGATGGTGTGGGGGTGCTTTGCTGGTGACACTGTTGGGCATTTATTCAAAATTGAAGGCATACTGAACCAGCATGGCTACCACAGCTGTTGTGAATTCTGCTTTTGGGCTCCCTCCGGTGGTTGTAAGTGGTAATGCAGTTGCCCCTGAGTTGCAGTCCTGGTCAGGTGTATCTGCTGATTGCAGTTCTGACTGGGGTATTTAGGCGTGCAGGATTCATTAGTCCTTGCCAGTTGTCAATTGTTGTTGGGTGGTGTAGGACCTCTGCCTGGTTCCTCCTGCCTTTCTGCCAAATCAGCAAAGATAAGTGTCTGGGTTTTTTTTTCCTGTGGCACACATGTTGTGTGCTTCACAATTCAGTGCTATTCTTTGTGTTTTCTTGTCCAGCTTAGATTGTGTCAGTATTTTCTCAGTCTTGTTGGATTCTCTGGAGTGGCAGATATACATTCCATGTCTTTAGTTAGATTGTGGAACTTTTTGTATTATCTGCTGTGGATATTTTTGGAAGGGTTTTAATACTGACCGCCTAGTAATCTGTCCTATCCTTTCCTATTTAGCTAGGGTGGCCTCTTTTGCTAAATCCTGTTTTCTACCTGCGTGTGTCTATTCTTCTCCTACTCACAGTCATTATTCGTGGGGGCTGCCTATCCTTTGGGGGTCTGCTCTGAGGCAAGGTAGCATTCCTATTTCCATCTATAGGGGTATTTAGTCCTCCGGCTGTGTCGAGGTGTCTAGGGTATGTTAGGCACACCCCACGGCTACTTCTAGTTGCGGTGTTAGTTCAGGATTTGCGGTCAGTACAGGTTCCACCGACTCCAGAGAAAGTTTCATGCGGCTCCAAGGTCACCAGATCATAACACACAGCATCTTGCAGCGACATGCTATTCCATCCAGTATGCGTTTAGTTGGACCATCATTTATTTTTCAACAGGACAATGACCCCAAACACACCTCCAGGCTGTGTAAGGGCTATTTGACCAAGAAGGAGAGTGATGGGGTGCTACGCCAGATGACCTGGCCTCCACAGTCACCAGACCTAAACCCAATCGAGATGGTTTGGGGTGAGCTGGACCGCAGAGTGAAGGCAAAAGGGCCAACAAGTGCTAAGCATCTCTGGGAACACCTTCAAAATTGTTGGAAGACCATTCCCAGTGACTACCTCTTGAAGCTCATCAAGAGAATGTCAAGAGTGTGCAAAGCAGTCATCAAAGCAAAAGGTGGCTACTTTGAAGAACCTAGAATATAAGACATAATTTCAGTTGTTTCACACTTTTTTGCTAAGTATATAATTCACATGTGTTAATTCATAGTTTTGATGCCTTCAGTGTGAATGTACAATTTTCATAGTCAGAAATACAGAAAAAATTTTAAATGAGAAGGTGTGTCCAAACTTTTGGTCTGTACTGTACCTAATTTAAAATTCAGTAAGGGACAGTGAAGTGGATGTGCTGCAGATGGTGCACGCAGATGCTAAGGCCATAGGCCAGATGAAACTGTACTTGCTGTGGGAGCACAACAAACAGGCTCATCCATGACACCTAGCTTCCTTTATCCATGACACTTAGCTTCCTGGCCCAGTTTGCACAGAGGCATGGTACACAAGTCTTGAAGCCAGAAAAGTGAGAACAGGTGGTCGGTTGGATAGCAGATAATGCTTCCAGTATGTTTCCCAGTACCACCCTGTCTTCCACATGGTACAGTCTCACTAGCCAAAGAGTCTGTACCACATAATCCTCTCCCTGATCCTCCTTTCTCCCACCATGGTGAGTCGCAGAAGACAAGTGATCCCCTACTTGGGCACTTTGAGGAGCTCTTTACATTTCCATTTATTGATTCTAGCCTCTCTCTCTGCACTTTTCAAGAGGGACATTAGGAGCTTGTGTGTGGTGATGACCAAATATTTGAGTAGCCATGGTCAAAAGAAGATGACAGTGGGGAATGGCAATTAGTGTATCAAGAGGTAGATGATTATGAGACACAGTTACCACCAACTGATGTTGTTAAGTAAGCAAGTCATTAGGACAATAGTGCAGAGGTGGAAGAGGATGTGATGGACAATGAAGTCACTGACCCAACCTAGGAAGGTGCCATGAAGAGTGAGGCCAGCAGCACAGAGGGGGAGGGATCCACAGCACACAGCACCACAACAGGCAGGAAGAGGCAGTGGGGCTGCCAGAGGGAGAAGGCGGGCAACTGTTCCCCTGAGCACCCACACGCATCAGGTTCCTGTTATGATCTGGTGGCCTAAGAGCAGCATGAGACGTACTCTGGAGAAGGTGGTACCTGTACTGACCGCAGACCCTGAACTTAACACCGCAACTAGAAGTAGCCGTGGAATGTACTTAGCGCTCCCTAGACATCTCGACACAGCCGGAGGACTAAATACCCCTAGAGATAAAAAAGGGAAAACTATCTTGCCTCAGAGAAAATCCCCAAAGGATAGACAGCCCCCCACAAATATTGACTGTGAGAGGAGAGGGAAAAAACATACACAGACTGAAATGAGATTTTAGCAAAGGAGGCCACTTCTAGCTAAATAGAAAGGATAGGACAGAGTACTATGCGGTCAGTATTAAAACACTAGAAAATATCCACCACAGAAAATACAAAATCTCCACAGCTAACTAAAGATATGGAGGGTATATCTGCATCTCCAGAGATACCAGCTTGGTTAAACAAATCCTTATACAGACCAAGCTGGACAAGACAAAAACATGGAAAAGAACTGAACAATAAGGCCACAGCATGTGGACAGCAAAAATCAAGACCAGAACTTATCTTTGTTGAAATGAACTGCAAAGCAGAAGAGACCAGGCAGGTATGTGAATCCTCCAGGAACAATGGACAACTGGCACTGACTAAAGGGTGAAGCAAGACTAAATAGCCCAGTCAAAATTGCAAAAAGTGAACACACCTGATAAATGCTGCGATTCAGAGACAGCAGCGCTACCACTTACAAACACCGGAGGGAGCCCAAGAGCAGAATTCACAACAGTACCCCCCCCCCTTGAGGAGGGGTCACCGAACCCTCACCAGAGCCCCCAGGCCGATCCGGATGAGCCAAATGAAAGGCACGAACCAAATCATCAGCATAAACATCGGAAGCAACAACCCAAGAATTATCCTCCTGGCCATAACCCTTCCATTTGACAAGATACTGAAGCTTCCGCCTCGAAAAACGAGAATCCAAAATCTTCTCAACCACATACTCCAACTCCCCATCAATCAACACTGGGGCAGGAGGATCAACAGAGGGAACAACAGGCACCACATATTTCCACAACAAAGATCTATGAAAAACATTATGGATAGAAAAAGAGGCTGGAAGGGCCAAACGAAAAGACACTGGATTGATAATCTCAGAAATCCTATAAGGGCCAATAAACCGAGGCTTAAACTTAGGGGAAGAAACCTTCATAGGGACATGATGGGAAGACAACCAGAGCAAATCCCCAACCCGAAGCCGGGAACCAACACTGTTATGATGACCTTATGAGCAAACTAGTAATACAGGACAAGCTCTGGGAAGTGGGAGCTCTGCTGACCGCAACCCCTAATCCTATCACAACAACTAGAAATAGCCGTGGAGCGTACCTGACTCTGCCTAGACGCCTTTTCACAGCCTAAGAGCTAACTACCCCTAAAGATAGAAAATAAGGCCTAACTTGCCTCAGAGAAATTCCCCCAAAGAGAAAGGCAGCCCCCACACATATTGACTGTGAGTTAAGATGGAAGTCACAAACACAGGAATGAAATAGGTTTCAGCAAAGGAGGCCAGACTTAACTAAACAGACTTGAGGATAGAAAAGGTATCTTTGCGGTCAGCATAAAAAACTACCAAAAAACCACGCAGAGTGTGCAAAAGAGACCCCGCACCGACTCACGGCGTGGATGTGCCACTCTGCATCCCAGAGCTTCCAGCTAGCCGGGCAGAATCATGATAGCAAGCTGGACAAGAAAACAGTGGTAAACAAATAAGCTAGCAGGGACTTAGCTTTTGCTGGAGTAGACAGGTCATCTGAAAGATCCAAGAGAGAACTAAACCAGTACTAGGACATTGACAGCTGGCCTCAAGTAACGATCAAGGTGGAGTTAAATAGAGCAGCCAGCCTAGGACTAAACGAGGTCAGCTGAGGAAGGAACCTCAGAACCAGCAGCTCCACTCACAGCCACCAGAGGGAGTCCATGGACAGAACTCGCCGAAGTACCATCCATAACCACCGGAGGGAGTTCGAGAACAGAATTCACAACACAACACACCGACGACGGTTAGCAAAACGCTGAGCCCCCTCCTGAGACAACACCAAATTGTCAACAACATGAGCCCAAATTTGCTGCAACCTGTCAACCACAGAGTCCACCCCAGGACAATCAGAAGGCTCAACCTGCCCCGAAGAAAAACGAGGATAAAAACCAGAGTTACAAAAGAAGGGTAAAACCAAGGTAGCAGAACTAGCCCGAGTATTAAGGGCAAACTCGGCCAATGGCAAGAAAGCCACCCAATCATCCTGATCAGCAGACACAAAGCATCTCAAATAAGTTTCCAAAGTCTGATTAGTTCGCTCGGTTTGGCCATTTGTCTGAGGATGAAATGCGGAAGAAAAAGACAAATCAATGCCCAGCCTAGCACAAAAGGCCCGCCAAAACCTAGAAACAAACTGGGAACCTCTATCGGACACAATATTCTCCGGAATGCCATGCAAACGAACCACATGCTGAAAAAACAACGGAACCAAATCAGAAGAGGAAGGCAACTTAGGCAAAGGTACCAAATGGACCATCTTAGAAAACCGGTCACGAACCACCCAGATAACTGACATCCTCTGGGAAACCGGAAGATCCAAAATAAAGTCCATAGAAATATGCGTCCAAGGCCTCTCAGGGACCGGCAAAGGCAAAAGCAACCCACTAGCGCGGGAACAGCAAGGCTTGGCCCGCGCACAAGTCCCACAGGACTGCACAAAAGAACGCACATCCCGTGACAAAGAAGGCCACCAAAAGAATACCAACCAAATCTCTGGTACCAAAAATCCCAGGATGACCGGCTAACACAGAACAATGAACCTCCGAAATCACTTTACTAGTCCATATGTCAGAAACAAACAATTTCCCCACAGGATAGCGGTCAGGTTTATCAGCCTGAAATTTCTGAAGAACCCGTCGTAAATCAGGGGAGATGGCAGAAAGAATCACCCCTTCCTTCAGAATACCGACCGGCTCAAGGACCCCAGGAGAATCAGGCAAAAAGCTCCTAGAGCGGGCATCAGCCTTAACATTCTTAGAACCCGGAAGATACGAGACCACAAAATCAAAACGGGAGAAAAACAGCGACCATCGAGCCTGTCTAGGATTCAACCGCTTGGCAGACTCGAGATAAATCAGATTCTTATGATCGGTCAAGACCACAATACGGTGCTTGGCCCCCTCAAGCCAATGTCACCACTCCTCAAATGCCCACTTCATAGCCAACAACTCACGATTGCCGACATCATAATTGCGTTCTGCAGGCGAAAACTTTCTAGAAAAGAAAGCACACGGTTTCATCAAGGAACCATCAGAATTCCTCTGAGACAAAACGGCCCCTGCCCCAATCTCAGAAGCGTCAACCTCAACCTGAAAAGGAAGAGAAACATCCGGCTGACGCAACACAGGGGCAGAAGTAAATCGGCGTTTAAGCTCCTGAAAGGCAGAAACAGCCGCAGAGGACTAATTCGTCACATCAGCGCCTTTCTTCGTCAAATCGGTCAGGGGTTTAACCACACTGGAGAAGTTGGCAATGAAACGGCGATAAAAATTAGCCAAGCCCAAAAATTTCTGAAGGCTCTTCACGGATGTGGGCTGGATCCAATTGTGAATGGCCTGAAGCTTAACCGGATCCATTTCTATAGATGAGGGAGAAAAAATGAAGCCCAAAAAAGAAATCTTCTGTACTCCAAAGAGGCACTTAGACCCCTTCACAAACAAGGCATTATCACGAAGGATCTGAAATACCATCCTGACTTGTTTCACATGAGACTTCCAATCATCTGAAAAAATCAAAATATCATCCAAATATACAATCATGAATTTATCAAGATAATTCCGAAATATATCATGCATGAAGGACTGAAACACAGATGGAGCATTAGAGAGTCCGAATGGCATCACAAGGTATTCAAAATGGCCTTCGGGCATATTAAACGCAGTTTTCCATTCATCACCCTGCTTAATACGAACAAGATTATATGCCCCTCGAAGGTCAATCTTAGTAAACCAACTAGCCCCCTTAATCCTAGCAAACAGATCAGAAAGCAAAGGCAAAGGGTATTGGAATTTGACCGTGATCTTATTCAAGAGGCGATAATCAATACAGGGTCTCAAGGAGCCATCTTTTTTGGCAACAAAAAAAAAACCTGCTCCCAATGGTGAAGAAGATGGCCGAATATGCCCCTTCTCCAAGGACTCCTTAACATAGCTCCGCATGGCGGTATGTTCTGGCACAGACAGGTTGAAAAGTCGGCCCTTAGGGAACTTACAGCCTGGAATCAAGTTAATAGCACAATCACAGTCCCTATGTGGTGGAAGGGAACTGGACTTGGGCTCATTGAATACATCCTGGAAATCTGACAAAAACTCAGGAATTTCAGAAGAGGGGGAGGAGGCAATTGACATCAAAGGAACGTCACCATGACCCCCTGACAACCCCAACTAGTCACAGACATAGGTTTCCAATCTAATACCGGATTATGCACCTGTAACCATGGGAAACCCAGCACAATAGCATCATGCAAATTATGATGGGCTGGCGCCATGCACATGGTCAGCTGTGTCCAAAACTGAGGTTTATTTTTAGCCAACGGTGTAGCATCAATGCCCCTCAAAGGAATAGGACTCTGCAAAGGCTGCAAGGGGAAACCACAACGTCTGGCAAATTCTAAGTCCATTAAGTTTAGAGCGGCGCCTGAATCCACAAATGCCATGACAGAAAATGACGATAATGAGCAGATCAGGGTCACAGATAACAGAAATTTAGGTTGTACAGTACTGATGGTAACAGAACTAGCGATTCTCTTGGTATGCTTAGGGCAATCAGAAATAACATGAGCAGAATCGCCGCAGCAAAAACACAACCTATTCTGACGTCTGAATCCTTGTCATTCAGCTCTAGACACAATCCTATCACACTGCATAGGCTCAGGACTCCGCTCGGAAGACAATGCCATAGTGTGCACAACTCTGCGCTCGCGCAAGCACTGATCAATCTGAATGGCCAGAGACATAGAATCACTCAGACCAGCAGGCGTGGGGAACCCCACCATAACATCTTTAACGGATTCAGAAAGACCCTTTCTGAAGATTGCCGCCAAGGCATCCTCATTCCATTTAGTCAGTACAGACCATTTTCTAAACTTCTGGCAATATGATTCTGCCGCTTCTTGACCCTGAGACAGGGCCAACAAGGTCTTCTCAGCATGATCCACTGAATTAGGTTCATCATACAATAACCCAAGCGCCTGAAAAACGGTGTCTACATTAAGCAACGCCGGATTCCCAGGTTCCAGGGCAAATACCCAATCCTGGGGGTCACCACGCAGCAGAGGTATAACAATTTTAACCTGCTGGATGGGATCACCAGAGGAACGGGGTTTCAGAGCAAAAAACAGTTTACAGTTATTTTTAAAGCTCAGAAATTTGGACCTATCCCCAAAAAACAAATCAGGAGTTGGAATTCTAGGCTCTAAAACCGGAGTCTGAACGATATAATTGGAAATACCCTGTACTCTAGCAGCAAGTTGATCCACACGAGAAGCCAATCCCTGAACATCCATACCAGCGCCAAACTCCTGAGCCACCCAGAGGTAAAGAGGGAAAAAAAAAAACACAACAGACTACAGAAAAAAAATGGCTCAGCACTTTCCTTCCCTTCTTCTGAGATGCGGTTAACTCATTGTTGGCCAGTTGTACTGTTATGATCTGGTGGCCTAAGAGCAGCATGAGACGTACTCTGGAGAAGGTGGTACCTGTACTGACCGCAGACCCTGAACTTAACACCGCAGCTAGAAGTAGCCGTTTAATGTACCTAGCGCTCCCTAGACATCTTGACACAGCCGGAGGACTAATTACCCCTAGAGATAGAAAAGGGAAAACTATCTTGCCTCAGAGAAAATCCCCAAAGGATAGACAGCCCCCCACAAATATTAACTGTGAGAGGAGAGGGAAAAACATACACAGACTGAAATCAGAATTTAGCAAAAGGAGGCCACTTCTAGCTAAATAGAAAGGATAGGACAGAGTACTATGCGGTCAGTATTAAAACACTAGAAAATATCCACCACAGAAAATACAAAATCTCCACAGCTAACTAAATATATGGAGGGTATATCTGCATCTCCAGAGATACCAGCTTGGCTAAACAAATCCTTATACAGACCAAGCTGGACAAGAAAAAAACATGGAAAAGAACTAAACAATAAGGCCACAGCATGTGGACAGCAAAAATCAAGGCCAGAACTTATCTTGTTGAAATTCACTGCAAAGCAGAAGAGACCAGGCAGGGATGTGAATCCTCCAGGAACAATGGACAACTGGCACTGACTAAAGGGTGAAGCAAGACTAAATAGCCCAGTCAAAATTGCAAAAAGTGAACACACCTAATAAATGCTGCGATTCAGAGACAGCAGCGCTACCACTTACAACCACCGGAGGGAGCCCAAGAGCAGAATTCACAACAGGTTCCTAGGCTAAGTGTTAGGTGTTCCCCAGTCTGACGTTATTTTAAAGAAAGTGCAGATGATAAAAGAATGGTAATTTGCAACCTGTACCAAGATCAGCAGGGGCCTGACCAATACCAGCCTGGCCACGAACAGCATGCTCAGGCACATGTCATCAAAGCACCAGACTGGGTCCACAATTATTGTCTGCGTTTGACACCACTGCCTCTTCCCCTATGCTATGTGCTTGCCAATCCGCTGTCCATGACGCAGGCGTGTATGCCTCCAGCTCTGCACCTGTCACTGCACATTCACAAGCACCAGCAGCAACCACGTTCAATTCCTTGTCCGAGTACAGTTTTCAGCTGTCCCTACCCCAGGCATTGGAACGCGAGCAGAAATACCCAGCCACCCACAGACCCAAACACTACATGGGCACATTTCCAGACTGCTTGCCCTAGAAATGTTGCCATTTATGCTTGTGGACACTGAGGCTTTCCATAACCTCATGGTGGCGGCCAGCCCTCAGTGCTTTGTCCTTAGCCACCACTCTTTTTCCCGCTGCTGTCCCTGCATTACCCCAGCTTGTGTTCCATAACAACATCTGTGCCCTGACCAACGCAGTTACTGGGATTGTCAACTTAATGACTGACATGTGGACAAGTACTTGTGGTCATGGATGCTATATTTCCACGACTACACACAGGGTGAACATAGTGGAGGCTGCACCCTGAGATGGCACACGTGCTACCGACGCCGAGGATTGTAGGTCCAAGTTCCATCAGGGTTTCCTCCAGTTGCTTCACCGCCTCCTCATCCTTATCCTCTGTCTCTGAATGTCATCTCAAGCACAATGTAGCAGAGTTTTTGAAAGATATAACAGACCATACAGATCTGTGGCTTTCCCGCTGAACCTACAACCAGGCATGGTCATGTGTGATAATGGCCATAACCTGGTGGCGGCTCTGAAGCTTGGCAAGCTTACACATGTACCATGCCTAGCTCATGTGCTCAACCTCGTGGTTCAGTGCTTTCTGAAAACATACCCAGATTTACCTGAGCTACTTGTGAAGGTACACCACGTGTGCACCTATTTCCACAAACCAGCTGCAGCTGCTGGTGGTCTGGCAGTGCTGCAGAAGCGCTTGGAAATGCCAGGTCACCAACTGGTGTGTGACATGACCGCGCGGTATTCCAGTCAGCCTCCACACATAATTACCGACAAGTGGGCATGGATGTCTGACTTCTGTGAGTTTCTCCAAAACTTTAAACAATCAAGAAAGATGGTGAGCAGCGATGATGCCATAATTAGCGTAACCATCCTTCTTCTGTGTCTACTCAAACGCTTGCTGCTCACAACTAAAGAGGAAGCTTTGCATGTGGACCAGGTTTAGATGGAGGAATAAAGTTCACAGAGTGATATTACCCAGCCTCATCTCATCTTCTCAGCACAGATAGGGCGATAATGAGGAGGAGGCTGAGGTGAAGGAGGAACACTGAGATGATTGCCTGCACTACAGAGGGTACTACCCACACCAGCTTCTTTCCATCTGTTCTGCATGGATGGGCTGAAGAGGAGGAGGAGAGGGAGGAGGAGGAGATAGGGAGTCCTCCTCGTGTTGGGGAGAGGGAAGTCTTGCTGGTTGTTCACCCTTCTTGACCCATGCTACAAGAAGAACGTTCCCTCTCTCCTTCCTGCAGTGGATAGGGCTAGTGAAATGGTGCAATAACATTTTCCAACAATCAAAAATCATGTAGAGTACTATTTTGTTAGAATAACCTTTATTAATTAACCACTAAAAACGTAATGTACTGATGTAGAGAACATTCAGCATAGATTACTGAAAAATAACAAAACATATATAACACATTACTGGACTGTTGAATGTATGTGTATATATATACTCGTATATATATACAGTGTATATACCTCACACGGTTAAATGTTTTTCAACCCTTTGTAATGCAGCAGTATCCACACTGTGCAGTGATGAGGCAGTGATCCAACAAAGTTCAAAGCAAAATGTGTTTCAATGTCCCACTCACAGAAAATACACAGCATGCGATATCCTCCAGATCGCAGCCAGGAAACAAGACAGTCCACATCTTAGACATTGTTTCCGTGGGCGACTGCACCGCTGCGTATGCTGTGGGTGACAGGCTTTTTGGCTTCGCTTGGCCTTTTGGCTCTGCTTGCCTGTGTTACCTCACACAGGTGGAGCTCTGCAGAACCTTCTGCTCTGCACACTTGCAAAACCAAACTGACACACCCAACCCTCTGCTTCAAGGGCTTTTACAAGGAACCTGTGGCCGTTGGCCACATGGAAAACTCATCCGGGGAGGAAACAGACTGCCCCACTACCATCCTGTAGTCCGTTTCAAAAATAAAAGCCCAGAGCAGAGCTTCTTAAATCTGCCTTGGTCAAATAGCTTGCCTAAGACCAACACTTACTTTTATTTTGCACTAGCTGAAGAGCCCAGAGTTCCCTGGGCATAGTAACTAACTGCGGTTAGTTATAACAAATTACAATGATTATTGCACATTAAAACATTTCAGATCATATACTCAACACTACAGATTTAAAACACAAATTAACTAAACGATTACCTAAGTATTGATAGCATTTTATTTTCAACTACCGTATTTTCCAGCGTATAAGACGACTTTTAATCCCCTGAAAATCTTCTTAAAAGTCGGGGGTCGTCTTATACGCCGGGTATCGTCTTGTACGCCGGGTGTATATGGTGGGTGGGGGGGGGAGTGGTCCTGATGACGACGAGGGGGCATCTCACAGGAAAGTGCGTGGAGTATCCCCCATTACCTCATCGTAGCGCTGCAGCGTGGGGTCTCTGTGCTGGAGCGGCGGCTGCTGCTCCTCTTTGTGCCGCGTGGGTGCTGTGCTGTGGGGCGGCGGCTCCTCTTCTGCAGTGTGGGGCCTCTGTGCTGTGGGGCGGCGGCGGCGTATTTTCATGCAGTCAGTCGGGGCTCCTCCGGCATCTCCTTAAAGCCCGGAGGCCCCGCTGGCAGCTCCATTGCTATGATGCGGTGGCCTCCGGGAAAATGGCCGCTGGTCAGATTCAGATCTCGTCTCCCGAGATTTCGGGACGAGATCTGAATCTGAGCATGTGCCGCCCCCAGCGGCCATTTTCCTGGAGGCCACCGCATCGCAGCAATGGAGCTGCCTCCGGGAAAATGGCCGCTGCTCAGATTCAGATCTCGTCTCCCGAGATTTCGGGACGAGATCTGAATCTGAGCATGCGCCGCCCCTAGCGGCCATTTTCCCGGAGGCCACCGCATCGTAGCAATGGAGCTGCCGGCGGGGCCTCTGGGCTTTAAGAAGATGCCAGAGGAGCCCCGACTGACCGCATGAAAATACGCCGCCGCCGCCCCAGAGCACAGAGGCCCCACACTGCAGAAGAGGAGCCGCTGCCCCACAGCACCCACGCGGCACAAAGAGGAGCCGCTGCTCCCAGCAGAGACCCCACGCTTCAGCGCTACGATGAGGTAATGGGGGATAGTCCACTCACACTTTCCTGTGAGACGCCCCCTCGTCGTCATCAGGACCACTCCCACCCAAAAGGCACATTAGTCACCGGCCCTATAAGACGACATACGGCGTATAAGAAGACCCCCGACTTTTAAGAAGATTTTATATTTTAACTGGAAAAGTTGGGGGGTCGTCTTATACGCCCAGTCGTCTTATACGCCGGAAAATACGGTAAGTCAAGAGCCTTTAGGATAAACAACATTTTTTATTTTTCCTTCCACTGCAAAGATGAACAGATTTTTGGCAGTTCCAACTCTTGACCAGGCCAAGTAAAGTTGACCATAGGAAAAGCATGGAGATTGCAATTCGATTCCTACTACTTTCAAGCACTGTCCCTGAGCCTTGTTAATGGACATTGCAAATGCCAGTCAACGTATAAACTGGAGGTGTTTAAATCAAAAGGCAAATCAGATGGAATGAGAGGAATTCTTGGAATGAAAAGGTCCTCTCCTTTGGCACATCCTGTTGTTGAGCTGTGTATCTAATCCTATCCTGTGTGTTACTGTCTGCTGAGCTGTGTATTTAATCCTATCCTGTGTGATACTGACTGCTGAGCTGCGTATCTAATCCTATCCTGTGTGATACAGTCTGCTGAGCCGTGTATCTAATCCTGAGCTGTGTGTTACTGTCTGCTGAGTCGTGTATTTCATCCTAACCTGTGTGTTACTGTCTGCTGAGCCGTGTATCTAATCCTCTCCTGTGTGTTATTGTCTGCTGACCTGTGTATCTAATCCTATCCTGTAAGATACTGACTGCTGAACCGTGTATCGAATCCTATCCTGTGTGATACAGTCTGCTGAGCCGTGTATCTAATCCTGAGCTGTGTGTTACTGTCTGCTGAGTCGTGTATCTAATCCTATCCTGTGTGTTACTGTCTGCTGAGCCATGTATCTAATCCTCTCCTGTGTGTTATTGTCTGCTGACCTGTGTATCTAATCCTATCCTGTAAGATACTGACTGCTGAACCGTGTATCGAATCCTATCCTGTGTGATACTGTCTGCTGAGCCGTGTATCTAATCCTATCCTGTGTGATACTGTAGGCTGAGCCATGTATCTAATCCTATCCTGGGTTACTGACTGCTGAGCCATGTATATAATCCTATCTTTTGTGATACTGGGCTCCCCGTGCAGTCTGTGTCAGAGGGTGGTCTGTGTCGGCACGGTAATACATTATGCTATTTCCAGCATTACAGAAGGACGATAACACCATAGAAATGATAAGAATAATAGGCCTCAGTTAGCACAACTGTCTACAAGTAAAACTGTTGCTCATAGCAACCAATCACAGCTCAGCTTCTTATAAACAGCTCTGATGAAATGAAAGATGCTTAGAGATTGGTTGCTATGTGGAGTGGGCATGGCTGATACACACACACATGCTTAGTGATTGGTTGTCGATACATACACACACACACACACACATACATACACTCATTTTTATATCTATACACCATGTTCCAAATTATTATGCAAATTGGATTTAAGTGTCATAAAGATTTAATTGTTTAGTTTTTCAAATAAACTCGTGGATGGTATTGTGTCTCAGGGCTCAATGGATCACTGAAATCAATCTTAAACACATGTGATAATTAGTTTTCCAGGTGATTCTAATTAAGCAGGCCACAGGTTTCAAGCAATATGGGAAACAAAAAGGATCTCTCTGCTGCTGAAAAGCGTTAAATAGTGAAATGCCTTGGACAAGGTATGAAAACATTAGATATTTCCCGAAACTTAAGAGTGATCATCATACTGTGAAGAGATTTGTGACTGAAACAGAGCACAGACAGAGTTCATGCAGATAAAGGCATAATGAGGAAGGTTTCAGCCAGACAAATTTATTGGATTAAGAGGGCAGCTGCCAAAATACCACAAAGTAGCAAACAGTTATTTGAAGCTGCTGGTGCCTCTGGAGTCCCTCGAACCTCAAGGTGTAGAATCCTTCAAAGGCTTGCTGTGGTGCATAAACCTACTATTTGGCCACCCCTAAACAGTGTTCACAAGCAGAAATAGTTGCAGTGGGCCCAGACATACATGAAGACTCATTTTCAAACAGTCTTGTTTACTGATGAGTGTTGAGCAACCCTCTATGCTCCAGATGGATGGAGTAGTGGATGGTTGGTGGATGAGAGTAGTGGATGGTTGGTGGATGACCACCATGTCCCAACAAGGCTGCAATGTCAGCAAGGAGGTGGAGGAGTCATGTTTTGGGCCGGAATCATAGGGAAACAGCTGGTAGGGCCCTTTAAGGTTCCTGAAGGTGTGAAAATGACCTCTGTAAAGTATATAGAGTTTCTGACTGACAACTTTCTTCCATGGTATAAAAAGCAGAAATGTGCCTTCAGGAGCAAAATCATCTTCATGCATGGCAATGCACCATCTCATGCTGCAAAGAATACTTCTGAGTCATTGACTGATATGGGCATAAAAGGAGATAAACTCATGGTGTGGCCGCCATCTTCCCCTGACCTCAACCGTATTGAGAACCTTTGGAGTATCATCAAGCAAAAGATCTATGAGTGTGGGAGGCAGTTCACATCAAAACAGCAGCTCTGGGAGGCTATTCTGACTTCATGCAAAGAAATGCAAGCAGAAACTCTCCAAAAACTCACAAGTTCAATGGATGCAAGAATTGTGAAGGTGATATCAAAGAAGGGGTCCTATGTTAACATGTAACTTGGCCTGTTAGGATGTTTTGGAGTTAAATAGCTTTTTTGTTCAGTGAATGTGACCTCCTAATGCTGCAAATTCCACAAATGAGCATTTTCAGTTCTTTAAAACATATCCAATGTTTTGATATTCTACTTTGCCTAATAATTTGGAACAGTGCATTTTGAGTTTTTATTCATTTTGGAGATTATACTGTTATCGTCAGGAGGTTTCTTCAACAAAATTCGATGTATACTCTAACGGGTGATGACTTTTATTAGACTGACTGTCATTTGCACCGACCATTTAGGAAAATCCGACAAAAATGTAATTTGCATAATAATTTGGAACATGGTGTAGATTGCAATCACAGCTATGCCTGTGACTGCAATGCACTCCCACGGCCTTAAAGGGAACCTGTCACCTGAATTTGGCGGGACCAGTTTTGGGTCATATGGGTGGGGTTTTCAGGGGTTTGATTCACCCTTTCCTTACACGCTGGCTGCATGCTGGCCGCAATATTGGATTGAAGTTCATTCTCTGTCCTCCGGAGTACACGCCTGCGCAAGGCAATATTGCCTTGCGCAGGCGTGTACTCCGGAGGACAGAGAATGAACTTCAATCCAATATTGCGGCCAGCATGCAGCCAGCGGGTAAGGAAAGGGTGAATCAAACACCTGAAAACCCCGCCCATATGACCCAAAACTGGTCCCGCCAAATTCAGGTGACAGGTTCCCTTTAATATGCCTCCATGCGCATCCTGGGGGGGACACATAGTGACCCTCCCAGGTGACACCGGTCACTGCCTCACACCTTGTACTTAGTTCATAGGCTTTACAAGTCAAGGATACCCACCCCTTAAAAATGGGGGAAAAAATGTTGAGGCCCTCCTTTACATGTCTTCTAGGGAGCATTGCAGTTCCTCCTTCTAATTTTTGGCAACCCTTGCACTAACTGCATAGGCTTAACCACTTTAGAAATTCCACTCCTTAAAACTGGATGAAAACAAAATCTGATGCCCTCCTCTACATGTCTTACATAATGTATTGAGTCCCACCTTCTAATTTTTGGCAGCCCTTGCATTTAATGCATAGCCTTTGCCAGTCTAGGAGTCCCACTCTTTAAAAATGGGAAACAAATGTTTTTTGAGGCCCTCATCTATGTGTCTTCTAGGGTGTATTGCAGTATATCCTTCTAATTTTTGGCAGCCCTTGCATTTAGTGCATAAGCTTTATGAGTCTAGGTGTCTCATTATCTAACAATTTTAATATAATGTGTAGGAGGCCCTCTTTTATGTCTAATATGGAGTGTGTCAGAGTCCCTCTTCCTTCTAATTTTTGGCAGTTCTTGCATTGTCCTCAGGCTTTGTGAGTTTCAGAGTCCCTCATTCATAAATAAACAGGATGTGTCTGACCATGTCACACTACATGCCCAGATAAGGTAGTAAAATGTTAAAATTACATTTACTGGTGACTACCAGTGGGTGTAGCTTTATTTCCTCCTCTACTATATCATCTAGTATTGTCATAGGCGACTAAGACATACACTGAGAGATAGTGTCCCGGGTTTACCGAGACAGAGAGGAACCAGGAGACCGCAGCATCTGATTTCTCCTAGTCCTGCACTGATTTTAAGCACTTTACCTTCTTATTAACCTGTGTAAATTTGCTTTAGTGGTGCAGGGGTTAATCTTCTCAGTTGAGAGCTCCTGGAGTGTTAAGGCTCTCAGCTGTGCACTGTTAGCAACTCCCTACTCCTATATAAACTGGGCCCTGGCTAGCACTCATTGTCAGAGATAGCTTATGCTGCATGGCTGGAGGTTGTTGTTGTTGGTTACTATTGGAGAAGGCGTTTGGTGGATTTATCTGTTACTGTTGCAAGGTTTTGAGTGTGTGATAATTCCCTTTCTTCTCCTACTTTGGTTTAACCCTATCCACCACTGCATGGTGCATTCCTCTGTTGTATGTGTGAGTATATTTGTATGTTTCGTATTTTTCATTACTCCTTTTCATATTACCTTGTTAGTCTGGTTGGTGTATTATGGTACACTACTGCTCCCCTGTTCCCTGGGTGGGGGAAAGGCACAGACTGAGGGCGGATTCAGGACCTAAGGCAAGGTACATGGCCCCGGCATCTTTACAATCAGAAGTAATCTGGGGAACAGGATGAGATGGGGCGCCCATAGCATTAGGGACAGGGAAGGAGCCTCTTGTTCCCGGGACACCCAACTACATTCGTGACACATAGCCTGGCTATTATGGCGGGGTTTTTTTTCTCTTTCTAATTTTGCCTTATTTACAAGTCATTATACAGGAAAAAATGTATCCCAACATTTTTTTTCTGTAAAATACATTTTATCATTGGCTTTGTATGTTTTATTTTCATTTGTCAATCCATAAAAGTGGTGTAATACTCTGACAGTCACGATTCCTCCGCTCAGTGAATGATTGCTATGGTGTTCTATGGAAACTCTTTTGCTGAGCTGTCGGTGCATTGATTGACAGCTTTGCTGTCCAATCTGTGACTGGGATGTGCGGGACTTTCTATAGGTGTTCAGTGTTCTGGTGATCGTGCAGCGCCCCAGAGTCCTGGTCGTTGCAGTAACGTCGCTCTGCCACTAAGGGGAGTGATGTTACATCTGATTGCACTAAAGGAGTTCACCTGACCAGGTATCACACACATTACACTTCACACTCCGGCCACCAGGGGGAGTGGTTCTATCTAGTAGGCCACTCCTCACACTCTGGTAAAACTGGGGGTTGGACAACAAGACAGGGAGAAGTAAGAGGGAAGAGCTAGAGAGAGGACCTGTCAGGGATGGGATCACGACACCGATGGGTCTCTGTGAATTCAACTACATGCCCTTCGGATTGTGCAATGCCCCGGGGACGTTCCAGAGGATGATGGAGTGCTGTCTGGGGCACAAGAACTTTGAAACCGTACTTCTGTATTTGGATGATGTAATTGTCTTCTCTAAGACCTACAAAGACCATCTGAAGCACCTGGCTGAGGTGTTTGAAGCCCTGTCCAACTTTGGCTTAAAGGTGAAACCGTCCAAATGTCATCTGCTGAAACCCAAAGTGCAGTACCTGGGCCATGTGGTGAGCGCTGAAGGAGTAGCCCCAGACCCCGACAAGGTCACGGTGATCCAAGACTGGCTGAAGCCCAGCAACCTCCACGAAGTCCGGCAGTTCCTCGGGCTGGTAGGCTATTACCGAAGGTTCATCAACGACTTCACCAAGAAGGCCGCACCCTTGCAAGACCTGTTGGTGGGCCAATCAAAGAAGACCAAGGGGAAGAACGCCCCATTTGACTGGAACGAGGGGCTGGAAGGATCCTTCACTTGTTTGAATTCGGCACTGACGGGAGAAGAGGTACTGGCCTACCCCGAATACGACCAACCGTTTGTGCTGTACACGGATGCCAGCAATGTGGGATTGGGAGCCGTGCTGTCCCAGGTCCAGAAAGGCAAAGAGAGGGTGATCGCTTACGCCAGCAGGAAGCTCCGTCCCACGGAAAGGAACCCTGACAACTACAGTTCCTTTAAACTGGAGTTCCTTGCCATCGTCTGGGCAGTGATAGATAGGTTCAAACACTACCTGGCCTCGGCGAAGTTCACCGTCTTCACGGATAATAATCCGCTGACACACTTGGATACAGCCAAACTCGGGGCCTTGGAACAGTGGTGGATGGCCCGGCTGTCCAACTACGACTTCACCATCAAGTACCGGGCAGGACGCAAGAAGGCGAATGCCGATGCCTTGTCCCGGATGCCCAATTTGCCAGAAACAGGGGAGGACCCGGAGGCACTTGAAGAGATAGAGTTGCCTGCGTTCCATCGCCCCAAAGCCGCTCAGTACTCCCATCATGTGAAGAACCGGTACAAGAACCAACAGAACGCCACGCTGAATCCCCTGCCCCATCATGGATGGGCGGAGACCCAGGATGGTGACCCCGCGGTCCGTCGGGTGAAAGAGCTCCTGACGCAGGCAGGGTTGCATCCCGGCCCAGATGATCCACAGGAGACCCGACAGCTGTGGAAGGGGAGAAGCAAACTGTTTATCCATGATGGCAAGCTGTGCCGGAGGAGTATTGACCCGCGTACTCATGAATTGGTATGGCAGATAGTGGTGCCGAGGCGAGATGCGCCCATGGTTCTGGGAGCCTACCAAGATGGAGCCGGACACTTCGGATGAAAGAAGCTGGAGAGGCTATTCCGAGGGAGGTTCTATTGGATTGGCATGAAGAGAGCCATTGAGAAGTGGTGTCGGGAGTGCGGTCCATGTAGCCTACGCAGGAAGGACCGTGACAGCCAACTGGCTCCCTTGCAGCCCATCATCACCAAACGGCCGCTCGAACTGGTCACGCTGGATCATGTGAAGCTGACACCTAGCCGGTCAGGCTATATCTACGCTCTTACCATCGTAGATCACTACTCCAGATTTTTGGTGGTTGTACCTGTCAAGGATCTAATGGCCAGGACGGCTGCCAAGGCCTTCCAGCAGTACTTTTGTAGGCCCCATAGGTACCCGGAGAAGGTACTGACCGATCAGGGACCAGCATTCGAAGCAGAGGTGTTCCAAGAGTTTTGCCATCTGTACGGGTGTAAGAAGATTAGAACCACACCGTACCATCCCCAAACCAATGGGATGTGTGAAAAGATGAACCAAGTGGTGATCGACTTACTGAAGACCTTGCCCGTAGAGGAGCGGAACCTGTGGCCGACAAAGTTGCCTGACTTGGTGGACATATACAATCATATCCCAGTAAATTCCACCAACTGCACTCCAGCGTACCTGATGCGAGGAAGATCTAGCAAGTTGCCCTTTGACCTGGACATGGGGGTCCTAGTCCCCGAAGATACCTCGCCGGATGCAGATTGGGATGCAGAAAGGCAGCGAAAGTACCGCAAAGTACAGGAATGCGTGGAAAGAAGTCTCGCCCAGGCTAGACAAAAACAAGAAAGGGACTACAACCAGCATGCTCCTGCGATTCCCTTGTCACCCGGTGAGCACGTACTCAAACGAAAGAGGAGGCTACACAAACTCGATGACCAATGGGAAGCGGAACCGTATACCGTCCTGCCATCCGATTTTGACAACACGAAGGTTTGTCTCATCAGCAAGGATGGAGGGGAGACCTCAACGGCGATATCCAGGGACCACCTTAAAGTCTGCCCTGATAAGTTGAGAGAGAGGGAAACGGATCCAGGAACCTCCCCACCTGTAGAAAAGGAGAAGATGATACACACTGTTCTTGGTGATTTTCCCCAGTCCTGGACTCAGATAAATCAGGCCATCGTGGTACCTGTTCTAACATTCCGCCAGCCGGACCCACCAGAACTAATTGTGGTGCCAGATCATCCAGGCCCGCAATCTCAGCAAGCCTTACCTGAAGATGCCAGGTCAACCGTTGAACCGGCAAATCCTCCCTCTGCTATCGGAAAATCTGCCGTACCCACTGTTGGTAGCAGCGGCCCTGAGAGCTCCAGCCTGCCAGTGCTACCCAGACTCACTAGAAGCGTAGCTAGAAGACAGTGCATTACACCAGCGGTAGCAAGCATAGCGGGCCCTGTTAGGCCAATAGCAACCCCTGCGCTGCGAAGGTCTACACGCAGCACTCAGAATCAAACTCCCCTCTGCTACAAAACTTGGAGATATTAATGAGGGCTGCTATTTAGTTGAAAATGTTTGTGTACATATCTTTTGATACAGGTTTTAAAATGGACAAACGGAGTAATGGACAGTGAATTGCTCCAAAAACTTCTGAAAGGGGACCCCTTTGTTTACCCGGGGTCCCCGCTGTTTCAACTACTGAACTGAGAGTCATAAACTGTGCATGACCTAACTTTTGCAACGTTCAAGAGTCCTCACCTCCCATAAAGGGAAGCACTGTTATGTTTAATTGTTTATGATATTTCAAAATTTTGTGTGTTTTCTGTTAATATGTATTGTGTTCTTGTTTTCCCAGTCCGGGAGTACTGGATTTAACCAGGGGGGAGTGCAGCGCCCCAGAGTCCTGGTCGTTGCAGTAACGTTGCTCTGCCACTAAGGGGAGTGATGTTACGTCTGATTGCACTAAAGGAGTTCACCTGACCAGGTATCACACACATTACACTTCACTCTCCGGCCACCAGGAGGAGTGGTTCTATCTAGTAGGCCACTCCTCACACTCTGGTAAAACTGGGGGTTGGACAACAAGACAGGGAGAAGTAAGAGGGAAGAGCTAGAGAGAGGACCTGTCAGGGATGGGATCCTGACAGATTCCTAAGAAAGGACAAACAGTGAGAAAAACGGGAATCCAGCAAAGAGGCGATAGGACCAGAGGGAGTCGTGCTGTAAGATCGAGGCAACATCCTTCTGAGGCGCAAACAGTCGGTGGTCGGAACGCCGAGCAAGTAAGAGACTCTAAGCATTACTGCAAACCACGGCAGGACAGTCAATTATAGGTTGTCTGTCTCACCCAAATCACCTAAGTAGACAACGGAGGCAGCTGTGGGAGAGGGGCGACCCTAGGGTCCCGGAAGAACTCCAGGCCTACCCCGTCATACGGGTGCGTCCTAACCATATCATCTGGGGGATGGAGAGAACGAAGATCAGAGACAGACAGAATCAGTTGTGAGGACTATCCAGGGGTGCTCAGCAGGGAAGGACTACAACACATAGGCGCTAGAAGGTAGACGCTGATTCCCACCTGTTAAGGGGACTCCTGATGTGCCTTCGGACCGGCCGGTCGCAGACAGCCCGGTTAACAGTGTTCTGGATTGGGTACCTCCAAACCTTCAGTAAAAAGGTAAAGAGACTGCAACCTGGTGTCCTCGTTATTTACCACGACCTGCACCACACCACAACAACATCACCCTCCCCCCTCAGCGGGGTCACGGGCCGGGTCTAGCCACCGTGACAACCCCAGAACTGAGACAGAGAGGCCCGGTACCAGGTACCCCTCGGCCCTGCGGCAGTGGGGGCGCTCCAATCGCATAGCTACTTAACTGAGCTGTCAGCCACTGATCCCTGACAGATGTAGTTTGTGCTTCTTGGTGAGTGTTTGCTTGATTCTGTTGTTCTGAGTTCTGATCTTATGCTGCCTGACCCTTTTGACCGTATGCTGACATCCCTTTGCCTTATCCTTTGGCTTTTGATCCACTGTCTCTTGTAATTGACCCTGTACTGTGACCAGACTTACACCTTCGTCTTTTCCCTTGGTTATCTATGGGCTCGCTCAGTATTCATCCTGGAACGTTTGACTCTTCTGCCTCACGGCCTATCCGTGAGTAGTGGCTATCGTCACACTGACAATATTGCTCCCAGCAGCGACCTGGGAATGAGCCATTTATCCAGGTGTCTTCACAATGCTGTTCCCATTCCATTTGAGCATTGCTTCCATCCATTTCAGTGGTTTTCCTGCCCTCTCAGCCATCCTCATAGGGTCTTCCGGAAAAATTCTCATGTCTCCTATTGACTTCCATTATACTTGTTACTCGAGTTGAGCCCATCCGAACATCCAGCCTGCTCGATTCTAGTACCGAGCTCTCATTTTAGTGCTTGATCATCACCACTCACTACTTCTCCTCTATAGAATTGCCAATTCACCAGCAAACAAAATTGTATTATATGACAAAATTGCTTATATGTAAATCCCAGTCATAATGTCTACATTTGGGCCGAACTCGAACTCCACTGTAAATAAAGGCTATATAGGCTGGATTCACATATATTTTTCTGCTACGGTTCTTACAATGGTTTCATTTGCATTTTTTACAGCTTTCTTTAATCAATAATGCTATAAACAAATGCTAGTTTAAAATTAACAGTAAAATATTGTAAGAATTTAGTAATTTTTGTAGAATTTTTGGGTGTCAGAAACTTTTTTGTTATAATGCAGCATACTCTTTTGGAAGCATTTATACAATAGAATTCATTATAGGACTTTGATTATGTAAAAAAGCTTGAAAAGCAAAATACAATAAAACAAAAATGTTTGAAGAACACTCCAAATTCAAGACTTTCTGTTTTAACAGCCTTTAGCTCGATCTTGAGCCATGGTGACTTTATTGATGAACGATGTGTTGGAAGATCGCTCTTAGCCAAGCCTGGATAGGTCCATGTAAAGGTTCCTAAGGAGGTTTATAGGCACACCCATATCCTTCATGATATTCCAAGGTTTCTGGTGATCAACAGCCAAAGGCTTTGCTGTAGTCGATTAAGCAAAAATAGATCTCCTTGTATTATTCTTTGGCCTTTTCCATTATCCAGATAATGTTAGCAATCACATCTCTTAGCTCTTTGTCAAAGTAAGGCTGTTGCCGTCTTTGTAGAATCTTCAGTAGTATTTTACTGATGTTTTCTGCATCCTGCTTGTTACCTTATGCTTTTGCCATTTGTCTTTCTTTGATGATCTGTAGGGTCTCTTCTGTTGACCATGGCTTCCGGGCGCTTTACAAATGTTTAAAAGCCAAATAAAACAGTGTGTATTAAGCCATAATTAAGCCATAACATTACATAAATGGGGAAAAAGGTACATTTTACAAAATGTATTCCAAGATCACGTAATTCCAAGCACTTGCCAGGTTCTTTTTTGCAGAGTTACGATATTGACAGCAGCTATGTGATCTAGTTTGCCCTGTGAGCCCTGTGAGATCATTAATAGGGTTGAGTGAAACGGGTCGGCCATTTTCAGAAGTCGCCGACTTTTGGCAAAGTCGGGTTTCATGAAACCCGACCCGACCCCTGTGTGGGGTCGGCCATGAGGTCGGCGATCTTCTGAATCTGGTATCGGAATTCCGATACCGAGTTCCGATATGTTTGCGATATCGGGAATCGGTATCGTAATCCATATTTAAGTGTAAAATAAAGAATAAAAATAAAAAATATTGATATACTCACCTCTCCGACGCAGCCCGATGTAACCGGCAGCTTCGGTACCTCAGAATGAGCGCTTGAAAGACCTTAGATGACGTCGCGGCCTGTGATTGGCCGCGTGGCAGTCACGTGACCGCCACGCGACCAATCACAAGCCGCGACGTCATCTAAGGTGTTTCAAGCGCTTGAAACACCTTAGATGACGTCGCGGCCTGCGATTGGTCGCGTGGCGGTCACGTGACCGCCACGCGACCAATCACAGGCCGCGACGTCATCTAAGGTCTTTCAAGCGCTCATTCTGAGGTACCGAAGCTGCCGGTTACATCGGGCTGCGTCGGAGAGGTGAGTATATCAATATTTTTTTTTTTTATTCTTTATTTTACACTTAAATATGGATCCGAGGGCCTGAAGGAGAGTTTCCTCTCCTTCAGACCCTGGGAACCATAGTATCCCATTGCACTGCATTGGGTTTCGTGTTTCGGCCGACCCCGACTTTTTTATAGGATCGGCCGATTTCACTCGACCCAACTTTTGAGAAAGTCGGGTTTCGTGAAACCCGACCCGATCCTATAAAAATAAAAGTCGCTCAACCCTAATCATTAATACTGATATGTGACCTATATGATCTCTTCAGGAGCTTAAGTAGCTCCATTTAATTAGGAGACGCTCTGAAGAAGAGCTTCATGACACTTGTTCTTATGTGACATCTGTCTTTTTCTTCAGCGCTGAGATTGGGAGCTGTCCAGAGTTTGTTCTCTCGTGTTATTTGCATTCGTGTCGTCTGCTGTAAATTAATCTTTGTATTCACCTTGTATTCTCCTCTTACAGACGATGACTTTGTTTATTCTGTCATTGTAGGTGCATACACCATGTTCTATGTAAATTAAGAATGAAAACACCTAAGACACAAATTAATTGATAGTGGTAGATTTTAGTCTTTAACAGCAACGTACTCCTGACGTACAGAATTATAATACATACAAGTTAATCTTTACCTTGAGTTTCACATATCTTTTTTGAGGTCATGTTTCATGTATTTATCTATAGTGTCCTTATGTGCCAAGTCCTTCCTTTTCATATTGTCCTTGGTTGGATTAAAACCTAGAACCCAGCGATACAAGGCAACAGTGCTAATCACTGAGCCTCCGTGACCACAATAAAGTGCCAAAAATCCCAATTCCTGAATATACATCTGACTCCTTTCATTTTAATGAAAGCTCCAGTTAATTAAAGTCAAGAATGGAAGCTCCCAGCATTATGAATATAATACTTATCTTTGCAAAGTCATATTTGTCTGAAACTTATACTACACTGTGTCCTTCCTTCGCACTGTGGTACTCACTTTGATATTTTTTAAAATAAAACTTCTACTTTGTAGCATGCTGTCTTCTTTTAATAAAGCATTTAATGAAATACCAGATGTAAAGTTAAATGTTTTTAAATACATATCATCTAATTTACACTTGATAATAAGAAATATTATTGGTATATAATTTAATTTATCTGTTGTTTAATTATTATTACTATATAAGCTAACCAATGTACAAAGGTCAAGCTATCTCGCAAAGTTCCTAGGATTCACCCTAGTTTGTACATTCAGACAAAAAATTAGAAAGCCAATACAAAGTAGCACATTGGCACCAGAAATTTAAACATTTTCAAGTATTGGTAACCAAGGAGTGGACACTAGTTCACTAAATTTCCATGGATTGAATAAGGCGCTGGTAAGTAATTATGGAGTGGATCTTGGGAGAACCTTCAAACAGTGTCAAAGTAGGAATTTACTAAAAAACTACCAAACTTATTTCTAACATATACGGTACATCACAAGAGGTAGAGAGGAGCTTATTAAAAGGTCTGAAAAAACTGTTAGATGTCTGTAATTATGCATATGTTAACAGGTAGGCAGATGCAACAGAGCAGACAATGAAGTGACAGTGGTACTTAAGAAGCAACTATATATTTTGCCAGCTGGAACTGTAACAAGATAGCCTTGTTTTGGGACAATATAAAATGCTGAGAAATACAGGCAGATTCTTATCTATCATGCAAAACCATCAGGGAAGCAGCAGGACAACAATTCCAAACATACAGCCAATGTAATTAAAAGGAATCTGTCAGCAGCTTTTTGCTATGTAATCTAAGGACAGCATGAATTAGGGGTTAAAACACTGAATTCAGCTATGTATCACTTATCAAGCTGTGTGTTGTTGTTTACTTATAATTTCTGTAGAATGTAAGTCCGCAAGGACAAGGTCCTCTCCCCTCTATACCAGTCTGTCATTGTAAACTCGTTTACTGTAAATTATATCTATAACTCTGTATGTAACCCCTTTCTCATGTACAGCACCATGGAATTAATGGTGCTATATAAAAAATAATAATAATAATAATACACTGTGTTCCAAATTATTATGCAAATTGGATTTAGGTGTGATAAAGGTTTAATTGTTTTGTTTTTCAAATAAACTCATGGAAGGTATTGTGTCTCAGGGCTCAATGGATCACTGAAATCAATCTTAAACACATGGGATAATTAGTTTTCCAGGTGATTCTAATTAAAGGAAAACTACTTAAAAATGATGTTCCACAGTATTAAGCAGATCACGGTTTTCAAGTAACATGGGAAAGAAAAAGGATCTCTCTGCTGCTGAAAAGCATCAAATAGTGCAATGCCTTGGTGAAGGGATGAAAACAGTAGAAATTTCCCGAAAACTTAAGTGTGATCATCGTACTGTTAAGAGATTTGTGGCTGTATCTGAGCACAGATGTGTTTGTGCTGATAAAGGCATAATGAGGAAGATTTCTGCCAGGCAAGTTCATCGGATTAAGAGAGCAACTGCTAAAAAGCCATTACAAAGCAGCAAACAGATATCTGAAGCTGCTGGTGCCTCTGTAGTCCCTCGAACCTCAAGGTGTAGGCTCCTTCAAAGGCTTGCTGTGGTGCATAAACCTACTATTCGGCCACCTCTAAACAGTGTTCATAAGCAGAAATGGTTGCACTGGGCCCACACATACATGAAGACTAATTTCCAAACATTCTTGTTTACTGATAAGTGTTGAGCAACCCCGGATGGTCCAGATAGATGGAGTAGTGGATGGTTGCTGGATGGCCACCATGTCCCAACAAGGCTTCAACAACAGCAAGGAGGTGGAGGGGTCATGTTTTGGGCCGGAATCATGGAGAAACAGCTGGTATGGCCTTTTAAGGTTCCTGAAGGTGTGAAAATGACCTCTGCAAAGTATATAGAGTTTCTGACTGACAACTTTCCTCCATGGTATAAAAAGTAGAAATGTGCCTTCAGGAGCCAAATCATCTTCATGCATGACAATGCACCATCTCATGCTGCAAAGAATACCTCTGAGTCATTGGCTGCTATGGGCATAAAAGCAGATAAACTCATGGTGTGGCCACCATCTTCCCCTGACCTCAACCCTATAGAGAACCTTTTGGAGTATCATCAAGCAAAAGATCTATGAGGGTGGGAGGCAGATCACATCAAAACAGCAGCTCTGGGAGGCTAGTCTGACTTCATGCAAAAAAATACAAGCAGAAACTCTCCAAAAACTCACAAGTTCAATGGATGCAAAGATTGTGAAGGTGATATCAGAGAAGTGTCCTAAGGTAACATGTAACTTGGCCTGTTAGGATGTTTTGGAGTTAAATAGCTTTTTGTTCAGTGAATGTGACCTCCTAATTCTGCAAATTCCACAAATGAGCATTTTCAGTTCTTTAAAACATATCAAATGTTTAGAAATTCTACTGTGCCTAATAATTTGGAACAGTGCATTTTAAGTTTTTATTCATTTTGGAGATTATACTGTTATCATTGGGAGGTTTATTCAATAAAATTCGATGTATACTCTAACGGGTGATTACTTTTATTAGACTGACTGTCATTTGCACCAACCATTTAGGAAAATCAGAGAAAAATGTCATTTGCATAATAATTTGGAACACAGTGTAATTTGGGCTTTATTACTAGAAGATTATCATTGCCAGGTCTCATGTGCAAGAGACTGCTAATCGGACTCAGCCCCCTCCTGTGATAAGCAACTTATTGTCAATAAACAATGTACATTCAGAGCCTGGTATGGGCGGGGTTAGCTTCCTTAGCTCTGCTGCATGTTACATCTAAAAATTCTGATTGTGTCACAGCTGCTGCGCCCAGTAATCCAAGTGAAACATCTTTGGATTCAGGCGCTCTTTGCCTACATCATGTTGCTTTCAGATGAGGTTGCAAAAGCCTACTGGCAGATTATCTTTAAGGGCTCAGGCCCACTTTCAATGAAATTGGATGAATTCAATTCGATAAAAAATCGGATTGAATTTGGACCAATGTTAACCCCTTCATGACCCCAGCTTTTTTCGGTTTTGCATTTTCGTTTTTCGCTCCCCTCCTTCCCAGAGCTTTAACTTTTTTATTTTTCCAACAATATGGCCATGTGAGGGCTTATTTTTTGCAGGACAAGATGTGCTTTTGAACAACATCATTGAATTTAATTGCATGTCGTGTACTAGAAAACGGGAAAAAAATTCCAAGTGCGGTGAAATTGCAAAAAAAGTGCAATCTTACACTTGTTTTTTCTTTGGCTTTTTTGCTAGGTTCACTAAATGCTAAAAGTGACCTGCCATTTTGATTATCCAGGTCCTTACAAGTTCATAGACACCAAACATGTCTAGGTTATTTTTTATCTAAGTGGTAAAGAGAAATTCCAAACTTTGCTATACAAAAAAAAGCACAAATTTCCGATACTGTAGCGTCTCCATTTTTCGTGATCTGGGATTGGGTGAGGGATTGGGGATTATTTTTTGAGTGCCGAGCTGACATTTTTAATGATACCATTTGGTGCTGATACGTTCTTCTGATTGTGATTGCCCGTTATTGCATTTTAATGCAATGGCACGGCGACCAAAAAAGTAATTCTGGCGTTTTAAATTTTTTTCTTGCTACGCCATTTAGCGATAACATGAATTTTTTTTTATTGATAGATCGGGCAATTCTGAACGTGGAGATACCAAATATGTGTAGGATTGAATTTTTTTAAGGCCGGCGTCACACTAGCGAGTTTTACGGACGTATGAGAGGTGCAGAAAATACGGTACAATGATTCTCTATGGCCCAGCTGCTATCAGCCGTATTTTATGGATCCGTATTATACGGTCTTGTACGGCCGTAGAAAATCGCAGCATGCTGCGTTTGTCACCGTACTGCACAAAAAAAATCGCCAATGAAAGTCTATGGGGGCGAGAAAAATACAGATTACACACGGACCAGCAGTGTGACTTGTGAGAAATAGGCAGCGGTGTTCTATAGAAAAGCCGGTAATTCAATTGCCGGCTTTTCCTCTCTCCTTCACAAACCCGACATGATATGAGACATGGTTTACATATAGAAAACCATCTCATATCCCTTTTTTTGCATATTCCACACTACTAATGTTAGTAGTGTGTATGTGCAAAATTTGGGCGCTGTAGCTTGTAAAATAAAGGGTTAAATCACGGAAAAAATTGGTGTGGGCTCCCGCGCAATTTTCTCCGCCAGAGTGGTAAAGCCAGTGACTGAGAGCAGATATTAATAGCCTAGAGAGGGTCCATGGTTATTGGCCCCCCTGACTAAAAACATCTGCCCCAGCCACCCCAGAAAAGGCACATCTGGAAGATGCGCCTATTCTGGCACTTGGCCACTCTCTTCCCACTTCCCACTTCCCACTCCCGTGTAGCGGTGGGATATGGGGTAATGAAGGGTTAATGTCACCTTGCTATTGTAAGGTAACATTAAACCAGGTTAATAATGGAGAGGCGTCAATTATGACACCTACCCATTATTAATCCAATAGTACAAAATGGTTAATAAAACACACACATTAAAAAGTATTTTAATGAAATAAAGACACAGGGTGTTTTAATATTTTATTATACTCTTAATCCTCCTGAAGACCCTCGTTCTGTAAAAAAGGAAAAATAAAAAATCAACAATATCCCATACCTTCCGTCGTTCAGTCACGTCCCATGATGTAAATCCATCTGAAGGGGTTAAATAATTTTACACCCAGGAGCTCTGCTAATGCAGCTGTGCTCCTGTCTGTAAAATTTTGGGAATGAATGGAGTGCAGGGGAATGTCCTGTAGTTACCTCGAGTCGCGGTGATGCGCCCCCTGCTGGATGTCCTCATATGAACTCGAGCCTGGGAAAAGTTCCCACGCTCGAGTTCATATATACACTCACCGGCCACTTTATTAGGTACACCATGCTAGTAACGGGTTGGACCCCCTTTTGCCTTCAGAACTGCCTCAATTCTTCGTGGCATAGATTCAACAAGGTGCTGGAAGCATTCCTCAGAGATTTTGGTCCATATTGACATGATGGCATCACACAGTTGCCGCAGATTTGTCGGCTGCACATCCCAAAGATGCTCCATACAAGGCAGGATGGATCCATGCTTTCATGTTGTTTACGCCAAATTCTGACCCTACCATCCGAATGTCGCAGCAGAAATCGAGACTCATCAGACCAAGCAACGTTTTTCCAATCTTCTACTGTCCAATTTCGATGAGCTTGTGCAAATTGTAGCCTCAGTTTCCTGTTCTTAGCTGAAAGGAGTGGTACCCGGTGTGGTCTTCTGCTGCTGTAGCCCATCTGCCTCAAAGTTCGACGCACTGTGCGTTCAGAGATGCTCTTAGGCCTACCTTGGTTGTAACGGGTGGCGATTTGAGTCACTGTTGCCTTTCTATCAGCTCGAACCAGTCTGCCTATTCTCCTCTGACCTCTGGCATCAACAAGGCATTTCCGCCCACAGAACTGCCGCTCACTGGATTTTTTTTCTTTTTCGGACCATTCTCTGTAAACCCTAGAGATGGTTGTGCGTGAAAATCCCAGTAGATCAGCAGTTTCTGAAATACTCAGACCAGCCCTTCTGGCACCAACAACCATGCCACGTTCAAAGGCACTCAAATCACCTTTCTTCCCCATACTGATGCTCGGTTTGAACTGCAGGAGATTGTCTTGACCATGTCTACATGCCTAAATGCACTGAGTTGCCGCCATGTGATTGGCTGATTAGAAATTAAGTGTTAACAAGAAGTTGGACAGGTGTACCTAATAAAGTGGCCAGTGAGTGTATGTCTCAATGACTCATATATATATATATATATATATATATATATATATATATATATATATATATATATATGTTTTAAAAAACATTTGAGCCCATAAATCCATTAGATGTCGGTTTTGCAAGCCTGCGAGAAAATATCGCAGTACGGATGCCATACGGATTACATACGGAGAATGCCATGCGCAAAATATGCTGCCACACCCTGCCTACGGATGACATACGGATCACTATTTTGAGAACATTTCTGCGTATTACGGCCGTAAAAGGCGGACCGTATTTTCATACGCTGAGTGTGACGCTGGCCTAATTGTTTTATTTTGAATGGGGCGAAAGGAGGGTGATTTCAAATTATATATATATATATTTTTTTTTCATATTTTTTAAAACATTTTTTTTTTACTTTTGCCATGCTTCAATAGCCTCCATGGGCTAGAAGCTGGCATAGCCTGATCAGCTCTGCTACATAGGAGTGATGATCAGATCGCTCCTATGTAGTAGATTTACTGCATTGCTATGAGCACTGACCACAGGGTGGCGCTCACAGCAATCCATGATCAACAACCATAGAGGTCTTCAATAGACTTCTAGTTGTCATGCTGATGCATCGCTGCCCCCCGATCACGTGACCAGGGTTAGCGATGGGCTCATTTCCGGCCCAATGGCTGGAAGCGCTAGTTAAATGCCGCTGTCAGCGTTTGACAGCGGCATTTATAGCGGGGGTGGATTGCAATTCTACCCGCCGCTATTGCGGGCACATGTCAGCTGTACAAAACAGCTGACATGTCCCAGCTTTGATGCAGGCTCACCACCGGAGAGAAAGCGGGGGTCAGAAAGGGGTTAATCTATAATTGTGTGTTCATCTGCGTTTTTTTTCCCAACTCAGATCGTATCACAATTGGGCTGGAAAAAAATTGCAGCATGCTGCGATTGCAATCAGAAATCAGATCGCATCCCGCAATAGAAGTCAATGGGTGTGAGAAAAATCGCACAGCACTGGCACCATGCGAGTGCTGTCCGATTTTTATGCACCAGTGTCCTTTGAAAAGCCAGCAATTCATATGTAAAATCACACTGACGGGTTAGAAAAGAACATATAGTATACATACAGTACAGATCAAAAGTTTGGACACACCTCCTCATTTAAAGATTTTTCTGTATTTTCATGACTATGAAAATTGTATATTCACACTGAAGGCATCAAAACTATGAATTAACACATGTGGAATTATATACCTAACAAAAAGTGTCAGTACTGTATATACACATAGAATAGGTGTGTGTATATATATATATATATATATATATATATATATATATATATTAGTATATATACTGTATATACAGTACAGACCAAAAGTTTGGACACACCTTCTCATTTAAAGATTTTTCTGTCTTTTCATGACTATGAAAATTGTACATTCACACTGAAGGCATCAAAACTATGAATTAACACATGTGGAATTAAATACTTAAAGGGAACCTGTCACCTGAATTTGGCGGGACCAGTTTTGGGTCATATGGGCAGGGTTTTCGGGTGTTTGATTCACCCTTTCCTTACCCGCTGGCTGCATGCTGGCCGCAATATTGGATTGAAGTTCATTCTCTGTCCTCCGGAGTAAACGCCTGCGCAAGGCAATATTGCCTTGCGCTGGCGTGTACTCCGGAGGACAGAGAATGAACTTCAATTCAATATTGCGGCCAGCATGCAGCCAGCGGGTAAGGAAAGGGTGAATCAAACACCCGAAAACCCCACCCATATGACCCAAAACCGGTCCCGCCAAATTCAGGTGACAGGTTCCCTTTAACAAAAAAGTATGAAACAACTGAAATTATGTCTTATATTCTAGGTTCTTCAAAGTAGCCACCTTTTGCTTTGATTACTGCTTTGCACACTCTTGGCATTATCTTGATGAGCTTCAAGAGGTAGTCATCGGGAATGGTTTTCACTTCACAGGTGTGCTCTGTCAGGTTTAATAAGTGGGATTTCTTGCCTTATAAATGGGGTTGGGACCATCAGTTGTGTTGTGCAGAAGTCTGATAGTCCTACTGAATAGACTGTTAGCTTCTTTTTTCTTGCCATAATACGAATTCTAAGTAAATAAAAACTTGTGGCCATCATTACTTTAAGAAATCAAGGTGTCAGTCAAAAAAATTGGGAAAACTTTGAAAGTGTCCCCAAGTTCAGTGGCAAAAACCATCAAGTGCCACAAAGAAACTGGCTCACATGAGGACCGCCCCAGGAAAGGAAGATCAAGAGTCACCTCTGCTTCTGAGGATAAGTTTATCTGAGTCACCAGCCTCTGAAATCGCAGGTTAACAGCAGCTCAGATTAGAGACCAGCTCAATGCCACACAGAGTTCTAGCAGCAGACACATCTCTACAACAACTGTTAAGAGGAGATTTTGTGCAGCAGGCCTTCATGGTAAAATAGCTGCTAGGAAACCACTGCTAAGGACAGGCAACAAGCAGGAGAGACTTGTTTGGGCTTAAGAATACAAGGAATGGACTTTAGACCAGTGGAAATCTGTGCATTGGTCTGATGAGTCCAAATTTGAGATCTTTGGTTCCAACCACCGTGTCTTTGTGCAACACAGAAAAGGTGAACGGATGGACTCTACATGCCTGGTTCCCACCGTGAAGCATGGAGGAGGAGGTGTGATGGTGTGGGGGTGCTTTGCTGGTGACACTGTTGGGGATTTATTCAAAATTGAAGGCATACTGAACCAGCATGGCTACCACAGCATCTTGCAGCGGCATGCTATTCCATCAGGTTTGCATTTAGTTGGACCATCATTTATTTTTCAACAGGATAATGACCCCAAACACACCTCCAGGCTGTAAGGGCTATTGACCAAAAAGGAGAGTGATGGGGTGCTACGCCAGATGACCTGGCCTCCTCAGTCTCCAGACCTGAACCCAATTGAGATGGTTTGGGGTGAGCTGGACAGCAGAGTGAAGGCAAAAGGGCCAACAAGTGCTAAGCATCTCTGGGAACTCCTTTAAGATTGTTGGGAGACCATTCTTGGTGACTACCTCTTGAAGCTCATCAAGAGAATGCCAAGAGTGTACAAAGCAGTCATCAAAGCAAAAGTTGGCTACTTTGAAGAACCTAGAATATAAGACATAATTTCAGTTGTTTCACACTTTTTCGTTAAGTATATAATTCCACATGTGTTAATTCATAGTTTTGATGCCTTCAATGTGAATGTACAATTTTCATTTTCCAGCTGTAAATCTTTATTCATTACATAGTGGAATGTGTTGAGAATAATAAAACCTAATAATGATCAACGTAAATTACAACTAATATCCCACAGAGGTCTGGAGTTGGAATGATGCTCAAAATCAAAGTGGAAAATGAAGTTACAGGCTGATCCAACTTCAGTGGAAATGCCTCAAGACAAGGAAAAGATACTCAGTAGTGTGTGTGGCCTCCATGTGCCTGTATGACCTCCCTACAATGCCTGGGCATGCTCCTTATGAGACAGCAGATGGTGTCCTGAGGGATCTCCTCCCAGACCTGGACTAAAGCATCCGCCCTGGACAGTCTGTGGTGCAACATGATGTTGGTGGATGGTGCGAGACATGATGTCCCAGATGTGTTTAATCGGATTTAGGTCTGGGGAACGGGTGGGCCAGTCCATAGCTTCAATGCCATCATCTTGCAGGAACTGCTGACACACTCCAGCCACATGAGGTCTGGCATTGACCTGCATTAGGAGGAACCCAGGGCCAACCGCACCAGCATATGGTCTCACAAGGGTTCTGAGGATCTCATCTCGGTACCTAATGGCAGTCAGGCTACCGCTGGCGAGCACATGGAGGGCTGTGCGGCCCTCCAAAGAAATGCCACCCCTCACCATTACTGTGAGTTGCAGGATACTCCAGTCAATCCTGCAACTCAATGTTTATTCCTCTCCTGAGGCACCCGGCAAGCGCATTGAACCTTTCTCAATCAACATCTCCCCTGACCAACAGCTTGGCATTCCATTAGCCTGTCTTCTCTGTATCTATCTACCCCACACCATTACTGACCCATTGCCAAACCGGTCATGCTGAAGGATGTTGCAGGCAACAGATCGCTCTCCACGGCGTCTCCAGACTCTGTCACGTCTGTCACATGTGCTTTGTGTGAACCTGCTTTCATCTGTGAAGAGCACAGGGCGCCAGTGGCAAATTTGCCAATCCTGGTTTTCTGTGGCAAATGCCAAGCGTCTTGCACGGTGTTGGGTTGTGAGCACAACCCCCATCAGTGGATGTCAGGCACTCAGACCATCCTCATGGAGACGGATTCTAACCATTTGTGCAGACACATGCACATTTGTGGCCTGCTGAATGTCATTTTGCAGGGTTCTGGCAGTGCACCTCCTGTTCCTCCTTGCACAAAGGCTGAGGTAGTGGTCCTGCTGCTGGGTTGTTGCCCTTCTACGGCCCCCTCCATGTCTCCTGGTGTACTGGCTTGTCTTCTGTAGCACCTTCAGTCCCTGCACACTACGCTGACAGACACAGCAAACCTTCTTGCCACAGCTCGCATTGATGCGCCATCCTGGATGAGCTGCACTACCTGAGCTACTTGGGAGGGTTGTAGAGGCCGTCTCATGCTACCACGAGTGTGAAAGTACAACCTACATTCAAAAGTGACCAAAACATCAACCAGAAAGCATTGGTACTGAGATGTGGTCGGTGGACCCCACCTGCAGAACCACTCCTTTATTGAGTGTGTCTTGATAATTGCCAATAATTTCTATCTGTTGCCTATTCCATTTGCACAACAGCATGTGAAATTGATTGTCAAACAGCGTTGTTTCCTAAGTATTTTTTTGAGCAATATATATGTATATATATATATATTTACATGAAATGTGCAGCATCTGAAGTGGGAGAAGAGGGTTGCATTGACAATCCAACACAATGGGCAGCACTTTGAACAAATTTTATAAGTGGTCATAAACTTGTAAATAACTCATGAAATAATAAAGTTGAGTTAAAACCAAGCACACCATTGTTTTTCTTGTGAAATTCTCAATAAGTTTGATGTGTCACATGACCCTCTTCCCATTGAAAAAAATAAAGTTGGATCCAAAATGGCTGACTTCAAAATGGCTGCTATGGTCACCACCCATCTTGAAAAGTTTCCCCCTCCCATATACCAATATGCCACAAACAGGAAGCTGATATCACCAACCATTCCCATTTTATTTAGATGTATCCATATAAATGGCCCACCCTGTATATACAGTATATGTCAGTGACCAGGGCTGGACTCTCCATCCTGCAATTCTGGCAAATGCCAGAAGGGCCTGTCTGGTCATGGGCTGCCTTGTCTGCTATATTGTTAACAGAATTGGTGTTCTCAAGACACTAATACTGTTAAGAGTCATGACGGAGCACAAAGTCGCTGACTCCGTCACTTACCCCAGCAGGCTACAGGTATCATTAGAAATATTGGTCCTGTAGAAAATCTTCCTTTCCTCCATCCATTGTAATATTAGGAATATCTCCCTTTTGGTTCATGGGGACGGGGACAACGTGGGCCTGTGTGATTTCAAATGGCAGGGCTGAATTTTGGACCCAGTCCGTACCGGTCAGTGATATATATATACAGTATCTAATATATAAAGCTGAATGTGTGTGTGTATGTACTGTATGTGTGTGTGTATGTCCGGGATTGGCATCTGCACCGTCGCAGCTACAGCCACAAAATTTTGCACAGTCACACGTCTGGACCCCCGAGAGCGTCATAGGCTATGTTGTGAAGCAAAATTTTAACCCCGCGCGTTCCAATTCACCAAACAATTTTGCCCCTATCTACATAATGGGGAAAAAGTGAAAGTGTTGGAGGCGAATTGACAGCTGCCAGATCTGAACAAGGGGGACTTAAAGAGTGAGAGCGATGGCGCCAAAGAGCATATACCGTACAGTTGCTAAGGTGGGGCCCCCGACATGGGATACTCACCACACACGGGGATATGAACACACACACAAAATGCGCCACACACTACCACGTGCTAGAACACATATACCACCCTCAGCACACATTTCACCACACATACACCAACCTCGCCACATAAAAGTCGAAACACAAAAGTCGCCGCTCAAAACTCGCCACGCTCAAAACTCGCCACATGCAAAACTAGGCTCACGCAAAACTCGCCACACGTGCAAAACTCACCTCATGGAAAACTCGTCACATGCAAAACTTGCACACGCGGAAAAATTGCCACATGCACAAAAGTTGCAACACATGCAAAAGTTGCCTCACACAAAACTTGCACATACTCAAAACGCACCACACATAAAACTCGCCACGCGCAAAACTCGCCATGCGCAAAACTTGCTGCACACAACTTGCTACACTAACCTGTCACATGCAACTTGACACACAAAAAGTTGCTACACGCATGTGCCACACAAAACTCATCTCACAAAAGTCGCTAGATGCATGTCGCCACACGCAACTCAACACACACAACTTGACACATGAAACTCGCCCTAAAACACACACAAGTCTGGTATTATCCTTCAAAAATAAAAATCTGATTAATAAGCAGACAAACTACAAGAGCAACAACTGTACCATATAGGAAATACCGCAGCTCTCAGTCACATGACCTGTCTATTATGTGTATGTGTGAGCTAATATATACTGCCAGGGGGAGGGCTTCCTGTTGGCTGGGGATTTATCAGGCTGCCAATTTAGCTTACAAATACTGAGGTAAAAATACTGAGCAAATAACGTGTGAACGCGGTCTAATACAGGTGGAGATGACATACAGATATATACTATATACAGGAAGAGATGACATACAGGTATATACTATATACAGGAGGAGATGACACACACATATATACTATATACAGGGGAGATGACACACAGGTATATACTATATACAGGAGGAGATGACATACAGGTATATACCATATACAGGAGGAGATGACACACAGGTATATACTATATACAGGAGAGATGACAAACAGGTATATACTATATACAGGAGGAGATGACACACAGGTATATACTATATACAGGAGGAGATGACACACAAAAATATACTATATACAGGGGAGATGACACACAAGTATATACTATATACAGGAGGAGATGACACCCTGGTATATACTATATACAGGGGAGATGACATACAGGTACATACTATATACAGGGGAGATGACACATGGTATATACTATATACAGGGGAGATGACACACACGGGTATATACTATATACAGGAGGAGATGACACACAGGTATATACTATATTCAGGGGAGATGACACACAGGTATATCCTATATTCAGGGGAGATTACAAACAGGTATATACTATATACAGGGGAGATGACACACAGGTATATACTATATACAGAGGAGATGACACACAGGTATATACTATATACAGGAGGAGATGACATACAGGTACATACTATATACAAGGGAGATGACATACAGGTATATACTATATACAGGAGATGACATACAGGTATATACTATATACAGGAGGAGATGACACATAGGTATATACAATATACAGGAGGAGATGACATACAGCAGGTATATACTATTTACAGGGGAGATGACATACAGGTATATACTATATACAGGAGATGACATACAGGTGTATACTATATATAAGGGACATGACAAATATGTATATACTGAGGGGAAAATGAGAGGTGTGGGGTGAAAATGAGGGGAGTGAGGTGAAAATGAAAAGGTGTGAGTGCAAATTGAGAGGAGTGAGGGAAAATAGTGGAGTGATCTGAAAATGACAGATGTGAGGTCAAAATGACAAGTGTTAGAGGGAATGAGAGGAGTGAGGGGAAAAATAAGGAGTGAGGGGGAAAATGAGAGGTGTAAGGGAGAAAATGAGAGATGTGAGGGGGAAAATGAGAGGCGTGATGGGAAAATAAGAGAAGTGAGGTGCTATAACTAACCACAGATATTTACTATGCCCAGGCAACGCCGGGCTCTTCAGCTAGTATACACTCACCGGCCACTTTATTAGGTACACCTGTCCAACTTCTTGTTAACACTTAATTTCTAATCAGCCAATCACATGGCGGCAACTCAGTGCATTTAGGCATGTAGACATGGTCAAGACAATCTCCTGCAGTTCAAACCGAGCATTAGTATGGGGAAGAAAGGTGATTTGAGTGCCTTTGAACGTGGCATGGTTGTTGGTGCCAGAAGGGCTGGTCTGAGTATTTCAGAAACTGCTGATCTACTGGGATTTTCACGCACAACCATCTCTAGGATTTACAGAGAATGGTCCGAAAAAGAAAAAAAATCCAGTGAGCGGCAGTTCTGTGGGCGGAAATGCCTTGTTGATGCCAGAGGTCAGAGGAGAATGGGCAGACTGGTTCGAGCTGATAGAAAGGCAACAGTGACTCAAATCGCCACCCGTTACAACCAAGGTAGGCCTAAGAGCATCTCTGAACGCACAGTGCGTCGAACTTTGAGACAGATGGGCTACAGCAGCAGAAGACCACACCGGGTACCACTCCTTTCAGCTAAGAACAGGAAACTGAGGCTACAATTTGTACAAGCTCATCGAAATTGGACAGTAGAAGATTGGAAAAACGTTGCTTGGTCTGATGAGTCTCGATTTCTGCTGCGACATTCGGATGGTAGGGTCAGAATTTGGCGTAAACAACATGAAAGCATGGATCCATCCTGCCTTGTATGGAGCATCTTTGGGATGTGCAGCCGACAAATCTGCGGCAACTGTGTGATGCCATCATGTCAATATGGACCAAAATCTCTGAGGAATGCTTCCAGCACCTTGTTGAATCTATGCCACGAAGAATTGAGGCAGTTCTGAAGGCAAAAGGGGGTCCAACCCGTTACTAGCATGGTGTACCTAATAAAGTGGCCGGTGAGTGTATATATATATATATATATATATATATATATATATATATATATATATATATATACTTCTACATTTCATAGAGAGATAGATAGAAGATTAGCCAGTAATTCACTTGTCGGCTTCTGTAAAATCAATGCAGGAACTGACAGGATAGAAAACATGGTTTACATACACTAAGTTGCAAAATATGTGATACTGTATATAGAGATCAGTGACCAATGCAATTGGTAGTGTGTGAGTGCTAATTAGGGGACATGTATGTAATTAATAAAAAATTCTTTTTGGGGGAAAAAATGGCATGCGCTCCCACGCAATATTTAAAACGGCTCCAGCAGTCCATCAGTCTGGGGATGGTATACTGAGGTTCTGAGCTGAGAAATTTGCAGGGACTTGCACAGCTCTCTCATGATCTTCGACATAAAGGGGGTCCCTTGGTCCCGTAGTATCTTTTTCGGCAGCCCGGTTAGGGAGAAGATATGAATCAGCTTCTTAGAGATACACTTGACAAAGGCATTTCCTAAGGGTACCACTTCAGGGTACCGGGTAGCATAATCCAGGAACACCAATATACAGCAAAGATTAAGAGACCACTGCAAAATTTTCAGTTTTTGTCTGATTTTTCTCTTTATAGGAATATTTTTGAGTAAAATGTAAATTGTTCTTTTATTCTATAAACTACTGACAACATGTCTCCGAAGTTCCAAGCAATAAATTTTGTATTTATTTTCTGAAAATGAGAAATGGTCAAAATAACAAGAAAATGCATTGCTTGCGGTCTCAAGTAATGCAAAAAAAAAAAAACAAGTTCATAATCATTTAGAAACAACAATACAAATCCTTTAACTCAGGAACAGTTCAGAAATCAAAATTTTGTGGAATAACCATGATTTTTAATCACAGCTTTCATGTGTCTTGGCATGCTTTCCGCCAGTCTTTCACACTGCTTTTGGGTGACCTTATGCCACTCCTGGTACAAAAATTTAAGCAGTTTTTCTTTCATAGCTTGTGACTATCCATCTTCCTCTTGATTACATTCCAGAGGTTTTCAATGGGTTTCAGGAGATTGGGTTGGCAATGACAGGGATTTGATGTGGTGGTCCTTCATCCACACCTTGATTGACCTAGCTGTGTGGCATGCCGCATTGTCCTGCTGGAAAAACCAGTCCTCAGAGTTGGGGAACATTGCCTGAGCAGAAGGAATCAACTGTTTTTCCAGGATAACTTTGTATGCGGCTTGATTCATATGTCCTTCGCAAAGATAAACCTGCCCAATTCCAGCCTTGCTGAAGCATCCCCAGATCACCGATCCTCCACCAAATTTCACAGTGGGTGCAAGACACTGTGTTTTGTATGTAGCTCCAGGTCTCCGTCTAACCATTAGCCGACCAGATGTTGGGTAAAGCTGAAAATTAGACTCATCAGAGAAGATTACCTCTATGGTCCAATCCTTATGGTCTTTGGCAAACTTCAGCCAGGCTCTCCTTTGCTTCTTATTGATGAAAGGCTTTTTTCTAGCTTTACATGATTTGATTCCTGCTTCTAGGAGCCTGTTACGAACTGTTCTTGCTGTGCACTTCACCCCAGCTGCCATTTGCCTTTCCTTTTGTAGGTCACTTGATGTCATCCTGCGGTTGCTGAGTGACATTCGAATAAGATGACGGTTATCCCTGTCAGTGCAGAATTGTTTTCGCCCTCTGCCGATCTGTAGATTCGTTGTCCCCAATGTCTGCTGCTTGACCTTGTTGTAATGGACTGCCGTCTTAGAAATTTTAAGGATGGAGGCAACATGACGCTCACTGTGTCCTTCTGCTAGCAAAGCCAGAATTGAGCCCTTCTTTTCCTCACTCAAGACTTTTCTTTTAAACTCCTTTGGCATAGTTAAAAGTTATTTTTTCATTCCTATTATTTTTGGGATATTACTAGCACTTGTTTTGCCATCCAGCTTGTCCTATTGCAAGAGGATTGGGAACACCACAGCAGTATTTTTTATACTTTCCTTAGTTAAATAAGATTTGTTTCCTGTGATCACCTAATCAGAAGCACATCAAGTAGAATGAGGTGTACTCTGGTTGGAATTCAAATGACACTGGAATGGAGTGGCTGTCAGACATGTAGAGAAGCTGATTTTTATAAAACTGTGCAGTGGTCTCTTAATTTTTGCCAGAGCTGTATATTGATTTCCTCTTGCAGATTTTACCAGGGGTCCCACAAGGTCCATCGGTATTCACTCAAATGGGATCTCAATGATGGGCAATGGTACCAGAGGACTGCGGAAGTGGGCTACTGGGGAGGTCAGCTGGCACATGGGGCAGGAACGACAATAGTTTACCATTTCTCTTTAACACCCAGGCCAGTAGAATCTCTGCAGAATGCGCTCCTGGGTCTTATCTGCCTCCAGGTAACCACCCAGCACATAGGAATGAGCCGTGCTTAACACCCTGCATCTATAGGGCCCTGGTATCAATAACTGCTCTATTACCTCATTTTTTGGCTTGGTTACCCTATAAAGCAGATCTCCAATCACAGCAAAATGAGGGAACCGACTGTTGGCCCCGGGGTCCTGAGGAACACCATTTAATACAGTTACATTGTCAAATGCCCCTGTAAGAGTTAGGTCCCTGAGTTGGGTGGTTCCAAAGTTTCACCGGACTCCTCCAGCTCAGGGACATTGGCCACAGTTGATGCTGCCTCATCCTCATCGCCAACAAGTACACAAAATGGAACCTTTCATCCGCAGTCTGTGACAAGGTTTCTTTGGGAGCAACCTGGCTGTCAGGACTCTGAACATTTTTTATTACCTTTTGTGCATTACTGCCCTTTTCCAAGATGGCGTCTTTGGTCTCATGTGCACTGTGTCTTCCTGCAATAAAACTCCACCCCAGCCTTCAGACTGTGCTAGAGTATTCTGCATTGCACCCAGCTCCTGACCTCTGGTGACTCCCTGGCTATATACCTGCTCCTGTGAACCTGTGGGGTTATCCTGCTACTCTGCTCTGAGTTCCTGCTGCATACACCAGTTCCAGTAATCCTCCTTCATCTGCTGCTCGTGTTTACTTCCATCTGCATTTGCTGGACATGTAAGCTGTTTCTGCTCTGCAAGAACCTGAGACTATTACCCAGGCCTCCCTGGTTGAGCTAAGATATTATTTGAACTGCCTTATAAGCATATCTATCTGTGTTTTGGACTAAGCAAGGACTTACTCGTGTCAAGTATCCTCAAGAATAATTGTGCTTCATAGACTTTCTGCGTGATTGCATTTTCCTCTGAAGTTTCCTATAGACTGCTAAGCTGCATTTAATATTTACTCCAAGTGTTGTGGACTTGAGTTTCTCTCTGCACCTGTTTGAATAACCGTGTGATAATATAGACTTTTACCAACTATAAAACTGTGTCCTGTAGTTGTCTTGTTCCACGTAAAGAGTCTCCTGAGTTATCCCCTATAATTATTACAGGATACTCTAGCCTAAAAAAAAAAAAGGAGACTGCTGGAACAATGACTGCAGATAGCAGACTAGAGCAGGTGTTTTCCATAATTAGATTACTGCAGAAAGATGTGGAAGGTCGGCAAAAGAAGTTTGGAAGCTTTGAACACAATCAACAAGTGTTTGGCAGACTTTGCAGGACTTAAGCACCCGCATGGCAGCCCAGGAAAACAAACTTGCACGCATAGAGTCCCAGTATGGACGGGCTTTTCAGGACATAAGCACGCAAATAGCTGCACAAGTGACTTTTCCCTCTGGGCAACCGCCACCAGCTAGCCCATCTAAGTTGACTCCATTCAGATTTAATGGTGATCGCAACAAATTTCATGGCTTTGTGAATCAATGTATGCTATATTTTGATGTGCATGCTGACCGTTTTCCTAATGATAGATCCAAAGTATTGTGTGTAATAATGCTGCTGACCGCACGAGCGCTCGCCTGGGCGAATCCGATGATTGAGTCTCGTGACCCACGGTTAAATAACTTGGATGATTTCTTGGCCGCAATGGCATTAATGTTTGATGATCCTAATTGCAGTGCAACCGCTGAATCTGCTTTATTGTCTTTACGCCAGGCAAAACGTTCTGGTATTGAGTCTGCTACTGAATTCAGGAGATTAGCGGTAGATACCAATTGGGACAGTTATGCACAATTGCCTATTTTTAAAAGGGGTCTGTCTAGTATTGTAAAATATGAACTAGCTCGCTCTGAGTCACCACAAAAGCTAGAGACATTTATACAGCATTGTGTGCGCATTGACATTTGCCTTACTGAGCGTAGGCAGGAGAAGTTTGCTGCATATAACCATATTTCTAACTTTTCCCTCCCTTCCAAAGAGCCTGCAGGTAAAACATCTTGGGAGATGGAGGAGGTGCCCATGCAAATTGATTCCGTTCAGAGGCGCGAGATCAATGAGCGCTGGGAGCATCGCCTTCGTGAAAGTTTATGCTTCTACTGCGGCCAGTCTGACCACTTTCTGATCAATTGTCCTAAGTGTCCCAGATGGCCTAACAAGGTGCTAGCAGCGGTAGGGGAGTATGACAACTGTGATGATGAATCTGACATCTCTGAATGTAGCCTGCCTTTAAACGCTGTATTCCATTCACTTTCTATAATAATAATAATCTTTATTTTTATATAGCGTTAACATATTACGCAGCGCTTTACAGTTTATACACATTATCATTGCTGTCCCCGATGGGGCTCACAATCTAAATTCCCTATCAATATGTCTTTGGAATGTGGGAGGAAACCGGAGTGCCCGGAGGAAACCCACGCAAACACGGAGAGAACATACAAACTCTTTGCAGATGTTGTCCAAGGCTGCTGTGCTGACCACTGCGCCACCGTGCACTTCACCCCCCAAGGAGCTCAAGGAAAAGAACTCTCACTGTTCTCTCCCTATTAAGATCCTGTGTTCAGGACAGTGGATTTCCACTGCAGCTATGATTGACTCTGGTGCAGGTGGCAATTTCATGGATATCGCATTTGCCAAGGAACATGGTATTGAAATTCAGCAAAGAGCCTCTCCAATTACCATGGAAAAAGTGGATGGGTCACCTTTAATCTCTGGGCCTGTGGATCAGGAGACCATACCCCTTGAAATTTTGTTGGAGCCTAATCATCAGGAGCAACTTTCTTTCTTGCTAATTTCTTCTCCTCATTTTCCTGTGATTTTAGGCATTCCTTGGTTGCGTTCTCAGAACCCAATTATCAATTGGGAGACCAAGGAGATTATCTTTCCAACAAGGAGCAACTCAGCGTTAACAGAAGCTGTCCCTGAGTTCACGGCTACGGAACCACATGTACAGGTATTTTCTTTACCTCCAGCATATAAAGAGTTCTCTGACATCTGTGACAAGAAGAATGCAGATCAGCTTCCTCCACACAGGCATTATGACTGTCCCATTGAGTTGCTTCCTAGGGCAGCTATTCCTTTGGCGGCACCTGAGCTTCAAGCCTTAAAGGAGTATATTGATCAAAATCTGGCCAAAGGCTTAATATGTCCTTCTTCCTCACCAGCAGGGGCACCTATCTTTTTTGTAAAGAAGAAGGATGGGACCCTGAGACCCTGTGTTGACTATCGGGAACTCAATAAGGTAACCATACAAAACTGTTACCCTTTGCCTCTGATTCCCGAATTACTGGAAAGAGTCCGCCATGCTAAGGTCTTTTCTAAACTGGATCTTCGTGGGGCTTATAATTTGGTGTGTATTCGTCCAGGGAATGAGTGGAAGACAGCATTCAGATGCCGGTATGGACACTTTGAATCTCTTGTGATGCCCTTGGGGCTTTGTAACGCCCCTGCAACGTTTCAACACCTTGCTAATGACATTTTCAGAGATTTGTTGGACCAGTTTGTAGTGATCTATTTGGACGATATACTAATCTTTTCTGACTCTCTACAGGAACATGAAGAACATCTCAAAACTGTTTTAAGACGTCTGAAAAAGAACCATCTGTATATTAAGCCGGAGAAATGCGAGTTCCATCGTTCTGAGATACAGTTCTTAGGTTATATCATCTCTTCCCAGGGGCTGAACATGGAATCTGGTAAGATTCAGGCTATCCTTGACTGACCGGTACCCAAGAACGTTAAGGAGGTCCAACGCTTTATTGGTTTTGCAAATTTCTACAGACGCTTCATTCGAAATTTTTCTGATATTGTCCGTCCTGTTATGATCTGGTGACCTTGGAGCCGCATGAAACTTTCTCTGGAGTCGGTGGAACCTGTACTGACCGCAAATCCTGAACTAACACCGCAACTAGAAGTATCCGTGGGGTGTGCCTAACATACCCTAGACACCTCGACACAGCCGGAGGACTAAATACCCCTATAGATGGAAATAGGAATGCTACCTTGCCTCAGAGCAGACCCCCAAAGGATAGGCAGCCCCCCACGAATAATGACTGTGAGTAGGAGAAGAATAGACACACGCAGGTAGAAAACAGGATTTAGCAAAAGAGGCCACTCTAGCTAAATAGGAAAGGATAGGACAGATTACTAGGCGGTCAGTATTAAAACCCTTCCAAAAATATCCACAGCAGATAATGCAAAAAGTTCCACAATCTAACTAAAGACATGGAATGTATATCTGCCACTCCAGAGAATCCAACAAGACTGAGAAAATACTGACACAATCTAAGCTGGACAGGAAAACACAAAGAATAGCACTGAATTGTGAAGCACAGAACATGTGTGCCACAGGAAAAAAAAACCAGACACTTATCTTTGCTGATTTGGCAGAAAGGCAGGAGGAACCAGGCAGAGGTCCTACACCTCCCAACAGCAATTGACAACTGGCAAGGACTAATGAATCCTGCATGCCTAAATACCCCAGTCAGAACTGCAATCAGCAGATACACCTGACCAGGACTGCAACTCAGGGGCAACTGCATTACCACCTACAACCACCGGAGGGAGCCCAAAAGCAGAATTCACAACAGTACCCCCCCTTGAGGACCAGAGCCCCCAGGCCGATCAGGACGAGCCAGATGAAAAGCATGAACCAAATCAGCAGCATGGACATCAGAAGCAAAAACCCAAGAATTATCCTCCTGGCCATAACCCTTCCATTTGACAAGGTACTGAAGCCTCCGCCTCGAAAAACGAGAATCCAAAATCTTCTCAACCACATACTCCAACTCCCCATCAACCAAAACAGGGGCCGGAGAATCAACAGAGGGAACAACGGGCACCACATATTTCTGCAATAAAGATCTATGGAAGACATTATGGATAGAAAAAGAGGCCGGAAGCGCCAATCGAAAAGACACCGGATTAATAATCTCAGAAATCCTATAAGGACCAATAAACCGAGGCTTAAACTTAGGGGAAGAGACCTTCATAGGAACATGACGGGAAGACAACCAAACCAAATCCCCAACCCGAAGCCGGGAACCAACACACCGACGACGGTTAGCAAAACGTTCAGCCTCCTCCTGAGACAACACCAAATTGTCCACCACATGAGCCCAAATCTGCTGCAACCTGTCAACCACAGAATCCACACCAGGACAGTCAGAAGGCTCAACCTGCCCAGAAGAAAAACGAGGATGAAAACCAAAATTACAAAAAAAAGGCGAAACCAAAGTAGCCGAACTAGCCCGATTATTAAGGGCAAACTCGGCCAATGGCAAAAAGGCCACCCAATCATTCTGATCGGCAGACACAAAGCATCTCAAATAAGTCTCCAAAGTCTGATTAGTTCGCTCGGTCTGGCCATTTGTCTGAGGATGAAATGCAGAAGAAAAAGACAAATCAATGCCCAGCCTAGCACAAAAGGCCCGCCAAAACCTAGAAACAAACTGGGAACCTCTGTCGGACACAATATTCTCCGGAATACCATGCAAACGAACCACATGCTGAAAAAACAACGGAACCAACTCTGAAGAGGAAGGCAATTTAGGCAAAGGCACCAAATGAACCATCTTAGAAAACCGGTCACAAACAACCCAGATAACCGACATCCTCTGGGAAACCGGAAGATCAGAAATAAAATCCATAGAAATATGCGTCCAGGGCTTCTCAGGGACCAGCAATGGCAAAAGTAACCCACTAGCATGGGAACAACAAGGCTTGGCCCGCGCACAAGTCCCACAGGACTGCACAAAAGAATGCACATCACGTGACAACGAAGGCCACCAAAAGGACCTACCAACCAAATCTCTGGTACCAAAAATACCAGGATGACCAGCCAACACAGAACAGTGAACCTCAGAAATCACTCTACTAGTCCATCTGTCAGGAAAAAACAATTTCCCCACAGGACAGCGGTCCGGTCTATCAGCCTGAAATTCCTGAAGAACCCGCCGTAAATCAGGGGAAATGGCAGAAAGGACCACCCCTTCTTTCACAATGCCGACCGGTTCAAGGACCTCAGGAGAATCAGGCAAAAAACTCCTAGAAAGGGCATCAGCCTTAATATTCTTAGAACCCGGAAGATACGAAACCATGAAATCAAAACGGGAAAAAAACAAGGACCATCGAGCCTGTCTAGGACTCAGCCGTTTGGCAGACTCGAGGTAAATCAAATTCTTATGATCGGTCAGGACCACAATACGGTGCTTAGCTCCCTCAAGCCAATGTCGCCACTCCTCAAACGCCCACTTCATAGCCAACAACTCCCGATTGCCGACATCATAATTGCGTTCAGCAGGCGAAAACTTGCGGGAGAAGAAGGCACACGGTTTCATCAAAGAACCAACAGAATCCCTCTGAGACAAAACGGCCCCTGCCCCAATCTCAGAAGCATCAATCTCAACCTGAAACGGAAGAGAAACATCTGGTTGGCGCAACACCGGAGCAGAAGTAAATCGGCGTTTAAGCTCCTGAAAGGCAGAGACAGCCACAGAGGACCAATTCGCCACATCAGCGCCTTTTTTTGTCAAATCAGTCAAGGGTTTAACCACGCTGGAGAAGTTAGCAATGAAACGGCGATAAAAATTTGCAAAACCCCAAAATTTCTGAAGGCTCTTCACGGATGTGGGTTGAAACCAATCATGAATGGCCTGAACCTTAACCGGATCCCTCTCCATAGATGAGGGAGAAAAAATAAAGCCCAAAAAAGAAACCTTCTGCACCCCAAAGAGACACTTAGACCCCTTCACAAACAAAGCATTGTCACGAAGGATCTGAAATACCATTCTGACCTGTTCCACATGAGACTTCCAATCATCGGAAAAAATCAAAATATCATCCAAATATACAATCAAGAATTTATCAATATAAGTCCGGAAGATATCATGCATGAAGGATTGAAAAACAGATGGAGCGTTAGTGAGCCCGAATGGCATCACAAGGTATTCAAAATGGCCTTCGGGCGTATTAAACGCAGTTTTCCATTCATCACCCTGTTTAATACGAACAGGATTATATGCCCCCCGAAGGTCAATCTTCGTAAACCAACTAGCCCCCTTAATCCTAGCAAACAAATCGGAAAGCAAAGGAAAAGGGTATTGAAACTTGACCGTGATCTTATTCAAGAGGCGATAATCAATACAAGGTCTCAAGGAGCCATCCTTCTTAGCAACAAAAAAAAAACCTGCTCCCAACGGTGAAGCAGATGGCCGAATATGCCCTTTCTCCAAAGACTCCTTAACATAACTCCGCATGGCGGTATGTTCAGGCACAGACAGATTGAAAAGTCGGCCCTTAGGAAACTTACTGCCTGGAATCAAGTCAATCGCACAATCACAGTCCCTGTGAGGTGGAAGGGAACTGGACTTGGGCTCATCGAATACATCCTGAAAATCAGACAAAAACTCTGGAATTTCAGAAGAGGAAGAAGAGGAGATTGACATCAAAGGAACATCATTATGAACCCCCTGACAACACCAACTAGTCACAGACATAGATTTCCAATCCAACACAGGATTATGTACCTGCAACCACGGGAAACCCAGCACGATAACATCATGCAAATTATGCAACACCAGAAATCGACAATCTTCCTGATGGGCTGGCGCCATGTGCATGGTCACCTGTGTCCAAAACTGGGGCTTATTTTTAGCCAAAGGTGTAGCATCAATCCCCCTTAAAGGAATAGGGTTCTGCAAAGGCTGCAAGGGAAAACCACAACGCCTGGCAAACTCAAAATCCATTAAGTTCAAGGCGGCGCCTGAATCCACAAACGCCATGACAGAAAATGATGACAATGAGCAGATCAAGGACACCGATAACAGAAATTTAGGTTGTACAGTACTGATAGTAAATGAACTAGCAATCCTCTTTGTCCGCTTAGGGCAGACTGAAATGACATGAGAAGCGTCGCCACAATGACTTTGCTCTAAGGACGACGCCACAACGCGCACAGTTTGACGCTCCCGCAAGCGCCGATCAATCTGAATGGCCAGAGACATAGAATCACTCAGACCAGAAGGTGTGGGAAACCCCACCATAACATCTTTAACGGATTCAGAAAGACCCTTTCTGAAAATTGCCGCCAAAGCATCATCATTCCATTTAGTCAACACAGACCATTTTCTAAATTTCTGACAAAACAATTCTGCCGCCTCTTGACCCTGAGACAGGGCCAACAAGGTTTTCTCTGCTTGATCCACAGAATTCGGTTCATCATATAATAATCCTATAGCCTTAAAAAAGGAATCTACATTAAGCAAGGCCGGATTCCCAGATTCCAGGGAAAATGCCCAATCCTGTGGATCGCCACGCAGCAGGGAGATGACAATTTTAACCTGCTGAATGGAATAACCGGAGGATCGCGGTCTCAGAGCAAAAAACAGTTTACAGTTATTTTTAAAACCCAAAAATTTGGACCTATCACCAAAAAACAAATCAGGAGTAGGAATTTTTGGCTCTAAAGCAGGAGTCTGAACAATATAATCAGAAATACCCTGTACCCTAGCAGCAAGCTGGTCTACACGAGAAGCTAATTCCTGAACATCCATGCTGGCACAAGATTCCTCAGCCACCCATAAATAAAGAGGGAAAAAAAGACAAAACAGACTGCAGAAAAAAAAATGGCTCAACACCTTTCTTCCCTTCTTCTGAGATGCATTTAACTTATTATGGGCCAGTTGTACTGTTATGATCTGGTGACCTTGGAGCCACATGAAACTTTCTCTGGAGTCGGTGGAACCTGTACTGACCGCAAATCCTGAACTAACACCGCAACTAAAAGTAGCCGTGGGGTGTGCCTAACATACCCTAGACACTTCGACACAGCCGGAGGACTAAATACCCCTATAGATGGAAATAGGAATGCTACCTTGCCTCAGAGCAGACCCCCAAAGGATAGGCAGCCCCCCACGAATAATGACTGTGAGTAGGAGAAGAATAGACACACGCAGGTAGAAAACAGGATTTAGCAAAAGAGGCCACTCTAGCTAAATAGGAAAGGATAGGACAGATTACTAGGCGGTCAGTATTAAAACCCTTCCAAAAATATCCACAGCAGATAATACAAAAAGTTCCACAATCTAACTAAAGACATGGAATGTATATCTGCCACTCCAGAGAATCCAACAAGACTGAGAAAATACTGACACAATCTAAGCTGGACAGGAAAACACAAAGAATAGCACTGAATTGTGAAAAAAAAAAACAGACACTTATCTTTGCTGATTTGGCAGAAAGGCAGGAGGAACCAGGCAGAGGTCCTACACCTCCCAACAACAATTGACAACTGGCAAGGACTAATGAATCCTGCACGCCTAAATACCCCAGTCAGAACTGCAATCAGCAGACACACCTGACCAGGACTGCAACTCAGGGGCAACTGCATTACCACCTACAACCACCGGAGGGAGCCCAAAAGCAGAATTCACAACACCGTCCCATTACTTCCTGGACAAAGAAGGAAAAGCCCTTTAAGTGGTCATCACACGCTCAAGAAGCTTTTGATCGGCTTAAGATCTGTTTCACATCAGCACCGCTGTTAATACACCCAGATCCAATACTTTCTTTCCTTGTGGAGGTGGACGCTTCTGATAATGCTTTGGGGGCTATTCTCTCCCAAAGAACTGGAGAGAAGGGTCTGCTACATCCTTGTGTTTTCTTTTCCCGTAGACTAACCTCAGCAGAGAAGAATTACGACGTGGGAGACAAGGAATTGCTGGCTATTATTGCAGCTTTCAAAGAATGGAGGCATCATCTGCAAGGAGCTGCACAACAGATCATAGTGATAACTGACCATCACAATTTAGAGTTCCTTAGATCCGCTAGATGCCTTTCTCCTCGTCAGGCTCATTGGAACTTATTTTTAAATCAATTTAACTTTGTTATCTTGTACCGTCCAGGTTCTCGTAATGGGAAGGCTGATGCTTTATCCCGAATCCATGCTGCGGATTCCATACCTAGAGCCCCGTCCAAGACCATTCTATCTGATGCCAATTTCATCGGAGTTATCCACGATTAGGACTTGTTGCAGGGGGGCCTATGACGGTGATGTATTTCTGGCCAACCCACCTGTGGATATTAATCTTGTCTTTAAGGGTGGCATGTGGTTCAGAGATCTACGTATCTACGTCCGTCTGCAGATCCTCAAGTTGGTACATGACTCTAAGTTGGCTGGTCACAGGGGGGTACAGAAGACACAAGAGTTCCTGAGCCGATTCTTCTGGTGGCCAACTTGCCTGAAGGATACCAAGGACTATGTTCTCTCTTGCGAGGTATGTGCTCGTTACAAGACTCCTCATGTGGCACCTACGTGTTATGACCCCAATGGCGAGGGTCTCAGAAATATCAGCAAGTCTGCGAAGTACAAAAATCCAGCTCATAGGGCAGTGGTAACTGGGTTGACCATATATCTACTCCTAACGCCAACACTAGAAGTAGCCGGGGAACATGCCTACGTTGGTCGCTATATGTCTCGCGCCAGCCGGAGAGCTAACTACCCCTAGAAGAGGAAAACAAGACCTCTCTTGCCTCCAGAGAAAGGACCCCAAAAGTAGGATACAAGCCCCCCACAAATAATAACGGTGAGGTAAGAGGAAATGACAAACACAGGGATGAACTAGGTTTAGCAAAGAGAGGCCCACTTACTAATAGCAGAATGTAGTAAGATAACTTATATGGTCAACAAAAACCCTATCAAAAATCCACACTGGAGATTCAAGAACCCCCGAACCGTCTAACGGCCCGGGGGGAGAACACCAGCCACCCTAGAGCTTCCAGCAAGGTCAGGATATAGATTATATACAAGCTGGACAGAAATGCAAACAAAAACAAAATAGCAAAAAGCAAGAAAGCGGACTTAGCTTAATCAACACAGGAACCAGGATCAGTAGACAAGAGCACTACAGATAGCTCTGATATCAACGTTGCCAGGCATTGAACTGAAGGTCCAGGGAGCTTATATAGCAACACCCCTGACCTAACGACCCAGGTGAGCATACAAGGGATGAATGACATACCCAGAGTCAAATCACTAGTAGCCACTAGAGGGAGCCAAAAGGTAAATTACAACAGTACCCCCCCCTTAGTGAGGGGTCACCGAACCCTCACCAAGACCACCAGGGCGATCAGGATGAGCGGCGTGAAAGGCACGAACTAAATCGGCCGCATGCACATCAGAGGCGACCACCCAGGAATTATCCTCCTGACCATAGCCCTTCCACTTGACCAGGTACTGAAGCCTCCGCCTGGAGAGACGAGAATCTAAGATCTTCTCCACCACGTACTCCAACTCGCCCTCAACCAACACCGGAGCAGGAGGCTCAGCAGAAGGAACCACAGGCACAACGTACCGCCGCAACAAGGACCTATGAAATACGTTGTGAATGGCAAACGACACCGGAAGATCCAGCCGAAAGGATACAGGATTAAGGATCTCCAATATCTTGTAAGGACCAATGAATCGAGGCTTAAATTTGGGAGAGGAGACCTTCATAGGAACAAATCGAGAAGACAGCCATACCAAATCCCCAACACGAAGTCGGGGACCCACACCGCGGCGGCGGTTGGCAAAACGCTGAGCCTTCTCCTGTGACAACTTCAGGTTGTCCACCACATGATTCCAGATCCGCTGCAACCTATCCACCACAGAATCCACTCCAGGACAGTCAGAAGGCTCCACATGTCCCGAGGAAAAACGAGGATGGAAACCAGAGTTGCAGAAAAATGGCGAAACCAAGGTGGCAGAACTAGCCCGGTTATTAAGGGCAAATTCAGCCAACGGCAAGAAGGTCACCCAATCATCCTGATCAGAAGAGACAAAACACCTCAAATACGCCTCCAGAGTCTGATTAGTTCGTTCCGTTTGTCCGTTAGTCTGTGGATGAAAAGCGGACGAAAACGACAAATCAATGCCCATCCTACCACAAAAGGATCGCCAGAACCTGGAAACAAACTGGGATCCTCTGTCCGACACAATATTCTCAGGAATGCCATGCAAACGAACCACGTTCTGGAAGAACACAGGAACCAGATCAGAAGAGGAAGGCAGCTTAGGCAAAGGAACCAGATGGACCATCTTGGAGAAACGATCACATATCACCCAGATGACAGACATGCCCTGAGACACCGGAAGATCCGAAATGAAATCCATAGAGATGTGTGTCCAAGGTCTCTTCGGGACAGGCAAGGGCAAGAGCAACCCGCTGGCACGAGAACAGCAAGGCTTAGCTCGAGCACAAGTACCACAGGACTGCACAAATGACCGCACATCCCTTGACAAGGAAGGCCACCAAAAGGACCTGGCCACCAGATCTCTGGTGCCAAAAATTCCCGGGTGCCCTGCCAACACTGAGGAATGAACCTCGGAAATGACTCTGCTGGTCCATTTAGCAGGCACAAACAATCTGTCAGGTGGACAAGAGTCAGGCCTACCAGCCTGAAATCTCTGCAACACACGTCGCAGATCTGGAGAAATAGCTGACAAGATAACTCCTTCCTTAAGAATACCCACAGGTTCAGCGACTCCAGGAGCATCAGGCACAAAGCTCCTAGACAGAGCATCGGCCTTCACATTCTTAGAACCTGGTAAATACGAGACCACAAAGTCAAAACGGGAGAAAAACAATGACCAGCGGGCCTGTCTAGGATTAAGGCGTTTAGCAGACTCGAGATACATCAGATTTTTGTGATCAGTCAAGACCACCACATGATGCTTAGCACCCTCGAGCCAATGACGCCACTCCTCAAATGCCCACTTCATGGCCAACAACTCCCGATTGCCCACATCATAATTTCGCTCTGCCGGCGAAAACTTCCTAGAGAAAAAGGCACAAGGTCTCATAGGAGAGCAACCAGGGCCTCTCTGCGACAAAACGGCCCCTGCCCCAATCTCCGAAGCATCCACCTCAACCTGAAAGGGAAGTGAGACGTCAGGCTGGCACAAAACAGGCGCCGAAGTAAACCGGCGTTTCAACTCCTGGAAAGCCTCCACGGCAGCAGGAGCCCAGTTAGCTACATCAGAGCCTTTCTTGGTCATATCCGTCAGCGGTTTAACAACGCTAGAGAAATTTGCGATAAAACGACGGTAGAAGTTAGCAAAACCCAAGAACTTCTGAAGACTCTTAACTGACGAGGGTTGAGTCCAATCATGAATAGCTCGGACCTTGACTGGATCCATCTCCACAGCAGAAGGGGAAAAAATGAACCCCAAAAAGGGAACCTTCTGTACACCAAAGAGACACTTTGAGCCTTTTACAAACAAAGAATTTTCACGCAAAATCTCAAAAACCATCCTGACCTGCTCCACATGCGAGTCCCAATCATCAGAAAAAACCAGAATATCATCCAGATAAACAATCAAAAATTTATCCAGATACTTCCGGAAAATGTCATGCATGAAGGACTGAAAAACTGAAGGTGCATTAGAGAGCCCAAATGGCATCACCAAGTACTCAAAATGACCTTCGGGCGTATTGAATGCGGTTTTCCATTCATCGCCCTGCCTAATGCGCACAAGGTTGTACGCACCACGAAGGTCTATCTTGGTGAACCACTTGGCACCTTTAATCCGGGCAAACAAATCTGACAACAGCGGCAAAGGATACTGAAATTTGACAGTGATCTTATTTAAAAGCCGATAGTCAATACAAGGCCTCAAAGATCCGTCCTTTTTGGCCACAAAAAAGAATCCTGCACCAAGAGGGGAAGAAGAAGGACGGATATGCCCCTTCTCAAGAGACTCCTTGATATATGAACGCATCGCAGTATGTTCAGGTACCGACAGATTAAACAGTCTCCCCTTAGGAAACTTACTGCCAGGAATCAGATCAATTGCACAGTCACATTCTCTATGAGGAGGCAGTGCACTGGACTTAGACTCGCTAAAGACATCCTGATAATCAGACAAATACTCCGGAACTTCCGAAGGCGTAGAAGAAGCAATAGACAAGGGCAGGGAATCTCCATGAATTCCATGGCAGCCCCAACTAGACACTGACATAGCCTTCCAGTCCAAGACTGGATTATGGGTCTGTAACCATGGCAAACCCAAAACAACCAAATCATGCATTTTATGCAGAACAAGAAAACGTATTACCTCCCGATGTTCGGGAGTCATGCACATGGTAACCTGTGTCCAAAACTGCGGTTTATTTTTTGCCAATGGCGTAGAATCAATACCCCTAAGAGGGATAGGATTTTCCAATGGCTCAAGAACAAATCCGCAGCGCTTGGCAAATGACAGATCCATAAGGCTCAGGGCAGCACCTGAGTCCACAAACGCCATGACAGGATACGATGACAGTGAGCAAATCAAAGTTACAGATAGAATAAATTTAGGTTGCAAATTACCAATGGCGACCGGACTAACAACCTTAGTAAGACGTTTAGAGCATGCTGAGATAACATGTGTAGAATCACCACAGTAGTAACACAAGCCATTCTGGCGTCTATGAATTTTCCGCTCACTTCTAGTCAGGATTCTATCACATTGCATTAAATCAGGTGCCTGTTCAGACAACACCATGAGGGAATTTGCGGTTTTGCGCTCCCGCAACCGCCGGTCAATTTGAATTGCCAGGGCCATGGAATCATTCAGACCTGTGGGAATGGGAAAACCCACCATCACATTCTTAATGGCTTCAGAAAGGCCATTTCTAAAATTTGCAGCCAATGCACACTCGTTCCACTGGGTCAGCACGGACCATTTCCGAAATTTTTGGCAATACACTTCAGCCTCGTCCTGGCCCTGAGACATAGCCAGCAAGGCTTTTTCTGCCTGAATCTCAAGCAAACCGAGCGCCAGAAAAAAACGCATCAATATCAGCCAATGCCGGATCTCCTGGCGCCAGCGAGAAAGCCCAATCCTGAGGGTCGCCCCGTAAAAAAGAAATAACAATTTTCACTTGCTGAGCGGAGTCTCCAGAGGAACAGGGTCTCAGGGACAAAAACAATTTACAATTATTCCTGAAATTTCTAAACTTAAATCGGTCTCCGGAAAACAGTTCAGGAATCGGTATCTTAGGTTCTGACATAGGATTTCTGGTAACATAATCTTGTATGCCCTGCACACGAGCAGCAAGCTGGTCCACACTTGTAATCAAGGTCTGGACATTCATGTCTGCAGCAATCACAAGCCACTCAGAGGTAAAGGGGAAAAGAAAAAAAAATGAGAGAGAGAAAAAAAAAACTCAGAACTTTCTTTCTTATAATCCCGCTTCTGCAATGCATTTAACATTTAATACTGGCCTGGCAAACTGTTATGACCCCAATGGCGAGGGTCTCAGAAATATCAGCAAGTCTGCGTAGTACAAAAATCCAGCTCATAGGGCAGTGGTAAGTGGGTTGACCATATATCTACTCCTAACGCCAACACTAGAAGTAGCCGGGGAACATGCCTACGTTGGTCGCTATATGTCTCGCGCCAGCCGGAGAGCTAACTACCCCTAGAAGAGGAAAACAAGACCTCTCTTGCCTCCAGAGAAAGGACCCCAAAAGTAGGATACAAGCCCCCCACAAATAATAACGGTGAGGTAAGAGGAAATGACAAACACAGGGATGAACTAGGTTTAGCAAAGAGAGGCCCACTTACTAATAGCAGAATGTAGTAAGATAACTTATATGGTCAACAAAAACCCTATCAAAAATCCACACTGGAGATTCAAGAACCCCCGAACCGTCTAACGGCCCGGGGGGAGAACACCAGCCACCCTAGAGCTTCTAGCAAGGTCAGGATATAGATTATATACAAGCTGGACAGAAATGCAAACAAAAACAAAATAGCAAAAAGCAAGAAAGCGGACTTAGCTTAATCAACACAGGAACCAGGATCAGTAGACAAGAGCACTACAGATAGCTCTGATATCAACGTTGCCAGGCATTGAACTGAAGGTCCAGGGAGCTTATATAGCAACACCCCTGACCTAACGACCCAGGTGAGCATACAAGGGATGAATGACATACCCAGAGTCAAATCACTAGTAGCCACTAGAGGGAGCCAAAAGGTAAATTACAACACCTACGGGTCTTCTACAACCATTACCTGTTCCGTCCCGCCCTTGGGGTGTCTATATCAATGGACTTTATTGTGGAGCTGCCTACATCGGGGGGCATGAATACAATCATGGTGGTAGTTGATCGCCTGACTAAAGCTGCTCATTTTGTTCCGTGCACCGGCCTCACCTCAGCTAAAGATACAGTGAACTTGGTTATACAGAATGTCAGTTTCATGGGTTTCCGGATGAGATCATCTCTGACAGTGGGGTGCAGTTCACTTCAAGATTCTGGAAGGAGTTTTGCTGTGCACTCAATATTAATGTCTGTCTCTCTTCCGCTTACCATCCCCAGACAAATGGTCAGACTGAGCGTACCAACCAGACCCTGGAACAATATCTAAGATGCTATGTAAGCCATCTCCAGGATGATTGGTTGGAGTTGCTGCCGTTAGCCAAATTTTCATATAACAATTCTCAGAGCGCCTCCACTAAATTTACACCTTTCTTTGCCAATCTGGATTATCATCCGTGTATCTTACCAAGGTCTCCAATTAATTCTCCGGTTCCGGCAGTGGAGGAAAGGCTGACTGCGATGAGGCAAAATCTGGAGGTTCTGAAGGAATCCCTGACCACAGCTCAAGAACGCTATAAGAGATCGGCTGATTGATTCCGTAAACCTGCACCCATGTTCAAGGTAGGAGATTCCATGTGGTTAGCAACTAAGAATCTGAAGTTAAACGTTCCTTCACAAAAACTTGGACAGAAATTCATTGGCCCTTTCAAGATCAACAGTATTGTGAGCTCTGTGGCCTGCTGGCTGAAGCTACCTAGGACTATGAAGGTACACCCAGTTTTTCATGTATCTTTACTAAAGCCTGTATCTCCTAATACCTTCCAGGGATGTGGTGTGACACCTCCGCAGCCTGTGGTGATTGATGGGCAAGAACAATTTGTGGTGGAGGAAATTGTTGATTCCAGGATTCGCAGGAATCGGCTACAATATCGGATAAGATGGCAGGGATATCCCCTTGAGGAAGACTCTTGGGAACCTGTGGAAAACATCAATACCCAACAGAAGATTTCTCGTTTTCATCAGAGATTCCCTGAGAAACCAGGTCCAGGATCGTCCTGAGGCCACTTCTAAGGAGGGAGTAATGTCAGGACTCTGAACATTTTTATTACCTTTTGTGCATTACTGCCCTTTTCCAAGATGGCATCTTTGGTCTCATGTGCACTGTGTCTTCCTGCTATAAAACTCCACCCCAGCCTTCAGACTGTGCTAGAGTATTCTGCATTGCATCCAGCTCCTGACCTCTGGTGACTCCCTGGCTATATACCTGCTCCTGTGAACCTGTGGGGTTATCCTGCTACTCTGCTCTGAGTTCCTGCTGCATACACCAGTTCCAGTAATCCTCCGTCATCTGCTGCTCGTGTTTACTTTCATCTGCATTTGCTGGACATGTAAGCTGTTTCTGCTCTGCAAGAACCTGAGACTATTACCCAGGCCTCCCTGGTTGAGCTAAGATATTATTTGAACTGCCTTATAAGCATATCTATCTGTGTTTTGGACTAAGCAAGGACTTACTCGTGTCAAGTATCCTCAAGAATAATTGTGCTTCATAGACTTTCTGTGTGATTGCATTTTCCTCTGAAGTTTCCTATAGACTGCTAGGCTGCATTTAATATTTACTCCAAGTGTTGTGGACTTGAGTTTCTCTCTGCACCTGTTTGAGTCACCGTATGATAATATAGACTTTTACCAACTATAAAACTGTGTCCTGTAGTTGTCTTGTTCCACGCAAAGAGTCTCCTGAGTTATCCCCTATAATTATTACACTGGCTATTGTTCAGGCAACCAGACGTACTCCCTTTTCCCCACAAATCCCAAAATAACACAAAGTCCAGCCCTATTATAATAGGGTGTAATAGGTCCTTGACCACACCGACCTCATGGGATTCGGTGCCACAGTTTGTGTTTATGACCACTTGGGCCACCATGGATATAGTGAATGCCCACCCTATTTCCAGGGATCAGTCGATGGGGAATTGTGGCCCGCACTATGGATACCAAACTCCCTGAGTCCAGCAGACCAGTCATTTGTACCCCATTTACTGACACATCTCGCCAGTGGCACTGCTGGAGGAATAACTTAACAATAGAAATCTATTAGGGAGAACAACCGCAAAAAAAAAAACTGCGGTCTAAATCAGGTCCATCTTAAAGGCATCATTCAACTTTGGGGTGACAAGGCTTGACCATGTTGCTGTCCTGCAAGTGTGCTTCACTGAAACATCCAGTTTGTAATATTTAAAGAAATTTATCATCATTAGGTACGCAGGTCGCGCCGCAGTATGCGGATGCTTCCGCATGCGTCGTTTTGACGATGCGGCGACCAGCGTAAACGCAGCTTGTAGCAATTTCATTTTTTT